>NW_020954567.1:18809697-18922676 GCF_900497805.2 Vombatus ursinus
TTGGCCTTTGTCACTGGATTCTAGAGTAGGTGGAGGGGAGTAAAGGGCAAGGGTGGAAAGGACCAGTTATGGAATGCTTTAAAGTCAAACAATAAGTTCTGTTTTGGATCATCAAGAAAAACAAATAATCAAATACACATCTTAAAAAAAAGGAATAAAATATTTCATGTATTATACGAACATTTTAACAAAGTAGATCCAAATTTAAAGTGTTTGTTCTGTGTCTCCAGATTGAGTCTATAAAAAAATTACCAGTGGATATGACTTAGACTTAACAAAGAGTTTTGGTTCTATAAGATTATCTAAGAGGAACAGAAAGAATGAACATGAAATTTGGGGTTGGGGGAGAATGGTACAGCAAGGACGAGGGAAGGCATTTTGCCTGAATCGGGACAGAAAATGCTTATCCTCTTTTGATGGAGAAGTGCAAACAGTATGGTCCCCAGGGATCAGTCTTAGTGGTAGGAGAACACCAATTCGATGGGTAATATTTATATAATAGCTAGCAATTATACAGCACTTTACAAATATGTCATTTTAATCCTTACAATAACCCTGGAAGGCAGATGCTATTATTATCCCCATTTTACAGATAAGGAAACTTGAAGCAGACAGATTCCAAGTGACTTGCCCAGGTTTACGTACCTATTAAGTGTCTGGGTAAGATGTGAACTCTAGTCTTCTTGATTCCAGGTCCAGTGGTTTATCCATTGTACCACCAAGCTGATGGGAAAGAAACTACTGAAAAAACTTAAGAGTTTGTGTCTTGAGTTTGTTTATGGGTAGAAAAGGGACAGAGGGGCTTCAGTGTTAAGGGCAAGTTAATGCATATGAAGGAAGGGTATGCTTATGGGGCTTTCAGTCAACATTTTTGACCTAAGAAAGGGATCATGGAGTTATCAAGATTATTCTCTGAAGGATTTATCCTAAAATCCTACAAAAATCCTGGGTATCATCAGGAATGGTACCTGGAAAACTACATGGAAATGTGGTTGCTGTGTAAAGAAAGGTGTATAAGGCACTGTAGAAAGTCTAGAGAGAGGTATTGGTATAGTCAGGTCAGCCATAGGGAGTGGGTATAATGGTGGACTAAGTGAATGAAACACCTGATGTAGGTTGAATGTCATCTAAAATGATGAAATCTCTACAATTTGGAAAGAAGGCTAAGAAGGAATATGATTGAAGTTCACAAAATCCCAGAGGGCATATAAATGAATGAAGAATTTTTTATTAAATCTAGGCCATAAGAACTGGAGGGTAGAGCAGGGACACACCTTGAAATCTGACAGAACTGACTTGAGAACAAATAAAAGGAAATATGACTTTGTTAATCAAGCAGTAAACTTACGGAACTCATTGTTTCATTATGTTATATGGACTCAAAATATCAATAGGTTGAAAATTTTCTAATCAATAATCATTCATTGAGTGCCTACTGTGGACATTAAATCTATACTATGCTACTAAGGAAAAGGCATACCTCCCTTGGGTAGCTAGGTGTAGCAGTGGATATAAGCCCAGGCCCTGGAATCAGGAAGACCAGAGTTCAAATCCAGCTTCAGACACTTACCATCTGTATCCCCCTGGGAAAATCACTTAACCCTCTTTGCCTCAGTTTCCTTGTCTGTAAAATGAGCTGGAAAAGGAAACTGCAAACCACTATACTATCTTTGGCAAGAAAACTCCAAATGGGGTCACAAAGAGCCAGATGTGACTGAACAACAAAAATAACATACCTCCCTAACCTTTTGAGGTTGGAGCAATCAGATTCTCCCACAAAATGTTATTCATTGCCTTTGCAGGAAAAATTATGCTGTACTAGTTGACTCAGTATGGTAGTTTCTATGTAGGATAGTTAAGCTCTAACATTTACTCACTTGGCATAATTGAGTTGGATTTGGAGATGTCTCCCGGTGCCTAAGTCCTTGGGAGTGTACTTATGTCTGTGATGGTACCCATCACATATCTTATTGCACATATGTGCTTATGGCTAAATAAGGGACAATAATGGCAACCTGACATGAGCCTCCAGACACCATGCTTAACTGGAATAGATGTTTCAGATTGCTGCCTCCCTCATATTCAGAGCAAAGTGTTAGCCTGTGGAGAAACAAGTTATGACAAAGCATGCTAGATGATTGAATCATTGAGACTAGGGACAAAAAATAATCAAGCTCACTTTCTGCTATCTCTGAATTCTACCCACACTTCTCTTGGCATTTACATCCTTATAAATGGATTTGACCATTCATTTTATTCATCCATTCAGCAAACATTTACTGGAAACTTTACTGTGTACAAGAACTACAATGAAATATAAAAATGAGTAAGTCATGACTTCTGTCCTTAAAGAGCTTACAATCCATGCTAGTTGCATGGGTTACATGGGTTATATCTGTTAACTCCAACAGTGGCCTGTACAGGACTTTATGTTGTAAAAACAAATCTTATTCTTGTGGTAGGATAGACACTCAACTTAAAATCTTTGTCAACACATTTTGTTTGTGTGATCTTCAGAAATAAATGACTTCTCCATTCTGAACCTCAGTTTCCTCACCTGTGAAATGTGGATAATGATACTTATATACTGTCTTCCATCTGGCAATATATAGGGTGATACATTTTTTAACCACAATACCTTTTGAATACCAGATCTGAAATTTCGGAGAAGTTTCAATCTGTGTTGAAAGAGGAAACAATCAAAAGAATGGAAATACAATTAGGTGATGTAGTGAACAGAGGGTACAACTTGGCATCAGGAAGATCTGAGTTCAAAGCCTCTCTCACATACGATTTGTATGACCCTGGACAAGTCACTTAGCCTCCGTCTCCCTCAGTTTCATCGTCTGTAAAGTGGAGATAATAATAGCACCTACCTCCCAGGGTTGTTGTGAAGATCAAATGAAATATTTGTGAAGCACTTTGTAAACCTTAAGGGACTCTATAAATGCTAGCTTTTACTTAAATAGCTAATTATTTAATTTTTATTTAAATTTATTATTATTTAAATTTTAACATCAATTTTATAATTTAATAATAATTTAAATTTTAAATTATTTAAATTTACTATTTAAATAGCTAATCAAGAAGTTAAGGGCTATTCTTCAACTAGACCTAAAACACTCTAGTTTTAAGATTCTGGTCAAGTCACTTTATTTCGTGAGCCTCAGTATCTTCATCTGTAAAATGGGGATAATATCTTTACAGCACAACCTATCTTGAAACCTTATTGGAAAGAAAGCTCTCGGCAAGTTAAAAAGTCCACTATGTACAGGTGTTTAAAAATTATACTAAGACTTTTGGGACACCCTGTATATAAGTAAGCAATTATTATTACAGTAAGTTTACCAAGGAACAGGAATCTGTTTTTAAAAGCACAAAGCTAGCATCATAAGATCCTGGATTTAGAGCTGAAGGGAACTTAAAGGCTATATCTAATTCCAATTACCTCATTTTGCCAATGAGAAAACTGAGATGCAGAGAGGCTAGGTGTGTTGCTCAAGGTCACAGAACTAATTTCAAATCAGGTCTTGACTCTAGATCCAAAGCTCTAGTCACTGCACTGCGCTACACAAAGAGCAGTGTATAGGTATATAGTGGAGCAGGAGTAGCTTTCAACATTTTATTCTGGTCAATCAATAAGCATTTATTAAGTGCCTACTATATGCCAGGCACTGTAATAAGAGCTGGGGGTACAGAAAGAGGTAAAAGACAGTTCCTACCCTCAAGGAACTTACAATATAACGGGGGAGACAATATACAAACAAGATATACACTGGAATTAAGAGAAGTTAAGGATGACTTCCTGTAGAAGGTTGGATTTCGATTGGGACTTAAAGGAAGCCAGGGAGGTCGGTAGTCTAAGTCCAGGAGGAAAAGCATTCCCAGTGTGGAGGACAGAGAGAGAAAATGGTTGGAACTGAGAGATGGAGTGTCTCGTTCATGGAACAGTCAGGAGGCCAGCATCTAAGAGTTAAATGGTGGGGCATAAAGTATATGAAGACCGGAAAAATAGGAGGGGGGCTAGATTAGAAGGGCTTTGAATGCCTAACAGAGCATTCTGTATTTGCTCCTGGTCAAAGGGTAGCCAGTGTAAAAGATATCAAAAGATCGATGTATAGCCCTGAAAAGTAGTTGGCAAAAATAAAAAAATAAAATAAAATAAAGTAGTTGGCAGTAGGGAAAGGGATGGATCATTGAAGTACATCCCATGGATTCCATCGGTACCTACAGGATGACCAGAGGAAGGCATCCAATGGGTTGGGAGGACCCCTGGTGGAGGACTTGGGGAAGTACACGGGATGAGAAGGCAAGTACAGCGGGATGTAGTAGACGTATGGAAGGAGGAAAGCTTGCTGAAGGTTAACCCCGTTTTACAGATGAGGAAACTAGGCAGACGTCATGCCCACGGTCATCAATGGGTTGCTTCACACCCTCTGGACGGGTCACACGAAACCCCACGACAAATGCTTCGGAGGATGGGGCCTGATGACCTGGGCTGGTCAGTAGCTCATTTCAGTCCTGAGCGGCAGCTCGCGCATGTCCGAAGAGGTCTCAGCTGGACCGTCCAGCAGTGGGACAGCACGTAGGGCACCTCGAGGGAACTGAAACCACGTCCCAAGGCCAGGGCGGTGGGGCGGAGCCCAGTCGGAGCCCACTTCGTTCGCCCCAAATGCCCAGAGCCCCGGCGCTCACGTGTTCTCGGTAACCCAGCGCAACCACAAGCCGAGGAGAGCCCCGGCATCCGGAGAAACCGAGGGTCCCAATTGGCTGCCGAGGAGAGGGCGGAACCCAGCGGCCTCGGGGACCCACCAATGGCCAGGGCGGGGCGGGCCGACGTCACGCGCGTGACGTCAGGAGAGGGACGGCAGCCGGCGTGGGGGGGCGGGGGGCGGGAAGGACCAGGAGTATCCCGGGGGGCTTTATCTCTTTGGCCCCGGGACCGGCAGGGCCAGAGCGGACGGGGGCTTCGGCGCGCTTCAGCGGGGGCCTGACGGCTGAGTGCGGAGCCACGCTCGCTCGCTGTCTCCGGGAAAGCCGCCGCCACCCAGGTGAGGGCCTCCCTTCCCTCCCCTTTCTCTCCTTCCCTCCTGGGCAGCCAGCCGGCGGCTGTACGAGCCCTGTCCGTTGCGCTGCTCCGAAGGATGGGGGGCACGGCGGCCACGGTCCCCACCTCCGCCTTAGCCCTAGGGCATCGGCGGCCCGGCTCGAACGGGAAGCGACGCCCCGCTTGGGCGGGCGGGAAAGTTCGTCCTGCCCCGCAGCCGGACGGATGGGCAGGGATTTAAGTCCCAGCCACGTGCGGGACCCCCGCCCCGGGGGTCGCGCCCAGCGTCCGGTGACCGACAGCTTCTAGGAAAGTTGTTCCCGAGCAGGACGGTTCGTGTTGAAGGCGGAAAAGCCCGAGCCGTACCCGGGGTTGCAAAAGCCTCTTGGTCTCCCACGCGCGCCTGCCGCGAAGTGGCGGAAGGTCGGGAGTAAGGAGGCCTGTGGGTCCGCAGGGGGCTGAGCTCCCGAGGCTTTTAAAGGAGACCCAAACCCTTCTTGGGAGCCTTTGGTTTTTCTCAGTTAAATTTTAATCACGGTGGTAGCAGATCAGCTTTTAGAGAGTGTTTTAAAAGTTACGCGTTGATTAAGCCTGAAAGTTTTGGGGATACAGAGAAAGGCCAAAAAAAAAAAAGAAAGAAAAAAAAAGCTTTTGTCAAGGAGCTCAGTCTAAGTGGGAAACTGCATTGGCAAACTATGTAAATAAGACATATGCGGCATAAATTGGAAATAATCAATAGAGGGAAGCATTAAGGTACTAGAGAAAAGCTTGTAAAAAAAAAAAAAAGATTTTAGCTGAGACCTGAAGGCATTCAGGGAAGCCAGGAGGGATATGTCTATGAAAAACATAAAACTTGAGGAGAGTCTCGGAACGCTCATATTGAATATAGGCTAAGTACAGTTGGCAGGAGTTAATATTTAATAACCCTCTCTGTGTATGCTACTATTACAGCTGTTTTTCTTTTTTATTTTCCATTTATGTTCTTTGAGACTAACAGTTGCTGTAAATTGAAGCAAGGTTAGGGGTTGTCTGTGAATGACTTGGCCATAATGACTTTTCATTCACCTGGGGTTCAGGATATATTGATGGGGGAGGATGATGCTAAGGTAAATGAGTGAAGACTACAGGGCTTTAGAAGGATAAATGCAGTTATTAATGGGTGCTCCTGTCCCAGCTTCTAGACTTATAAAAAGAGTGTGTACATTGTTTCTAAAAAAAGGAAATATCCATGGTTGCATGACAGGGCCTTTGTTTGCTGTGGAAGGAGTATTTGCCCTCACAAGATGAGGATATCAACTTATTGTCAATGCCTGAGTTATTCTCATTAACCCTTTCAGTATTTCATAAAGAAGTCAGAGAACTCTACAAGGACAAGTAACTGGGGGGTATTTCAAACTCAACTTGAAAAATCTGTCAGTCAACTAGTGGTAGACACTTATATTTGTTACACTTAAACTAGAAGTACAAGTACAAAGAATAGAAGAGATGGAGTTTGGTAAGTGAGGGACAGAGAGAAAGCCAGTTTGGCAAGATACAGTGTGAGGGGGGAATAATGTCCAGTGAGGATGGAAAGTTGAAGTGGGGCATGAAAACCCCGAGATGAGAAAGTATCCATCCAGAAGATGAAGGTGGTGGATGGCATCACAACACAGAGAAGGATTAGAACTACGAAAAAAAAAAATTCAGGTTTTGATAATTAGAGATTGTTAGTTGGTATTATTGAAGAGAACTGTTTCAATTGAGTGGTGAAATGGGAAGCCAGATTTTTGAGAAGTTGGAAAAAAGGAAGTGGGGGCAGGATGTGTAGGCAACTTTTTCAGAGTTCGAAAAAGGGAGGAAAGATTTAGGATGATAGTTTGAGCAGTTAGTTGTATCTAGTGAAGGGTTTTTTGGTTTGTTTTTAAGGATGGGGAGACAGAGCCAGTTGCTAGTGGTAGAAGAATTGAGAGGGAGAATGATTGAGGATACAGTCTGCCGCAGAAAATGGAAGGGAGTAAATTGATCAAGTGCATGTATACAGAGGGGCTGACTACAGCTACCTGGTTGGGGTAGGGAGAGAGGGTATGATCTAGAGAATGGGAGAAGAGGGCACTCGAATCAAATGGTTTCAATTTTCTTATTAAATTAAGAGGCTAGGTCTTCAGCTGAGAGAGGAGAGGAGGAGGTGGTATGTGGGAGGCTTGAGGAAGGAAGAAGGTTTGGAGTAGCTTCTATGAGGAGCAAGAAAGAAGCAATTAAGGAGTAATAAAACAAACCTTGCTGCATGCAGTGAAGACCCATTTGAAGTTGGATAATATGAATTCCTAATTCCTCTAGCCACTATGGTTGGGAGACTTCCAGCTGCATTTTTTTTCCTGCATTTTTCCGTCTTTTCCACTCCTTTTATTTTTTTATTTTTAAAAAATTGTTTCTTCATTCTTCACTTAAATAACAAAAAAGAGCATTTCCATATACAAAGCATAACAGGAAAAAAATTGTACGTGAAACCATGACATACTTTATATATAGCTTGCTTTTTAATTTTAAAATACAAATCTCACATGTACCCTCAAAGTTATCTTGCTTGTTGTCTCATTCCTTCTGAACTTCCATCTTTTTGATTCTTTTCATTTTCTTTTAACTGATTCAGTGACCCTCTTTTTTTCTTGCCTTCTCTTTGGCAACACTATTGCTAGTCCCATTCTCCCTCCTAAACCCCTCCCCCCCCATTCCTCCAGTGGAAAAAAAAAGAAAAGGAAGATCTTTGTAACAAATAAGCATAGTCAAGCAGAACACATTGGCCAGTACCTAAAAATTGTCTCGTTCTGTTCTTGGTGTGCACCGCCTCCATCGCAAGTGGTGGGCAGCTTGCTTAATCATCCATCCTCTGGATTTAACAAGTATTTGTGCTCTATGCAAGGCTTTGTGGTAGGCCCTAGAGATAGACACAAAAACCACACAGCCCCTGCCCTCTAAGAACTTTCATTTTACTAGGTGGATACCACATGTACACTCTAAGTAAATCCTGTTAATCTGAGGAGGGAAAGAAGGCTTAATAATTGAGGGCTTCAAAGATGTCTTCTTGGAGAAGGTAATAACTGAGTTGAACTTTGAGAGAAGACAAGGATCTCTGAAAGGCAGAGGCAAGGAGGGGAATGGAATGTATTTCCAGCACCCACAGAAGTGGGAGATGTGATGTTGAATTTGGGGAACAGATAGTCTAGTTTGGCTAGAATGTACAGTTTAGGAAAGTGAAGTAAGACTGGAAATTTAGATTAGAACCAGATTGTGGGGGATCTGAACTGCTAGATAGATCTATAAAGTATTAAGCAGTTACTATATGCTGGTGAAGTGCTAAGTGCTTACATAACCCAGACGGCCCCTATCCACAAGGCATTTACATTTTAATGGCAGAAGATGCTATGGGGAGATTAGAAAGGGAAGGTGTTGAGTGGTAGGTGTGGTGTGGAGATGGTGGGAAGTGATCTAGATGTCTGGTTCTAGGCAAGATGAGGCAATAACTTTCCATGCTCGGTGCAGAGTCCAAGGTTCTGGTGGGAAGGGAATGAGGATGAGGGCTGGAGTACATTCAGACAGCATGGTATGGTGATGGCAACATGAAAAGCTAATTAGCTAAGTGGACTATTTTGTATTTTGTTCCAGAGGCAGCCGGGAACCACAAAATATTCTTGTGTAGGGAAGTGACATGGTAAGATGTGTGCTTTGGAAAGATTATTTTGACAGCCATGTAGAAGATGGATGGGAGAGAATAGAAGTAGCTAGGCCAACCACTAGGCAATTGGAGTTATGCAGGTGTGGAGAGTGTCGAGGGAGAAGATAGTAAACAGTATTAAATGTTTAGCGGAGGATAAGTTGCTTGAGGACTGAGACAAGGCCAGTGTTCCTGATGACCTTAGAATGAGTTTGGTATGGTGAAGGGGACATAAACCAGATTGAAACGGAATCAGGTAAGGGAGTGGGTGTTGAGGAAATTTGTGAAAAGAGAGAACAGAGTTAAGGTTTTTTGTTAGTTTTGTTTGATTTTTTAGCAATGGGAAATGTGAGCTCAGTTGTAGGCATAGAGCAAGTTAAGAGTGTAAAGGGAGAGATTGAAGCTGAAAAGGAATAGTAATTCATGGTAAGAGATTTTGGAGAAGGAGGTTAGAATAAGTCTGCACAGGTAGAAGGAAAGTAGGAGGTCCACCTTTTCCTCGGAGATAACGGAGGAGTGGGTTAAAACGGCAACTTCTAGGGTGTGCAAGAGGGGAGTTGGAATTATTTTTTACTTCAGTCTGGGTGAAGTAGGAGTTGAAATCACCTGCTAAGAGGGATTGAGGGACTTGGAAACTGGAAAAAGTCTTTTGATGTTGGTTTTAAAGGTTATCCTAAAAGAGGAGTTGAAAAAAATATTTTGAGCCATTGGCAGGATTGTTGGAATAGGTGCAGATCCTCCCAGGGAAACTCCTTGGAAAATCTTAAAAGAATAGTTTTTGGAGACCTAGAGGTCAGAGTATTCTGAAGCTGATAAGGAGAGCTAAAGAAAATGAAAAAGAAAAACTATGGGGGAGGTGAAGAGGAAGGTCAAATAAAGACTTGGAAGGGGAGGGGTGAAGCTATTGGACAATGGAAAGAAAATGGAGCTGCTCAGTTCTTTTCCTTTAGTTTTCTTTGCCAAGGACAATGGTCCTTGAGTTGTAAAGAACAGAACAAAAAATAGCTAATAGGAAATCAAAAGCCAGCTTAGATCATCAGGAAGATAGAGTACCTAGTTTCCCTTACGAGTTCCAAGTCATTGGGCTTAGGAAGAAGCAATTTATATCTTCAATGTACTGAAAACCAAAAGATTTGTGATTTCTGGACCACTCTTGATCTTTGAGGGCTTGTGGAGAGCAGGAGAGGTACTATAGGACTGAGTATTTTCCGACAGGGAAGAGAATAGATATTGCTGAATGAGCTTTGCCAGTGAGTTTGTCATCAGTTTCTGTCTGGTAGATTTCTTGAACTAGGGCCTTCTAGAGGGTGATTACTGAACATCTGAAAAAGGAAGTAGTCTTTGTGAAGAAAGTATAAAAAACTGACTTTTCCTTTTTTTTTTTTTTTAAAAAAAACGAGGTTATTAGATGAGTACTTAAGAGAAATGCTATTGAGTGTAGTTTACAGAATCATAGAAATTAAGTCTAATCTCTTGATGGTCTCGGCTTCTGTGGATTCAACTATCATCTCTATGCAGACAACTTCCAGATCTTCATCTGCAAGTCCCATCTTTCTCCAGATGTTGCTTCCATCTCCATCTGGGTGTCCCCATGAGTATCTCAAACTCAAATGTCCAGAATAAAGCACAATGTCTTTTACCCCATCCTCACCCCTGTTTCACACTTCCCTGTTTTTAATAAGAGAAGAACTATCCTAGTCACCCAACTTTGCAGCCCATGAATTATCACTTGCACCCATCTCTCCTTTATCCCCACAGCCAGGCATTTGCTACCTTTGTTGACTCTGCCTTTACATTATCCTTTCCATCTGTTCCCTTCTCTGCTCGTGTGGCCACACGATCTTGTCAGGATCTTGTCTGCCTCTGCTTTCTAATTGGTCTCCTTTTATCCAACTTTTTACTGTCCCCAGACCATTCTGAGGTCCTACACTCCTGATTAGTGAGAGCTCATCATAACTAACAGGCTCAGATTCACTATAATGCGTTGTGGGCGATCTCTCTGGCAGTGCACTATCTTCTTTATACCACAGCTCTTTGCCCCTTCGGCTTCTTGATCCCAGCATTGACATTCCTTAATGGGCTTGTCAATCAATCGATAAACATTTATTGAATGCCTACTGTGTGCTAGCATTGTCAGTCAGTTGCCCCATGACACCACTGATCCTTCCCATCTCCGCATGCATTGTCTTCCCATGATGGAATGTAAGCCTTTCGAGGGCAGGGGATTATCTTGCTTTTTCATTTGTATTTCTAACACTCTGCACGCTTTCTGGTGCCTGGTAATTGCTTAAATACTATTTTCATTCATATTCCACACAGACGCTGCCTTCTACAGGAAGTCTTCCCCAATCATGTCAGTTCTAGTGCCTTCCCTCTGTTGACTATTTCCCATTTATCATGTATAGAGCTTACTTTGTATATGTTTGTTTGCATGTTATATGGTCTCCCCCATTAGATTGTAAACTCCTTGAGGGCAGGGACTGTGTTACCTCTTTGTATCCCCAGTGCTTGGCACAGTGCCTGGCAAATAGTAGGTGCTTAATAAATGATTATTGATTGATTCTAAAGTGCTTTCCTTAAGTATACATCTGACCATTCTGTGGCTCTTCATTGCCTTGGGACAAAATATCAACTCCTGTTTGGCATTTTAGACCTTTTGTAGCCTGGCTCTGGTCTATTTTTACTTCCCCTCGAAGGTCCCAAGCTCTAGTAGTAATGCTGGCCTACTCTTCAAGTTCCCTCAACTTCTCCCTACTCTCCCTCCCTTTCATATAATGTTTCCTGCTTCTGTCTCTGCCCAGACTGGAATGTTCTTCCTTTTCCCTTGGGATCTCTAGTTTCCCTTAAGGTTCAACTCAACATATTACCTACTACAGGAAGCATTTCTGGCTTCTCCGAGTTGTTAGTCTCTCATTCTCTACACCTAGCCCTAGCAACACATGTATTTATTTTGTATGAATCCTGTGTTTATTTGTCTGTGAACAGGTTTGCATACCCCTGAGTACAAGCTCTTTGAAGGTAGGCTTACTTTTGTATTTCTATCCCTGGCATTATTTATCAATTAATGAATACTTATTGATTGAATTAGAAGAGACCTCATCAACCATCTACTTGTATCTATGCCTTAAAAAGAATCCCTGTGAGTATGTTTAATGGGTTATTCTTTTGGGGAGTATGGGTAGGATTAAATGTCCAGCTGAGATCCCTTTTAACTCCAGAATTTTATAATTCCATAAACTATATCTATTATATAAGATCCTGTGAGATAATATATGTTCAGCATGTTAGCTATTATTATTCTCCAGCATTTTTATTACTTATTTAGATAAAGGCTTGGTTGACTTGCTTTTCAGTAATTCACAGTTGAAGCAAAGTTGAAAGGGTACAGTTAAGATTACTATATGAGTCAAGTTAAAAAACCATCGAGTTTAGTAAAATGAAATTTGATAGGTTTAAATGTAGTTTTACATTTGGGGCCAAAAAAATCAATTTGCAAACAAGATGGAAGTAGCACAGTTAATTTAAAAAAGATTTAAAGCCTTCAGTGAACTAAAAGTTCAACATGATACTATATACACCCAAACTAATGTAGAATGCTCTTGGAGAGGCAAAGCATCCCTGAAGGAGGAGGTGATGGTCCTGTACTCTGCCCTGGGCAGACCATGTCTGGAGCATTTGTGTAGGGGCCGTTTCCAGTCGTCCTGATATATATCTTGCCACTGGACCCAGATGGCTTCAGAGGAGAGAGTGAAGCTGGTGACTTTGTACAGTCCCCCCTCACTTAAATCCAATTCACTTGCAAGTCATGGCTTCACCTTCCTGATGTTATGGTCCTCTTCCAGAATGAAGGACAAGCAACAAGTTGTGTAGGGTCTTGGGCATCAGAATTTTGAGTGTCCACAGAAGGGCATCTTGGATAGCAAAGGGGCATGGAGCTCACTGCTTGAAGAAACTGAGGATGTTTAGCCTGGAAAAGAGAAGGATGGGGATAGGGGAAGGAATGACATGATAGTGGTCTTAAATGCAACTGGGAAGACTCTCTTATAGGAGAGGGATTAGATTTGTTTGAGGTTGGATTTGAACTCAGGTCCTCCTGACTCCAAAGCTGGAGCTCTATCCACTGCACCACCTAACTACTCCCCACTTTAAACTCTTAAGGTTGTGATTTTTCTCAGAACATGATACCTAAAATTCCTAGAATACTATATTAAATAGGATTTTTTTTTTCCTTTTTGATGCTCTTCAATCCCTTCATATTTACTTCTAGAGACTGTTTGCTTATATCCAGTCCCAACCTTTCTTGTGTTAAAATACTTCTAGAAGGCAGAAAGTCTAAAGAAAAGCTTATGTGGAAATAATAAGGCTTACCAGATCTCTTATTTCTTATTTTCATTAAGTATTCTGTTCTCTCTGGAGAGATAAAACCCCTGCTTGTTGTCTGCTAGACCGCAGCACTAGTTAGTGTTGTCTGCAGACCCTCAGGTCGCTCCCCTTCTTCCTCCATGAGTTTGGTACTCTACTCACAATTTTTCTCCCCTCCCCAACTCCTGCCTTTATACTAGGAGACTTTAGCATACATATTGACTTTATCTTAAAAAAAATTTAACTGCTCAGTTCCTCAGCCTACTCGCTTCCCATGAGCTTCTTCTCCACCCCATCTCAACCACAGATGTACCACCTCCATGTTCAAGAATTCTGAAGCCTCCTTATGTGACTGTAGTCTGTTGGCTTTTCACCTCTCCCCCTTCCTTCCCTTACAAAATCCTACTCTTCATCCACACCATGATCTCCAGTCCCTTGACCCCTCAATTCTCTCCTTGGTCATCTCCCCTGAGCTAGCCTCTCTTTCCCTGCCTTGACCTCTTGATTAACCAACTCTATATTTGCCTCCAGAAGCAGAAGAGATTAAGGAGAGGTAGCAAGAATATACAGAAAAAACTATACGAGAAAGATCTTAACATCACAGATAACCAAGATGGTGTGGTTGCTGATCTAGAGCCAGACATCCTGGAGGCTGAAATCAGGTGGGCCTTAGAAAACATTGCTAAGAAAGTGGAGGTGATGGAATTCCAGCTGATCTATTTAAAATCCTAAAAGATGGTGCTGTTGAAGTACTTCTCAGCACGTTTGAAAAACTGAACAGTGTCACTGGATTGGAAAAGATTAGTTTACATCCCAGTCCTAAAGAAGGGCAGTATCAAAGAATGTTCAAATTACTGAACAATTGCACTCATTTCACATGCCAGCAAGGTTATGCTTAAGAGTCTTCAAGCTAAGCTTTAGCAACTTGTGAACTGAGAATTATTAAAGGGGGCTGGTTTTCAGAGGCCAAGGACCTAGAGACCAAGTTGCCTAGTTTTGATAGATTATGGAGAAAATAGGGGAGTTCCAGAAAAACATCTACTTATCCTTCCTTGACTGTGCAAAGCTTTTTACTATGTGACCACAACAAAATGTGGCAGGTCCTCAAAGAGATGGAAGTACCAAATCATCTTACTTGTCTCCTGAGGAATCTATATGTGGGCCAAGAATCAACGGTTAGAACTGATCATGGAACTGATTGGTTTAAGATCGGAAAAGAAGTCTGACAAGGCTGTATATTGTCACCTTATCTATTTAACTTATATGCAGAATACATCGTGCTAAATGTCAGGCTGGATGAATCAAAAGCCAGAAATCAAGTTCACAAGAGAAATACCAACAATCTCAGATGTGCAAATGATACTGCTTTGATGGCAGAAAGTGAAGAGAAATTAAGAAGCCTCTTCATGAAGCTGAAAGAGGAGACTGTAAAAAGTGGCTTGAAGCTCAACATCAAAAAAACTACGATCATGGCAACTGGTCCTATCATTTCCTAACAAATAGAGGGAGAAGAAATGGAAGTAGGGTCAGATTTTGTATTCTTGGACTCAAAGATCACTGTATACAGCCACTATGGTCAAGAAGCTAAAAGAAAGCTGTGGCAAATCTGGACAGTATGCTCAAAAGCAGAGACATCACCTTGCCAACAAAGGTACGTGTAGTTAAAGCTATAGTTTTTCCTATAGCAATGTATGGCTGTGAGAGTTGAATTATAAGGAGAGCTGAATGCCACATAATTTGACACTTTCAGATTGTGGTTCTAGAGAAGATTTTTGAGAGTCCCTTGGACAGCAAGAGGGTCAAATCAGTCAGTACTTCAAGAAATTAATTCAGGCTATTCACTGGAAGGTCAAACGCTGAAGCTTACCTACTTTGGCCACGTAATGAGAAGACGGGACCCATTGGGAAAGACCCTGGTGCTGGAAAAAATTGAAGGCAAAAGAAAAAGGGGACAACAGAGGATGAGATGGACAGATAGTGTCATGGAAACAATGAATATGAACTTGGACAGACTTTGAGAGGTAGTGGAGGACAGAAGGGCCTGGCTTGTCCATGGGGTCACAAAGAGTTGGACACAACTGAACAACAACAAAAACATCCCCTCCTTGATTCTACCCTCCATTTCCTACCATTTCCTCCTCTTCTGTCCCAGCCCAGTGACTTACTTTAATGTATTTCTGTTTGTAGTCTTTTTATTTATCTGATTTTTAAAACCTCCCCTTGTGGAATTCGGTTGATCGAGAAATTCATGAGATCTCTGCTCTCCACTTCCTTTTTTGAATAATCTCTCTTAGAACTCTTGATACCATAAAAGGTAAATTTTTTCCCCTCTCACCTACATTTTTCCTCCCTCCTTTCCTCCTTTCTCCCCTTTGGGAGTTATAAACACTTGATCATGATTTCCCCCCTCTCTATTTGTCTTTCTTTCTTTGATCTGTTTTGCCTTTTGAAGACTCTGTCCAGCCCATTTTTCTCCAGGTGAATGCTTGAAAGTCATTACTTCTGTTAAATTTCATCTTTTTTGTTCTTGTTGAATTATACTTTATAGAATAAATTATTCTTAGGTACAGCCCCTTTCCTTTACCTTTTGATATATCATTTCTGTCTTTACTTTTAGCAATTGATGTGAAGTTGTACAGTCCTGATGGGGGTTCTCTGATGTATGATCTGGGTCTTCTATTGTTTTTGGTACTTTCCCCGCCAAGATTGAGATTTCCCATTTGGGGTGTGTTATAGCTGGGATTTCTCTTCGATGACCTATGTGGTCAAGTCCGGCTCCCTCATTTTGTAGATGAGGAAAGTGAGGCGCAAAATGGAGAAGTGACTTAGGTAGAGTCACACAGTTCTTAGTAAATATTTGAATCTTGGAGTAGAGGATGGTTGGAGGCGGAGTGTCTGAGAGGGTAGCGTGTCAGGACAGGTGCTCTCCTGGAATAGACCTCCATCCTCAATCCATGCTTTCCCATTGTATGCAGTCACTGTATGTGTCCTTCTGTAAGTCCTTCATAGCACATCCTTCTACTGTGCTGTTTTCTTCCTTTTACTGTCTTGAGGGGCTGGTGTATGTAGGCTGTCACTGTGATCTCATTCTTATCATTTGGGCTGTCACTGTGATCTCATTCTTATCATTTGACTGGCCCACTTGCTTCAGCCACTCACCTCTCTGGTCTCATTTTGTGTGGATTTAACAATCTTACAGAATTGTATTGCTTCTTTAATCCTGAACTTTGATATTCTGCTCTTTAACCACATCCCCTTGTCTGTGCACATTTCCTACTCAATCACTCCTGAAATCTGCTCTCTAACTTTATGTAGATCTTTGGTTCTTTGACCCCAAGCCCACTTTGGCTTTACCTCTACCTAGCTAGTATATTTGTCAATGATTCACTCTCTGTTGTTCTAAAACTTCTCAGCCCCTTATCTTTGGTTATTCCTGATTTCCTAATCCTGATCTCTCCCCCCCAACCATCTGATTTCTGCTTCTGGGTTGTTAAATAGTATGGACAGAGTTTATTGAAGGATGATTTCATCCAGAGGTACATGAGCTCAGATGGTCCCTTCACTGCTGACAGTCTTCTTCCCTACTCTTAACTGGTTCTAGATATTTTCCACAGCAGCTGTTCCAAACTCTTTCCCAGCTTCAACCTCCTACATACATTTCTCTTCCCCTTCCAGAGGCTTATGGTAGATGAATTATTTCACTGAAGATTTTCTGCATCATTGCCTATCTTCAGTTCTGTCCCTCCAGTCAGACATTAAGGTTCTTCTGCTCCTGACTGATCCTCTGCCCGTGTTTCACTAAGATTAGAGCATATTGTGTTTCCATGTAATGAATAACTTTTGCTTTCTATGTGGGCTAAAACTGAGTCATCTATAAAATGTGACTTAATTTTTGTAGGTTAGGAATAGTTGCAGAAAGCCTTAGGTATACTTCTGCATTTCTTTTCCATTCCATAGATAAGGAAATAGGATAGAAAACTCTCTTCCATCGTGTCATTTCATCGTCATCATCATCACCACCAGCATTTATATAATGCTTACACTATACTAAGCACTTTATGGTTATTATCTCTGATCCTCACAACAATCTTGGGAGGTAGGTGCTATTTATCCCCATTTTACAGATGAGGAAACTAAGGTGCAAACAGAGGTGAAATGACTTGCTTACAGCTAGTGTCTGAGGCCAGATTTGAACTTGGTTCTCTCCTTATGCCAAGCCTGGCACTCTAACCTAACCACTGTAGCCTGGCTGCCCATACAGTAATAAACGGTCATCGAATAATTTTCCTACACTGATTGAAATTACAGGGTGGTTACCAAAAGGTTTGTGGCTGAACTCTTTGAGCATTTGGACAAAAGGAAAGCATCTGGATTAGTTATGAATTGTAGTAAAATTCCCCCTAGACATCTATATGTATCTATAATGGGGTTTGTTCGGTATTTTCTTTTTTTTTTTTTTTCTTCAGTATTTTCTTGGGAGCCACATATTTGAAGGTTGTATGGGAAAAGTCATATGATGAAAATACTTCCTATAACATCTTGAAAACCAAATATCAGTGTCAAGGATCATATGATTTTCATTTAATATTTTATTATATGTAGTCAAGCATATAAATAGTAGGTAATTTTAATTTAGCAAGCATTTAGTAAGTACCTAATCTGGGCTAGGTATTGGTTACAAAGACAAAAATGAAACAGTCCAAGAAGTTTGCTTACATTCATATAGGTAAGTATACAAAATATATGCCAAATGAGTATGAAGTTATGTTTTTTGTTTGTTTTTGGTGGGGCTGGGGTAGGAGGGAGAGACAGTGTGGACACTAACCTGGGAGAATTAGGAAAAGATTCTTACAGGTACTTGAGCAAACCTTGACATGGGAGCTACTTACCAACAAGTAAGGTGAGGGGAGAGCATTTCAGGCATGGGAGATGGTGTTGATGGTCTGTACAAAGGTATGAAATTGGGAGAGATAATGTCCTGTATAGTGAACAGCAGGTAGGTTCATCTGGTTGTCGTGTAGAGGATGTGGAAGGCATTATTCTATAACTTTCCAGGCTTATTCTTCTGGGAAATTACATTCATACAGATCAGTAAACAAAACATATGCCAAGTGGATATAAAGTTATATGGGCTTGTGTGGGTGTATGTGTGTGCGAGTGTGTGTGTTTTTTTTTTTTGTTTTTTTTGTGGCAGGCTCTAACGTCTGAGGGAATCAGGAAAAGATTGTTATTAGTACTTGGGCAAACCTTGACATGGTCCAAGCCTGGTAAGATAGGCTGGAGCTAGATGGTAAAGGGTTTTAAAGGCCAGAGAAACAGACAATGAAGAACCCCAGAACTTTGTTGGGCTGGAGGAAGGGCTATCAGCTTAGGAGCTGTATGAAGGGTGGGATGGCAGGTGGAGAAGAGATGTTGTCAGCAAGACCCTGCGTGACTGGAGAGATGCTGGTACACTCGACAGAAATAGATAAGTTTAGAGCGTTGGGTTGGAGAACAAGATAGGTTCTGTTTTAGACATAGTGAGTTTGAGATGCTTATAGAGAGTCCAAGTAGAGATGTGGGACTGGAACTAGGGAGAGAAATGATAGTTAAGCCCTTGAGAATGAATGAAGTCACAGAATACATAGATAAGAAGATGGTCTAGGACAGAGCCCTGGAATAGAAACACACATATGGATGCTGTTCTGGCAAAGGGCACCGAGAAGGAATGGTTAGACAGGAGAACCAGATTAATGTCAAATGCTGCAGGGAGCTCAAGACTGAGCAAAAACTACGGAATTTATGTAGTTAGGAAATTCTTTGTGACTTTAGAGCAATTTCTCACTTCCTATTCACCTCTCAGCTCTTTCTGATCTGACTTCTGCCATCGACAAGGGAAGCAGTCACAGCCGGTGTAGATACTTTTCATGGGAAAGAGGATAGCTCTAGGGGAGGTAATGGGTCAAGTGAAGGTTTTTGTTTTTACTTTTTAAAAGAATAGGTGAGTTGTTCTTAGGTTTCTTTGTATTGCTTGGGGCACTGAGAAGTGACTTGCCCAGGGTCACACAGACACTGTATCAGAAGCAGGAATTGAACCCAGGTGTTCTGACTTGGAGGCCAGCTTTCTACTGTACTGCCTTTCTCATGTACAGTTTTACCGACTCTCATCTCCTAGGAGTTAAAGCAAGAGCAGAGTAGTAAATACCTCTGTGTGGTACTGTGAGAGAGGGAATAATATGGTAGCTGGTAGTCACATGAGGGGAACTGTCTTGTCAGGTCCCCTCCCCATCTGGGGGTGCCCTCTACTGATTAGACAAAATCAGATCCACCTTGGAGGGGATGGCACTTCTAACTGGACGATGGGGAGGTACAGATGGCGGCATGAGCTAAGTCTTTATGAAAACCAGGAACTCCTGGACCCAGAGAATAAAGAGAGAAAGGAGAGCATTCTAGAATTGGGGACCAGCCAGCTGGGGTTAGGAGAGCAAACCCACTAAGGAAAACGGGGTAAGTTAGGGAATAAAGAAAGATCAGGAAAAACGAGGAAATGAGATTGATAAGCAGTGATTTAGTAAATTAAATCAGAGGACCTGAAACCAGCAGGAGGAAAAGGAGACTTCCTGTTCCCAGTATTGCACCCCCATTCTCCCCTGTCATTTTTGGTAGCTGATTTGAGGGCGGCTTGGAAGGACAAATGTCTTCCCTTAAATAAGAAGAGTTAAAGGGAAATTGTTGCTGGACTTTGGAACTAAGGAACTGCTAAAGTGTAACTAGCTGACAATCTCCCTCTCTACAGTTGAAACATCTCATAATCCAGGTAATTCTGTTTGAAAATGACTCGCAATGTTACGGGCCTGGGGCACTGAGAAGTTATGTAATTTGCGTGGGGTTGGATTGCCAGGATGTGGCAATGGCCAGACTTGAACTCCGTTTTTCCTGAGGCTGGTTCTCTAGCCGCTGCTGTCTTAGTGACTTACTGTCTGACTGGGTCAGTAATTAGGGTAAAAGGAGTGGGGGAAGCTTGTAGGTAAAATCTTAAGTCTTCTCTTACAGGTCTAAAAGTTGACTTGATTTAAAAGTTAAGTACACCATCATATTGGGGAAAAGAACATGGGCAGCTGCTGTTTTTTGAACCTTCTCGGAGTTTGTTATGACAGCTACAGTGCATTTAATTTGGAGTCAGGAAGACCCAAGTTCAAATCTATCCTCAGACTCTTACTAGCTGTATCCCTCAGGGCAAGTCATTTAACTTCTGTTTGCCTCAGTTTCCTTATCTGTAAAATGGGGTTGATAATAATAGCACCTACCTTCCAGGATTCAAATCTAATGAGATAATATTTGTAAAATGTTTTGCAAAGTTTAGAACACTATATGAATGCTAGCTACTCCAACCTAATTTTCCAAGCTTCTTAGTCTTCTTCCCCATGAATCTTCAGCTTTCGCCAGAATAATCCATTCATGGTTCCCCTTTTTAGGCCTTGTGCCTTTCCACCCTCTGTGTCTTCTCTTGCCATTTTTGTCATCTGCCATGCCTTCGTGTCTCCTCAAACAAAATCCTATCATCGTCCAAAGCCAAACTCAAGATCTTTATCATGGAATCTTTTTATCTCAGGGATTTTCCTTTGTTCTTTGTTTGTTTGTTTGTTTTGTTTTGTTTTAGGCAATTGGGGTTAAGTGACTTGCCCAGGGTCACACAGCTAGTAAGTGTCAAGTGTTTGGTCTGAGGCCAGATTTGAACTCAGGTCCTCCTGACTTCAGGGCCGGTGCTCTATCCACTGTGCCACCTAGCTGCCCCAGATTTTCTTTTATTCTTGAAACATAACAATAATCTGTATTGCTCATTGGTAACTAATCATCATCTGTTTGTCTTGTCATCTCTCTAATGACTTAGATTTTTTAAAAAATTGATGTCAGTTCCTTTATTTCTGTGTCTTATTCCTCCTCTTCCCTTACTGACTAAATGTTTCCTTTAGAAAGATAAAGAAGAAAACAGGTCAGCCAGACTAACACTTCAAGCCCCTAGTTTTTCAGCTTGTAATGAAGGGAGAAAGGAGTGTTTTCTCCTTCGGCGGGGCTACGCTTGTTTATTTTCTTTTTTTTTCATTTAAGCTGTGGTTATTGTGCATGTTATCTTCCTAGTTCTGCTTCATTGCACATAAATCTGTTTTAAGTTTTGCCTATTTCTTTGACTTCTTCATATTGTTTCCTTGTGGCAAAGTAATATTCTATACATTCATGTGTCACAATTTATTTAAATATTTTCTAAATGATAGGCACCTACTTTGTTTCTGTTTCATTGCTATCATCAGAAGTTTTGCTAGGAATATTTTAGTGTATTTGGAACTTTTTTGTCTTTGATTCGTTTTGGCATATGTGCCTGGCAATGATGGATCTCTGGGCCCAAGGATATGGACCTATTCAGTCACTTGTAGCAAATTGTTTTTCAGAATTGTTTGACCAGTTTACAACTAGATCTACTAACAGATGGAGAATTAGCATGCTTGATTTTTGTTGCTGTTGTTTTTTTTTTATTTTTTTGCCGTTCCTCCAACTTCTACTGGTTCCATATAATTTTGCTATCTTGTCTTATAATGTATTGTTTAACTCTTTCATCATTTAGCTCTTCATATATTTGATGCCTCGTCTTTCCAACTAGCTACATGAGTTCTTGGCAGGACAACGTTGAATCAAATAAAGGTGCTCAATAAAATGGTAGCTGATAAAAAGAGTATTATGTGTAGATGGAAATGAAAATGTGTGGGAACATTTCAACCAAACATCTGGTGCATTCAAATGTCAGACTTAATCTCTTCCTTGTCATTTGCATTCTAGTTACCCAACATGATGGTGGGTGAAGAGAAATCTTCCATGAGAAATCGCTGGCTCACATCCAAAGAAAAAGATGAAGAAAAGAGAAGTGTCCATAGAGAAGAGACCCTCCAGACACTGCAGGAGACTCTGCAGAAGCCAGAAAATGGTGAGGCGGCTTCTGTCACTTTGCAGTGATCGTTTGGGAATAGAAAATAAAAAACATTACCTTAGGGCAGCTGTTACCAACCTTTTTGGTGAGGAGTAGTTACCATCACCAGTTGCTTCAGAGATTACTCATTTGCATCAGTGTCATAGGTTACTTTGTCTTGCTCTAGGGTTAGCCACATGGAATTTTGTCAGGTTGAGTCATAAAGAATCATAAAGAAAAGTGAGCAACCAAAATCAGGTTACGTCTGAGTAACATAAAAACAGACTGAGGGACGTCTTTCCATGGGCATAGGGATTTTCTTCTTCCCCCTATTCTTTGCTTTGAAAATGTACTAAGCATTTTGTCTTATATTTTCAGTCTTTATAACTTTCCTACTGTTGTTACATAAGTATCTTTTTTGATGGAAGTAGATTACTTTCTTACAGAAATTTGGAATTAGAATTTTGTTTGCTAAATACATAGGGGAAACTCTTGAGAGGTTGGCTTTGACATGTAAGTATATATTTTACACAGAATTAGTTTTCTTCATCTTAGCTTGCTCCAATTGAATTTTAAATTTTGGCAATTGAATTCTTTTACTAGCTACTTAAGTATTATTTTTGAAGCTTATGTATTGAGAATATTCTCTGGTAGTCTCTTAATTCACTATGGAATGACTGTACTTACATATATGTATGCATATATGTGAATATGTGTGTGTATATATATGTATATATTTACATTATGTTACACATACCTTTGAGCCTAGATTCGTAATGGATTGTGAAATTTTGAAAAGGGAAGAGAAACCCCCTATGGGTGAGGAGGAAAGTTTTATTTCCTGTACTGAATGATAGGCTACTTGATCACAATCTCCACCCCACCCCCACCCCCCTTCAGAGCCCTGGTAGCATTTCTCTTTATAAAACTCCTCACATTAAAAGTGGCATGTTTTAAGAACAGTTTTTGCAGAGTAACAGGAAACATCTATCTTTCTAACCATGCCCTGTTTCTGGTTTCATCTCATCTCTGTGCCTTTGTATCGCTGTCCTCCATGTCTAGAACACTCTCCTTCCTTGCCTCCACCCCTTCATTCCCCGAGATTCTTTTTCTTTTTACATTATTATATTTTTAATTTATAGACTAAAACAAGCATTCACTTAACAGTTAAAAAGATGATTTCACAGGAAACTGCAAATCTATTACGCATAATTTGCTATTCCTTTAAAATATATAGTAAAAGTATCATCAATATTATTTCACACACACCCCTTCCCCATCCCCAACTCAGCCATTAGACACAAATAGGTATATATTCCCCTGCTTCTTTCAGAGATTCTGCCCAAGTGCTGCCTTTTTCAGGAGGCCTTGCAGGTCTCCCTAGTTACTTAGCCTTCCCCTCTAAGATTACCTTCATTCTACTCTGCATCTGTTTTATAGGCACCTAGTGGGGAGCTAGGTGGTACAGTGGATAGAGTCCTGGGCTTGGAGTCAGGAGATACATCTTCTTGAATTCAAATCCGAATTCAGACACTTGTTTGTTTTGTGACCTTGGGCAAGGCCCTTAACCCTGTTTGCCTCAGTTTCCTTTTCTGTAAAATGAGCCAGAGAAGGAAATGACAAACCACTCTAGTATCTTTGCCAAGGAAACCCCAAATGGGGTCGTGAATAGTCAGACATGACTGAAATGACTGAACAATAAAATTTATTTATGTGTTGTTTTTCTCATTAGTATGTAAACTTCTTGAGTTCAGGGATTGTTTTTGTTTTTGTCTATTTTTGTTTCTCTACTGCTTAGCATAGTGCCTGTGGCAGAGTAAGCCCTTCATATTTAATAAATACTTGATGATTAATTATAGTCATTTATGATGTTATGTATTTTCTCCTTGAGAGATTTTTCATCTGGAGCTTTCTCTCAGAAGTAATAATATAGAATATATTAAACAATTTTGGCCTCAATCTTAATGTGCACCCAACTATTTGATTCACTTGTTCAATAAGTCTTTTTTAAGAGACTGTTATGTGCTAGGGGATGCAAAGTCAAAAAATGAAGCAGTCCCTGCTGTCATCAGTCAGTTCCCAAGCATTAACTAAGCGCTGGCAGAGTGCTAAGTGTTGTGCTCGCTCACATTTGTATAGTCCTCAAAGATGAGGTCAGTTTGCCTGGAGTACGTGAACAGGAGTAATATATAATTATTCTGGAAAGATAGATTGGGCCCAGGTTAGAGCTTTAAAATCCCTCCTATCTTAGAGCCAATAGGAAACCCCTGGAGTTTGAGAAGGGGAATGGCCTGGTCAGATCTACTCTTAAAAAAAAAAAATCACTTTGGCAGCGACGGTGTAGAGTGGGAAGAGATTTGAGGCAGGGAGACCAAGTAAGAGACCACTACAGTATTCCATGCAGGAGATGATGATTGTTTGTGCTAAGGTGGTGGCTCAGAGTAGTGAGAAAGGGATGGATGCAGAAGGTCTAACAGCAAGATTTGGCAACTGATTGGCTATTCAGGGTGAAGGAGATAAGGATGACACTGAGGATACAAACCTTGGGAGACAGGAGGAAACATGGTGTCCTTAAGAGAGGTAGAGAAGTTCCAAAGAAAGGTGGATTTGGGAGGAAAGATAATGAGCGTGGAATAGGGCCTGAAGTGCTTATTGACAGATTTTGGACCATGTAGTTTGAAATGTCCAGTAGGCCGGACAAGCTTGGTTAGTCAATAAGTCAACATTTATTAAGCACCTACTATGTTCCAGGCCCGTGCCAAGCATTGAAGATACAGAGAAAGGCAAAAAACAGGCCCTGTGCTCAGGGAGCTTGAAGTCTGATGGAGGAGACAGCATGATAACAATTATGTGCAAAGAAGTTGTACAGGATAAAGTGGAGATAATCAACAGAAGATCCTAGTATTAAGGGACATCTGGAAAGACTTCTTGCAAATTGCTTATTATAATCACACATTATTCACATTTGTTTTTTCTATAGACATTGTTGTAATCATGTTTTCCATATTTCTCTGAATTCTTCATTTTCATTTCTTAATATTCAATTACATTAATGTGCCCCAAATTATTGAGCCATTTCCCGGTCAGTGATTACCTCTTTTGTTTCCAGTTTTTGGGTTGGTTTTTTTTTTTTTTTTTTGATACCTCAGAAAGTGGTGCTATGACTATTTTGGTTTATATCAATCTTTCTGTGGGTTAGATGCCTATCAGGGCACTCTCTGGGTTAAAGGGTATAGATAGTTGAATCACTTTTTAAAGCTTAATAACAAATTGCTTTCCAGAATGGTTGGACCTATACCTTTCTGTGCCTGTCTTTCTATAGACCCTCCAACATTACCTGTTTCTATCTTTGGTCAACTTTGGCTTTCTGTCCTTTTAAGGAACTCTCAAGAATCAGCTCTTCCTTGACTGATTTTTCTTATATATGATGTTTCAAGCATGTTTCTTTTGGGATCAGGGTCCATGCCTAGATAAGTGTTGGCAGAGTCCTGTAAGGGTGTCTCTAATTCCTTGTGGGATAATACATTTTATAATCAAAGTCATTATGCACTTAAGAGGTTAATGGATTTTTGTTTTTCTATTAGTGGACCATCAGGTCAGACTCATTAGTCTTCAAAGGGATTGTGGAGGCTGTCTAGTCCAGATTCCTCATTTTACACTGGAGGACACTGAGGCCAAGAAAGATTAAGTGATTTGCCCAAAGTCAAACAGATTGGCAACATTTGGACAGGAACTCAAGCGATCCAACTCCAGATTGAGTGATTTATAGGCTTTGAGTATATCCTTTAAAAAAGAAATCAAACTGAAAATAGCCATGCTGTGTAAATTAGGTCCACAAAATGTTTCCTTTTATACTCAAGGTTAATTAACAGTAGGGCACTTGGAATGAGGACACTGATGCTCTGAGTTGGAAAATATGAAAAGGAGCATCAATCAATTTCTTGAACCCATTTCAACTCCTGTGTGTTGTGGCAAGTAGCTCTTCATTGTATGGTTATGTGGCACCTTACATTGGAGAGGGGGGAAAAAGAAGCCCACAAGGCTCACATGTCCAAAAGAGATTTTAAATGCTCACCTTACCAGCCAACTGGAGATAGAAGAAGGGTATTGTAGACCTTCAAATCTGTGCCCTGAGTGGAGCAATGTGGCAGCTACTCTATGGAGGGCTTCCCAGCTTTCCTTTTTGGTTTTGGAAAAGACCTCTTAGAGATGATCCTGTCCTTTCAGGCCTTCCTGGAGGGTGGTTGAATGAATGGAGAAAGCATTAAATGTTTACTAGTTGTGCCAGGCCCTGTGCTAAGTACTGGGGACACAAATAAAAAGAACAGTTCCCATGCTCAGAGAGTTTAAAAGATAGCACATAGGGGAATGGTGTCCATGGGAAGAAATTTGCTCTGGGGAGTCATAGATGAATGAGGCAGTCAATTGATGCACCCTTTCTAAGAGAAATGGGGGTATTTGTTCTTTGCGAACTCTGTGCTTTGGGATCTGTGAGCATAATGATTGGTTGAGGGAAATGAAAGTACAAGATTGCAATGTTTCCTTTTGTACTCAAGGTTAACTAGCAAGCAGGATGTGGAGCCATTCTGTCTTGGCTGCCAAGTGCTCTGAGACTCTGAACTCAGATGAATATTTATTTATTAAGTTATCATTAGGGAAAAAGGTTAAGACTGAACTGATTTTAGAGGTGAAGTAAGAAACAATGAACACTGATAGGATATTAGCCAACTGGCAGGAGGATGCCTTTGAGATGTGTTTTCAAGTTAAGATTTTACAGAGGTGCCTGTAGTTTGTTTTACTTGGGATTCTACATATGAATACTACCTTAGACTCCATAGGGGAAAGGCAAATAATCTTCCAGTACACAGATAACCTAGCTAGAGGGGAAAAAAAGCCTTAATTATTAATACAGTTATATATCAATGTGTATGTGTGCATGTATGTTTTTTTTTTCTTTTCTTTCGTTTTGGCTAGGCAGTGGGGTTAAGTAACTTGCCCAGGGTCACAGAGCTAGTAAGTGTCAAGTGTCTGAGGTTGGATTTGAATTTAGGTCCTCCTGACTCCAGGGCTGGGTTCTCTATCTACTGTGCCACCTAGCTGCCCCTGCATGTATGTTGTATAGCAAGCAATAGCATTTCATTTTCATTCCCTAGAGGCAAGATGACATTTAAAAAATCCTAAGAAGCAAATATATACTTGTAAGCATAACAAAACCTAGCATTTATATAGTGCTTCAAGTTTTTCAAGTACCTTAATTATATTATCTCATTTGATCCTCACAACAACCCTATGAGGTAGGTGCTATTATTATTCCTATTTTATAGATGGGAAACTGAGACTGAGAGGTTAGTGACCCTCTTAAGATCACACATCTGGTATCTGAGGTAGGCTTTAAACTCTGGTCTTCTTGACTTGAAGCCCAGCACTCTTTACACTGTATCACCTAGTTGCCTCTTATACCAAGAAACCACAAGCAAGCCTCTAACTGAGGCAGTCATGATTTAACAGGCCCTACAGCTCAGTATCTTTTTGTTGTTATTTATAGTTCATGGCCTGTGTTTCAGAAGCAGCTTCATAACTCTGGGCATTTAAAGTTGTGCCAGTCTTGAAGTTGAAGATGCTTCTTTTTTAAGAATCCTTTCTTGCATCAAGCTATTTTCTTTTCAGTGTTAGGCAAGAGTTCTATGTTGACCCTAGTTTAAGGGCTTTATATAGTCCAGAAAAGTAAATTTGAGTAGGACTTCTCAAACTGTATTTACTTAGAAAAACTTGGGGAAATATGATCCTTTCTGTGTTTTACTATGGTTGGACCTTTTTGTGTTGTTACTGGCATAGTCTTTCAAGTATTTGCAGTTACACTTAAAGCTGTTTCTTGCCACCACTCCCTAAAGTGATTATTACTATATTCAAACACATTTTTTTAGGTTATCTGCTTGATGTGTTTTTTTATGGAAGAGGCTTATGTAAATGGGAAAGTTTAACAACTCTATTATCTCTGTGTAGTATCTAATATTACTTTATGCTGAAAGGGTTCAAAGTTTAAATCAGTTGTAGAATTGTTTTCTTTAGATTTCAGTGGTCTTGATTAGAGATTTTAAAGTGATTTAATCACCTTTTCGTAATCATCTATAAAGAATTTTAGTACTTGACTAGCTTTTCTTTTGTTCATTCTGACCCACCTTGGCGTTTGCTATCATAGAACCATGTACTGTAAATTAGGAAGCACCTATGGGACAGTGTCAAGAGCCTAGATAGGCTTGAAGTTCTGGGTTTAAAATCCATCTCTTGTCTTTGCTGCTTGAGTGACCTTCAGATAGGTCATTGAATCTCCTTGGGCTTCAGTTTCCTCATCTGCTAAAAGAGCGACTTGAACCAGATGAGTTATAAGTTCCCTTTAGCGCTAAGTTTCAGATCTCCTGATTTTCTTGAATGTTATAGTGGTGCAAGTTTTGTGTTTGGGGGTCTTTACTTCCCTGAAAAATTACTAGAATTTTAATAAGAAAACTTCTGTGCGTACTAATGAAAAATACAATGGATAGATTTCTTATCTCTAGCATTAAGATTTTATTTTTCTTTAGATAGTGCCTATAGGAGTGACTTGCTAAATAGTATTGTATTTTTAGGTACAACCTCTGTATGCCTTGCTGTTCTTATAGACCTGCAAAGGAACCAAAGACCATTTTAAATCAGGGTGTGAAACTGACTAGAAGTGTTACATTAAGACTGAATTACGGGAAGGAGTAGAGCCAAGATGGTAGCGTAAAGGCAGGGAACTTGCCTGAGCTCTCCCATATCCCTCTCCAAATGTTAGAATAACACCAAAAAGTGAATTCTGGATTGGCAGAACCAGTAAAAAGGTGAAGTGAAACAGTTCTGCAGCCCAAGATAACTTAGAAGGTTGATAGAAAAAGTCTGTCTCACTGGGGTGAGAGTGGAGCACAGGCCTTGGGGGTGGCTAATTGGCAGCGGCAGCTTCTCGAGCTCTTAGCCCACAAATGGTGAGGGGTCAGACAACCAGTCAGAGAGATGTTACAAGGGAACTTTTGGTGGCACTGGGAACAGGACTGTGTTGTATTGTCCGTGTGTGGATCCAGGTCACCTTCCTAGGTTGATTACAGTCTTGGGGCAAGTAGGATCACTAGCACACCAGAGGTAGCAGCAGGAGAAGGGGAGGACCCTAGTCACAGTTCCAGGGTGGAAAAGAATGCTTGTGGTTGCACATAGGCCAGAGCACAGACCAGGAGAGCAGTGACCACACTTCTCCTTGGATCATTCCACCTTAGAAGAACTGAAAACTTACAGACTGCCAGAACTAGCTCTGAAAACAGCAGCATAAAAAACCCAAAGCTTAGGACAGTGCCTTCTCCACCTCTGGAATAGAGTCCAATTTTAACATAAAGTTAAAAGTCATTAAATAGGAGAAATGAGCAAACAACAGAAAAAGAACCTGACCATAGAAAGTTACTATGGTGACAGGAAAGATCAAAACTCAAACTCAGAAGACAACCAAGTCAAAACAGCCATATTCAAAGTCTAAAAGAAAAATGTGAATTGTGTATAAGCCGAACAAGAATTCCTGGAAGAGCTCAAAAAGGATTTTAAAAATCAAATGAGAGGTAGAGGAAAAATTGGGAAAAGAAAAGACAGTGATGAAAGAAAATTATTATAAAAACAGTCAACAGCTTGGTAAAGATAGCCACAAAAAATTCTGAAGAAAATAACACCTTAAAAAACAGAATAGGCCAAATGATAAAAGAAGCACAAAAAATATTGGAGAACTTAAAAAAAGCAGAATTAGTCAAATGGAAAAAAAAGGTAAAAAAATTTAGTGAAGGAAAGAACTCCTTAAAAAAATAGGATTGGTCTAAATGTAAAAGGAGGTACAAAAGCTCATTAAAGAAAATAATCCCTTAAAAATTAGAATTGGTCAAGTGGAAGCTAATGACTCCATGAGACATCAAGAAACAAAACAAAATCAAATGAATGGAAAAATAAAAGAAAGTGTGAAATGTCTCATTAGAAAAACAACTAATCTGTAAAACAGATTGAGGAGAGATCACTTAAGAATTATTAGACTACCTGAAAACCATGATTAAAAAAAAAAAGCTTAGACATCATATTTCAAGAAATTGTCAAGGAAAAATGCCTTGATATCCTAGAACCAGAGGGTAAAATGGAAATTGAAAGAACCCACCCATCACCTCCTGAAAGAGATCCCAAAATGAAAATTCCCAGGAATATTACACCAATTACAGCCACATTCTCAGGTCAAGGAGAAAATACTGCAGACATCCAGAATGAAACAATTCATACATCAAAAGCCACAGTTAGGATAACACAAGTTTTATCATCTTCTACATTAATGGATTGGAGGGCTTGGAATATGATGATGGGGGGGAGCTAGAATTACCATCAAAAATCACTTACCCAGCAAAACTGAGTATAATCCTTCATGGGGGGAAGAAAAAAGGACATTCAATGAAAAAGAGGACTTTCAGTCATTCCTGATGAAGAGACCAAAGCTGAATAGAAAATTTGACTTTCAAATACACAACTCAAGAGAAGCCTAAAAAGATAACCAGGAAAGAAATCATCAACAAGGTTAAACTGTTTACTTTCCTAGGTGGGAAGATATGTGTAACTCTTAAGTACTTTATCAGTATTAAGTACATTTATCATTACTGTTAGGAGTATAGACAGAAGGCCTAGGTTTTGAGTTGACTTTGATGGGATGACATATAAAAAAAAAATTAAGGGGTGAGAAAGAGGGAGCATTGGGTAGAATGGGGTAAATCATCTCAAAAAAGAGGTACAAAAGAACTTTTACAGTAGAGGAGAAAATGGGAGGTAGGATAATGCTTGAACCTTACTCTCATTGGAATTGGCTCAAAAAGGGAATAACACATTCATTTGGGTATAGAAATCTATCTTACCTCGTGATACAATACTATTATGCTATAAGAAATGATGAACTAGGATGCTTTCAGAAAAAAACTTGGACTTACATGAACTGATGCAAAGAGAAGCGAGGAGAACATTATATACAATAACAGCAATATTGTACGATGATCAGCTGTAAATGACTTAGCTCTTCTCAGCAATACAATGATCCAAGACAATTCCAAAGGACTTGATGAAAAATCCTTTCCACTTCCAGAGAAAGAACTGATGGAGTCTGAATGCAGATCAAAGCATATATTTTTTTTTTAACTTTTTTTTGGGTCTGAGTTTTCTTTCACAACATGACTGATATGAAAATATATTTTGCATGACTGCACATGTAAAACATATCAAATTGCTTGCCTTAGGAGGGAAGGAGAGAATTTAGAACTCAACATTTAAAAAACGAATGTTAAATTATTTTTACATTTTAAATTTTTACATTTTAAATTAAATGAAAAAATATTTTTAAAAAAGGCTGAATTGTAAAATATTTGCCCAAAAAAACCTTCTCTTAAAATGGTAGAACTGATTCCTGCCAAAATAAATGTCCCTATCCATGTGTACTGACTTATTCTAATAACATTTGTTTGTTTCTGTGTAGGTACTGGAAATCTGCATTATTCAATATAGATATAAATTTGACTTCGTGGGTATTAGTGACACTTGGTGTGATGAAAACATGATTGGACTTTAGATCTGGAAAGCTATACCTTATATGAAAGAAACTACTTGAGTCAAAGCAGGCTGGTGTGGGGAGAGAGTGGCATGGTATATGAGGAAATCCAGGGAGGGAGTAGAAGGCATGATAGAGAACATTTGGGTGAAGATCATTGGAGGCAGAGATAATGATGTCATGAGACTATTCTCTAGACTACCTAGAAAGAAAGAAGACTGTCTTCATTTTTCTTTTCTATCATTCTACCTCCCCCCACACCTCTTCTCCTCACAAACTGACAACAGAGCAGCTAATAATTTCTTGTTTTACCTTAGTTATGATTTCATCTGTTGAAAGGGAAGGGTGTAGAGAAGAGAACAAGCATTTAGTAAGTGCCTACTGTGTGTATATATGTGTGTGTACATATACACATGTATACACATGTTTAGAAGAAGAAATGGTTCCAAAAATTAGGGTAGGTTTAGGAGTCAGTGTTAGGTCAATGACTTCTAGAGTAGTGGTCTCCAGACCAGATTGGTTGTACAAACCATCTATTTAAAAAAAAAAAAAAAAAGGTTGAGAAAGCATCCATGATACATATATATATATATTATATATAAAATATATATATAATATATATACATATATATATAATATATATATTTATAAATTATATATTCATGAGCTACAGTAGTGCTAATATACAATGTATCCCTTAGCGGGGATTTAAGCTTTAGTAATTCAATAATACTTGGAAGTATAAGTGCTATAAGCTTTTAAAAACATTTAAAAGTTTAAATTTTTTATACTTTTTTAATTTTGTGAATTTTGAATAATACATTTTTAAAAATGTTTAACAAGACAGAGCACCTTGTCATTATGTATTGAGTATGTGACAGATTTGGATGACTCTTTGACAAGAGTATTGGTAGAAGAGGTCCGCTTGTACCTTGGTTACCTAAGTTACCTCCATTAGACTTTTTTTCGTGGAGTCATGTCAGAATGTCATGTATACATCAAAAACCTCTTTTTGGGATGATACTAAGACAGGGATTACAAATGCAATCCTTTTAGCTTAATGGGAAATAAATCACCAGTGCCTTAGAGAGAAAAGTAAAAAAATGAGAGTAGTTTCTCTGAATTTTATGGAGAAAATGTGAATGTGAAAAGGAAGAGTTCAGTAGATCAGACAGCAATACCTTGCCTAATGACAGGCACAGGACTAGTATAATCATTGTTGAGAACCCCATTGGCCAAAATTAGAGATCTGCTTAGGAGAGGAGGCCTTCCTGCCATGAGAAACCTGGATAACACGGGTGTCAATGACAGTAGAATTGGAAAGATTCTGATGCAATTAAGATAGACAGATGAAGAGCATCAGTAGAAAAGTGTTTTGGACTTTAGTGGGGTTTAATAGCTGGTAGCCTAAATATGTCGTGGCAAACTTATTTACAGAAACTTGAAAAAAAATGTTTTGGGAGTGGCAAAACATCAAAGTAGGCTTATTCTTTATTTATGGGATTTGCATTTCAGTGAAGGGGGTGGAGCTTAGTATTCTACATGGACATAAAATTAAGGCAATTGGTAGAGATAGGGTAGTAGAAAATGAGATCAGATTGGAATAGCAAGGGCTTAAAATGCAAGAATCTAAACAGAAAATAGGACAGTTTTTATTTTGGTGTGTGGGAATAGAGAAATAAGGTTAAGTAGAAGAGGAGTTGGAAGGTAAAGATCTTGTGATGACAATGTCTTGACTTGAAAATATGCATTATTCTATATTTCACTTAGATAATTTTTTTCAGTTAAGTGGTACAGTGGATAACACATTGGACCCAGAATCAAGAAGACTTGATTACAGATCTGGCCTCAGTTACTAGCTGTGTTATCCTGGTCAAATCACTTAGCCACACCTGCCTCAGTTTCTTCATCGGTAAAATGGAGTTAATAATAGCACCTGCCTCCCAGGGTTATTGTGATAAAATGAGCTAATTGTAAAGCTCTTTACAAACCTTAAAGTGCTACATAAATGCTAACTCTTCTTATTATTGAAAGAGGAACTCACTTAAGTATCTAAGGGCAAAAAACTTTTTTTCTTGCCTTTTTTTAATCCAGAGCACTGCAATTAGTCAGGAGACATGGGTTCTAACCTTGTCTTTCTTAATAGGCTATGTAACCATGGGCTCTTAACTTACTTTATGGTCTTGGTCACTCCTCTGTAAAATTATTGGTAAAGTCTTTTCTGACTGTAAAATTATGTGACTGTATTTCGTCAAGCTGTAGTGATAATTTGTTACAGCATGGGTTTGTGAGGGCAGAATGTTGGGTATATATATATTTTTTTTTACACTTGGTTATATTTTGGGGAACTTGGTTTTGCCTGGGGTGTATCAAAATCCAGGTAGTAAAGAACTGTGGCTTCTAGTATGTAATCCTTAAATATCTGTATCCATCTAAGTGTGAAATTATATAACACATGTATATAAGTATTTTATTTTTAAAAATTCTCATCGTTAGAATGAAAATAGTAATACTTTACCAGAAGGAAAGAAGTGAGGCTAGGCCATGTGATTTCATAAGATACTTTTAAATTATAAAATCTTTTGTATTATGCTAATGCACCCATTTATCCAGTGGTAAGATTTCTGGCATCCTTGACCATGTGGAACACAGAATTTTATTCTTGTTAACTGGGAGGGTTGGAGGTGGAGGAAGGGAGTCAGGCTTAGACTGTTGATTTAGTACTTTCTATGAAATTAAAGTCTAATGATTTAAACAAGCTTTACTATTTGTTTTTCTCTTGGTAACTTTCAGTTCTTCCCTTGGTTATAGCAGACTCACTGAGTGATAGATGGTTTGGAGTGTTGGAGAGAGATGATATATGTTTTTAGAGCAGACAAGAAAGGAAGAATAAGAAAGACCATTTGGAAAAGTATAGCTCTCTGCTGAAAGAGAGAATATGAGAATGTGTGTGTGTGTTTAGCCAAATAGTTAATAATAATGTAATTAAAGTTAATTTAAATGCTATTAAATATATTTTGTGTATTATATCAGCAAACATTTCCATTAGAAAATTTTAAAATAAAGAGTTCAAAGAAAAGAAAGCTTCAATTAACTAAAAAATTGATGCATTTTGACCACTACATTTTCTAGCAGTGTCAGATAGTTGACACGTCATGGATCATTTTTCTTAGTGTAGAGAACTATTATACTGGTGACACAGGTGGCTTAAAAACTAAACCTCTTAGGAATTAGATTACTAGGAAAAGGCTTACTGAAAGTCTTCAGTATCCTTATTCAGAGATTATTTATTGTGGTAGCACTGTATTTTAGTTAGAAAATAACAAACTAAATTCTAATGTTCTCAGGCAGTGATATCTGGTCCAGGCAGTTAGACCAAAGATGGCACAACCTTCAGAACCTGCCTTATCACTGTTTCAGGGTGGACTGTGTTTTGAAGCCTTGGGTTGACTTATGAGTTAAGCGTGCACATAGCTCTTTTAAAGTGTTGGATGTTATCTCCGGGCATTTATGTTTAGCTTCATAGGCTTGCAAAAAATTCAGATAGCAAGAAAGGAAAATGTTTTTCCCCTGAATCATGTAAGATTAGTTTTTTCCAAGGTGAAAAATTGAGTTTGACTTTTTATTTTGCGCTTGTGACTTTAATGTCTTATTTTTAATCAACATCCAGAACTCGGATCATTTTAATTTTTAGGTTAAAATTCTCTTCGGGCATAGTTGTGTAACTTTCGTTGTTGTCTTCCTAAAACTTTTTGCTTCCAGATGGAGAGTGACCAGGAGTCCCATACTGCCTGACAGCTCTTATAGTTGAGAGTGATGGGATTTTTTTTTAAATCTAAAGCAAAATAATAAAGCACTTTGGCTTGAGTAGCTGAATTAGTTCGGGGAACATACTTCCTTATCTAAATTACATTTGTGGGGCATCTAGGTGGTACAGTGGATAGAGCTCCAGCCTTGGAGTCAGGAGGACCTGAGTTCAAATTTGACCTCAGACACTTGACACTTACTAGCTGTGTGACCCTGGGCAAGTCACTTAACCCCAATTGCCTCACCCAAAAAAAGGCAAAAAAAAAAAATTACATTTGTGTAATATCCACTCTGACATGATCATAGTGAATGAAACATTGGATTTAGGGGCCTATTTCCAGTTGGAGGAAGGAAGAAACAAGCATTATTATACACATACCATGGGGCAGGCACTGTGCTAAGTGCTGGGGATACAAATACAAGGGGAAAAAAAATGGTTCAGACCACACACAGGGTAGTAATGGGGAGATGGGGACCTAGGGGGAATGAAGCTACCTAGGGATATGTTTTTGAAGTCCAGAGGAATTAGAAAACAGGGCCAGGAGAAGAATGGGGGAAATGTACTACTTACCTTTATGAAATTTGACAAGCTATTTTGATGACATTGACTGAGTTTCATTTTGTAAAATTGATCAATGATATCTTTCTATAAAAGCAGTAGCCTCTGTCTGCCTTTCTGTGCATTTATAAATAATTTGTAAATGTACTGATGAAAGGGCAAAGGGAAATAGAAAAGGTTTTGGTTTTTTTAATGTCAGGATTACTGAATGTAGCATTCTGTCTCTTTCCCACCTTCCAGACCCAGCCCAATTTGTTGAATAATTTAATTTCAATTTCCATATCCCTTGGAAACAGGGAATATAATATGTCAGTATTAGAAGCAACACAATGTTCAACTAAAAAGTTAGATTGAAATACTGAGAAGGGAGCCTCACAGGCTATATAGGACTTTGCTGTTGTCATTGAACAGAGGTTTTTTGGTTTGTCCTATGTTTTCTTTGGGGGGGTGGGGAGGAGCAGGGTAGGAAATGCTTCAGGAAGTTTTATTAGTTTAACAGTTGATCTTGTTGAAGTCCCAAGGCCATTTCCATTAGCCTATAATCTGCAGTTCATACTACCTGTTGTAAAATAACTTTCCTCACGTTTTAAAAAAGTATGTGGATGGTATTGAGAGTTTTATGCGGTTATGTTTATTCTGCTGTTAATGATTGTCTACTTTAAGATTTAAATAAAAACAATAATAGCCTTGTTTTGTGTAGCCCCCTTTGTCAAAGCACTTTCACGGGTGACACTTATAATTTTTATTTTCCTAGATATGACAGATAACTATTAAAAATCTGGTAATTAAAAATCACTCTAAAGTCTTGGATTTTAGAACAACTCTGAGATACTAGCTCGTACCTATCAGATTGGCTAATATGACAGAAAAGGAAAATGACAAATATTGGAGGGGATGTGAGAATATTGGGACACTAGTGCACTGTTGGTGGAGTTGTGAACTGATCCAGCCATTCTGGAGAACAATTTGGAACTATGCCCAAAGGGCTATAAAACTGTGCATACCCTTTGATGCAGCAATACCACCAGTGGTCTGTATCCCAAAGAGATCCAAAAAAGGGGGAAGGGACTCTATGTAAAAAAATATTTATAACAGCTCTTTCTGTAGTGGTAAAGAATTGGAAATTGAGGGGATGTCTATCAGTTGGGAAATAGCTGAACAAGTTATGGTACGTGATTGTGACAGAATACTATTGTGCTATACGAAGTAACCAGCAGGATGGTTTCAGAAAACCTGGGAAAACTACAAAGTGAAGTGAGCAGAACCAGGAGAACATTGTATGTAGTGACAGCAATATTGTAAGGATGATCAACTGTGAATGACATAGCTTGTAACAATACAGTAGTCTAAGACAATTAAAACCCATGGAGTCTGAGTGTAGATCAAAGCTTACTTTTTTAACTTTATTTTTCTTGGTGTTTTTATTGGAGGGAGTTTGTGTTTTCTTTCACAATGTGACTAATATGGAAATATGTTTTGCATAACTGTACATTTGTAACCTGTATTAAATTGCTTGCTTTCTCAAGTCGGGGGGAAGGAAGGGAGAGAATTTGGAACACAAAATTTTAAAAAATGAATGTTAAAATATATTTTTACATGTAATTGGGGGAAAAAATAAAAGATGAAAAATTTTTTAAAAAAATAAAGTCTTGGATTTTTCCTCTTTAGGTCAATTTGACCCTGAACAGCATCTGACACGTAAGATACTATTAACAGCAGAGGCAGAGGTAAGTAACCCTGGCTTTTCCCAGAACCAAAGTGTAACAACTGTGTACAAAAATGATTCATGCAAAAAAGTCACAGGACTTGAGGGTCAAAGTGTGTAGTTGGGTTAGAAATTGCTAAATGGATTATGCCTAAAGGGAATTGGTAAAATATTTTTCTGATGTCATTTTGCCTCCTACAATGGACAAAACCAAGACTTAACCCTTCCATAAGAAGAAAATTCCTTTTATCTCCTTCCTATCCTAATCACCCCCTTACAGTTTCTGGTGATGGTTAGTAAAATGTAATTGGATGTTCACAGTTTTTTAGCCTTTTTATTTTAGTCTTTGTGCTGTTTGGAAGATTTTTTGATAATATCGTGGATTTAGAGCTAGAAGGAACTTAGAGACCATGGAGTCCAATACCCTCATCTTGTAGGTGAAGGAACTGAGGTATAGAAAGTGACTTTTCTGAGACCACATAGATAGCTGATATTGAAATGGGATTTGAAACCAGATCATTCAGGCTCAATCCTGTGTTCTGTCCCCCATGTCACTCTTCTTTTTTTCAAAAAACTTTGATTTTCCTTTTTCTGTTAAAATTTCTGTCCCTTATAGAAAAGGAGACTTCAAACCTGGATTTGAATTAAAAAAAAAAAACCAAACCTTATCTACAGTCTAACTCTGTCAACTTCAGCCGTATTCATATCAGCCATGAACAGAAAAATGAGCAGAAAAAGCTGTGGAGCATTTAGAAAAATAGTGGCCCCACCACCACCCTCCCAGACCCAAGTACTTGACCAGAAACAGACTTGTAGACATATTCAGAAGGAGAGACAACATGCAAACAAATATCCTATATACAGGATAAATAGGAAATAATTAACAGAAGGAGGGCACTAGAATTAAGAAGGTTGGGAAAGGTTTCCTGTAAAATAAAGGATTTTAGTTGGGACCTGAAAGGAATCTGGGAGGCCAGTAGACAGAAATGAGGCAAAAGATCATTCCAACCTGGAGCTGAGAGATGGAGTATCTTACTGGTGGACTAGCCAGGAGAAGCCAGTGTCACTGGATTGAAGAATACTTAGTGGTGAAGAAAGTGAGAAGACTGGAAAGTTAGGAAAGGCTTTGAACCCCAAATACAGGATTTTGTATTTGATCCTGGAGGCAATAGGGAGCCATTGGAGTTTGAGTAGGAGGGTGACATGATTAGACCTGTACTTTAGGATGATCACTTAAGTGGCTGAATGGAGGATGGATTGGAGTGAGGAAAGACTTGACAGTGAGACTCATCAGCAGGCCATTGCAATAGTCGTATAAAGTGATGAAAGGGCGTATGAGATGTTGACATGTAATATGTGGAGATGAAATCGACAGGCCTTGGCAATGGCTTGGATATGGAAGGGTGAGAGAGTGAGAATTCCTAGGTTGTGAACCTGAGGCCTAGGAGGATGATGTCACCCTGTAGAATGATAGAGAAGAGGGGGAGGGGGTAGGGAGAAAGATAGTAAGTTCCATTTTGGATGTGTTTAAGGTGTCTATTGGACATCCAGTTTGAGATTTCTAGAAGGCCTTTGCTGATATGAGATGGGAGGTCAGCAGAGAGTTTAGGGCAGGATAGGTACATTTAAATATCATTAACATAGAAATAATCAATAAACACATGGGAATTGACAAAATCACCAAGTGAAATAGGATAGAGGGAGAATTGAGGAGGGCCCAGGATAGAGGCCTGAGGATACGTACAGTTAGTGGGTATGACTTGGATGAGCATCTAGCAAAGGAGACTTAAGATGTTGTGGTCAGATAAGTAGGAGAAAGTGGTGTCCCAAAAATCCAAAGAAAAGAGAGTATCAAATAAGAGAGAGTGAATGAGCAGCAGTGTCAAAGGCTGTGTAGAGGTCAAGCCACCAAGTAACCCAGGGCTGAGAAGCACATTTAAAAAACAAACAAGAAAAAACACAGGTCACGGTTACAGTTCTTAGAAGGCTTACTCTTTGAAACAAGGTAGATAGACGTGAAATAAAGAACAGTGTTATTTTAATAGGCAAACTGTGTTGTCATTAACTTACATCTAGCACATAGTTGTATTATCTACTTTGGTGAATATGAAAACTTTCTGGACTAACTCAGTGACTCTGTCCCCCAGGTTGGGAGTAAAGGAGAGGCATCGGGGTGCAGTGGGAAAGGCCCTGGCTTGGGAGGCAGGACCAGGGGTCGGACTCTCCATCTCTCATTTACTTATGTGACCTTGGGCATCCTTTTCCTTTTCAGTAAAATAAGGGGGATGGTCTCGATGGCCTCTGAGCCCCCTCCTGCTGCTAGTCTATGATGCTTTGATTCCTGCTTTTTGTATCCTGACTTCCATTAAAAACATTTTTTTTAGAACAAGAAGGCAGTCTTACTCCCCTCAGCATTTTAAATCAACAGTAGCAAAGGACATTACACAATTCAGTAAGTGACCAAACTGTGAGTAAGAATCAGATGACATGGGGAGTTGCAAATTAACGCACTCTTCTGTAGTGTTAACATTCTGAGTAATACATTCTAAGAGATTCCCCCCCACCCAGGAGATAGCCTGAAAAAAGGATGCTTGCACAATTTGATACTTACTTGGAGTAAAGATCGTATATAAACATAAAATAATAACCTGGATATTAAAACATATGGTATTTAAATCTTAACAGAATTCATGTAGCTGAGAGGCAGGTCTGGTGCAGTAGTTCCCAGGTATTTTCTAGCCAGAAACATTTCAGCGTCTGACAGTTTCATAATATTTCTGTAACTCTTGTTAGTTGTGTATAGCCTCTGCTTTTGTCCCATGAAAATGTGGCCTTGCCTTTTCCCCTACTTTTTCTCTTCTGCCTGATCTTTGTGGTTAACATGAATATTATGTAAAAGAGTAAATTTATAAAATACTTTTATTCTGTAGAAGTCTTTATGGAGAAAATATTGTTTCTGTCCCTTGGAGTTGAATTTTATCTGATTAAAATATTTAGGTAACCAGTGTGGCACTAGACCAGGAATCTTGTGCATATTTGAGTTTTATTGGTACTCATTTTTCTTACTGGCAGGAGGCTCTTGGGAAAGTTGCTTATAACCTCATTCATTTTTCTTCCCTGTTCCTTCTATCATAGTCAGTAGTCAACAGCCTCTTCAGTTCTGAGTGTCCTCATGTGTAAAACAGGGATAGTAATTCTTCTCTTCACAGGGATGTTGTGAGTATCAAATAAGATTGTGATGGCACTTTGAAAAAGTGTAAAATGACATAAATGTCACTTAAGTGGATATTGAGAGATTTTTAGAGAGAAATACAAGCTTTCTTTAAGGTTTTAATCAATTTTGGATTTATGTATTTCCTAATTTTTTCTAACATTGTAGCAGTAGATGGAGTATTGAGAAAGCTAGGTGAAGAATAAATGATAAGAAAAATACAAACTTGGTCAGAGAAGCTATGGTGCCAGCCAGGTGGAATTGGTGGTTTTATTAACTGTTGAGATTGATTAAAATGTGACCAAGTATAGAATATTGTAATCTAGTTCAGTTTAGGTGGCAGGCTAGGTAGGATACCTTAAAACAATGAGCACAGTTCAGATTTCATCAGTTGTTAGTTTGTATTCATACTTGTGGAGACTCTTAGCCCATGTAGAAAAGATCTTTTTTGTAGCTAATACTAAAATTTATTTCTCAGTAAGTATTAGGTTTTAGGTGCCGTTCTTTCTCAGCTTTCAAACTGAATGTCTGAGAGAAATCTTCCTTTTTTCCTTCCTTTCTTCCCTCCCTCCCTTCTTCCTTCACTCTGTCCCTCCCTACCTCCTTTTCTTCCCTCCCTCTTTCCTTCCTCCCTTCCCAGAGCCACACACAGTTCAGTGTCTGAGGCCAGATTTGAACTCAGGTCCTCCTGACTCCAGGGCTGGTATCACCGTGTCACCAAGCTGCCCCTGTCTGAGAGAAATTTTAAACGCGCCAGATCTAGAGCTGACCTCTGTCTTTCCCTCTAAATCCTCCCCTTTGCCAAACATGCCTTTTTCTGTCAGAGAAACCACTTCTTTTCAGTGTCCCAGGTTGGAATCATTGCATTGTCTTGAACTTCCTTCCACGTCCCCCGTGTCTAATCCGTTGCCACATCTTGCCATTTCATCGTTTGCAGTATCTTTCATATCTGACCTCCCTCTCCCACTCGGAGAGCTGTCACATTAGTTCAGGCTTCCGTCACCACTCACCAGTTTCTTGTGGCAGCTTCTTCATTGGCCTCCTGGCCTCCAGGCTCTCGCCAGTCTAGTTCATCCTCCACACTTGGCAGCCGCTGAGCGATCTTCCTTAAGTGTAGCCGTATCTTTGTGATTCCCCTTCTTAATCAACTTCCTGTCACCTCAAGGATAAAATAGAAACTCCTTCATTTAGTTTATAAACTTCTGCTTGTGTTCTAAAACCCTGTCCACTCTGGCCCCAGCCTATTTTTTTCAGCCTTCCCCTTTCCACATTCTGCAACCCAGCCAAATGGACTTTCTCTTTTTTCTTCCCATACCATCTCTTTGCCTTGGTACTGGCTGCTCCCCATACTTGGAATGGTCTCTCTCTTTTATTGTGTGGTTATTTTTCAGTTTTGTCCAACTCTGTGACCCTATTTGGGGTTTTCTTGGCAAAGATACTGGAGTGGTTTTGTCATTTTCTACTGCAGCTCATTTTACAGATGAGAAAACTGAGGCAAACAGGGTTCAGTGACTTGCCCAGGGTCACAAAGCTAGTAAGTGTCAGAGGCTGTATTTGAGCTCATGTCTTCTTGCCTCTAGCCCTGGCATTCTGTCCAATGTGCCACCTAGTTGCCCTCTCTCCTTTACTTAATAGCATCCTCTTTTCATTTAAGGTACACAACATCCACCATCTTCTGCATGAAACTTTTCCTGATTCAGCCACTCCCCCCAAGCTGTTAGTGTCCTACTGCCTAAACAGCCTTGTATGAAATCACTTTGAATGCATTTGTTTTAGCTTTATAATTATGCTGCTTGTATTTTTATATGTACTTATTTCATTAGAATGTAAACTCATTGCAAACAGGGCTTGTTTCATTCTTGGTACTTGTATCTTACAGTGCTTGAAAAGGTGCTAACAAATATTTGTTGATTTTGATATGATTCAAAACACAGATAGCATTTTCCTTAGCAACAATTGCAGTAATTTCTTCAGAGGAAATAGTGTTGGCCAAAAAACTTGGCTAAAAGCCAGTTTAATTCTTAACTGGCTTTCCTCCCTTTTTTTTTATTTAAGGTAGCTTGCATCTAATTAGCCTGTTTAATAATACCTTATTCAAAGACTGCCATTCATATAGACACTTAGAGTACTTGAAGTAATGAATAATTCTTATAATATCCATTAGGTAGAAAGGAATCATATGAGTATTGAGGGAATTAGGATATTCTTATAAACCAGTTGTTGCTGAGCTTGACGCAGAGCCCAAGAATTAGGCTGTAGAAACAGACACAAGATGAGGATAAAAGACTTTGCATTCCCAGCTATGAGTCTCCTCACTCCTCTCAGCTGTCACGTTAATTTTCCTAAAGCACAAGTCTGATCCCCTACTCAAACTCCAGTGGCTCCAGGGTCAAATATAAAAACTTTACTCCTCTTCAACTCTCTCTACGTATTCTGCCATCCAGTGACACTGGCTTCTTGCATTTGGGGCTCTGAGCATTTTCTCTGACTGTCCCTCGTGCCTAGAACACTTTCCCTCATTTCTGCCTCCTGGCTTCCCTGTCTTGCTTCAGGTCTCAGCACAAGTCCCACCTTCTTCTAGAACAGAGAACAGTTGCTATTTATACTCATTTTAGGCCATCATAACCTAAACTGGGGGCCATAGAGACTTGGGCTGGGGCTATTATTGGCCATCCAGAGAAAGCCAGGGTGATTTGGACTTAAAGGGTAGTCAGGTAACTCCATTTGAAACACAATGGGCTAGTCCAGAGAATCGTTGGACTCCTTTAAAACCATTATTATAAACATGTTTAATATGATTGTACATGTATAGCCTATATCAGATTGCTTGCCCTCTTGGGGAGGCAGGGAGAAAAAAGTTTGGAACTCAAAATCTTATAAAAGTGAATGTTTAAAACTACCTTTACATGTAATTGGAAAAAAATCAAATACTATTAAGTGGGAAAAAACCATTATTATTTTTTAAACCTGCTTTTTTCAGAGCTATTTTGCAAGAAAACATAAATGAAAATAGCACAGGACAAAAAGCAAATTGTCCAATATTTTAGAAAAAAGTAGCCCCCAAACTCCAAAATATAAGTAACCAAAAATTCTATTCCTATGGACAGAACATTTGCATGTAAGAATATGGCACCCCAAGTGGAGAGAGGGACCACATGTGGCCAGGGGTTATAGTTGTATATGGCTGCAAGGGAGGCAGAACAGACATCTCTTGCTTCATCTTCCCCTGCCCTTATCCAAGAGAGACTTTCATTTCTGCCAGGTGCTTTTTTCAGAGCTGGTTCTCAGGGTCTGCAACCCCTCAGTTCTTCCAAGGTGGCATGATTCAAAGAGAAGTGTGGTCACTGCTGTCTTGGCCTGTACTCTGGTCTGTGAGCCTTCTTCTCTGCCCTGGAACCATGACTAGGGTCCCTCTGCTACACCCATAAAAGGTGGATAATAATTGCACCTACCTCTCAGGGTCGACTGAATGGGCTGCTTGTGGGTATTGGAGCCCTGCTTGAAGATGTCCAGGGCAGGGGAATCCATCACTATTCCAGTCTCTTTAAACAAACCTTACTTCAAATGATCCTCTGAGCTTCTGAAAAACTGCTTAAGGGCTTTAAATGCCAAATATAGAACCGAGGCAGATGAGGATAAGTTTAACATGGAACAAAGAACAGAGATAAAGGTGGCTAGATAGAAAGAATTAGCGACAAGTTAGTGACCTTTCACACAACCATCACTTGCTCATTGTAAAGTCTTTAACTCAACAAGTGTTTATTAAGTCCTTACTATTTGCTAGTCACTGTGCCAAGTTCTGGGAGTTACAGATTTTACAGATGAGAAAACTGAGATAAACAAAGGTTAAGTAGTTCACCCAGAGTCACCCAGTGCTTTGGTGGGTGCTGGGACCTTCTCTTGCTCTAGTGAAGTCTCTCCAGGGCACTGGAGTGCTCTGTGTGTGGCGTGCTTCTGGCCAGACCTGTCCCCAGGGTCTTATCTGTCTTTGCCCGTCACTGTTTGTTCTGGTTAGTTTTATAGATCTGTTTGGGAAAATGTTTTGGGCCGGGTGGGAGTGGGGGTGGCTTGGGGCTCCCTATACTGCTTCCTACAACTCTGCCATCTTGGCTCCACCTCCTTTGTTTTGGTTTCTGCAGAATAGTGTACCTCTTTTCAGTGTTGGTAACTTCTTTCCACTCTAATTTTGGGAATGAGGCATGAACAGAAATGAGTAAGTTATATTTGACTGTAATAACAATAGCTAAGGTTTGCAAAGCACTTTACGTGTGTGAATTCATTTGATTCTCTCACCAACTCTGTGAAGTAGGTGTTATCATCCCTGTGTTACGGGTGAAGCAGCTGAGTCTGAGAAAGAGTAAGTGACTTGCCCAGGGTCACAGAGTGTGTGTCTGAGATAAGTTTCTGGTTTCCAGCCTTCTATCTTTTATGCCACAGAGCTTCCTGCAGGTATCTAGTATTAATGCTTTTGAAATTGAAGGTGAGGTAAACTCAAATATCTGAGATGTTGAACCAGAGCATTGAATTGTGGTAAGTTATGACTTAAAATGGGAGTTAAACTTTCTGGAGATTCCACTGTCTTCTCAATTACCTAGGCTCTAAACCTGAAAGATCTCTCCTTTTGGCTTTCTTCTCCCCCATATTTGAGTAGTTGGTTTCACTTCTGTAATACCTCTTAAATCAATTTCTTTCTTTCCATTCCCATTGCCACTTGCCCTAGTTCAGGTCTTCACCAGTCACCTATCACCTGAACTATTGCAAAATAGACTCTTAAACTAGTCTTCCCACCTATGGTCCCTGCCTGCTCCAGGACACCCTTTACATTGTTTCCCATATAAATCCTCTTAATCAGAGGTGTCAGAGAGAAGGTCCACAATACTCCTTAACCAGATTAAAATGTAATTGGAAAATATTTACCAATAAAAATACAGTAAAATATAGATAATGTTAATATGTCATTTTCTAAGTCAGTTTGCAGCCCATAAGGAGTCTAATTTCTCATATCTCCTGTTCCTATTTGAGTTTGACACCACTACTCTTAATGTACTACTCTGATCATTCCATTTCTGTTTCAGAAACCTTCAGCTGCTTTAGCTAATCGGTCAACCTTTACAGGGAAATATTAGAGCAAGGGGCTAGCAACCTCTTCAGCTCTTTGAGTCACCAACAGTGTCAGTCAATGTTTGTGGGTGCTGTTGTCGGTCAGCTAGCATTTATTAAGCACCTGCTATTTGCCAAGCACTGTGCTAAGCCCTGAGGATACAAAGAAAGGCAAAAGACAGCCCTTGCTCTCAAGGAGCTCACAGTCCAATGGGGAAAATAATGGGCAAACAACTATGTACAAACAAGCTATATGCAGGATAAATTGGAAGGAAGGCATTAGCATTAAGGGGAATGAGGAAAAGTTCCTACAGAAGGTAGAATTTTAGTTGAGACTTGAAGAAAGGCAGGAAAGCTGAAAGGCAGAGATGAGAGAATTCCAGGCAGAGGGACAGCCAGTGAAAATCCCCAAAGTTGGGAGATAGTGGCCTCCCTCTGGGATGCAGGGAGAATAGTTAATTCTTCATCTTCCTTCTCTCCTGCTTTCTAATCTACTGTTTCTATTTATAAAATCACCATTCTTCTAGTTACCTAGGATCCACATCTCAGCCATCATCATCGGCTTCATTTTCCTCATCCCTTGACAACTAATCACTCACCATGTCCTAGGTTTTCAGCCTATTATCCAGCACTATGTTAGGTGAGAGGGATACAGATACAGGCACCAAAATAATCTCTGTTCTCAAAGAGTGTACATACATTTATATTTGCAGAATAAATACAAAATAAATGTAAGGAAGTGAAGGAGGGCACCATCAGCAGTTGTGGGGATCAGGAAAAACTTTGCTTAAAAGATGTGAACCATAGAGCTGTGTATAATGAACAAGGAAGGCCAGTTTTCCAGATTGTAATGTGCAAGAAAGAAAAGCAGCAGTAGTGAGACTAGAAAAGTAATTTGGGGCCATGTAGTTGTGAGGGGCTTTAAAAATAAAACAGAGGAATTTATGTTTGATCCCAGAGATAAGAGCAAATCAGTGGAATTTAGTGAGTGAGGGGGAGGGGGCGACATGGTCAGATCTGCATTCAATGAAAATCACTTTGACACCTTTGTAGTGAGGGTGAGATTTGGGGCCAGAAGACCACTGATGAGGGCATTGCAGTATTCTAGACACTGGGATGATGAGAGCCTGAAGTAAGATGAACTATTCATTCTAACACCTCGTTATCTTATGCTTATGTTTCTTCTTTCCTTGAGGGCAAGGGAATGGGCATTATCTCCAGAATTTTGCGTAATACCTTGCCCATAATAGAGATAGCTCCATTCATATCAGTTCTGTACTTTTAGGAATTCCCTATTGCTTGCTGAATTAATTACAAACTCCTAGCCTTCATTCAAGACCCTCTACAGTTTGGATCCAGCTACCATTCCAGGTTTACCTTGTACTGTTCCTTGTGCAAATTGGCTTACCCAGCATTTTCAGAACTTGTTGACCATCCTTGTATCTTTCTGTGCCTGCACCTGGGATATAGAAAAATAAATTTTTAGGGGTGGGGGTAAGGTTTAATCTTAACTCTTTTCATTTTACTATTTGTGTTAGAGTGAACAGGTTTCATGATGTAATAGAAAGAAAGCTATTTGAGGACAAATAGCTGGGGTTCTAAATCTGCCTTTACCCCTCCATCACTAGTTATATGATCAGGGCAACTTGCATCAGTCCTTTTGAGCCTTCATTTCCTTTTATGTAAAATGAGGGAGTTGAACTAGACAACGTCTAAGGTCCTTCTAATTCTTAACAGTCTGGGGGACTATATTAACTTGATCCTCTTTCCAGCAGATTAGGTTTCTTTTTTTTTGGCTAGGTAATGGGGTTAAGTGACTTGCCCAGGATCAAATAGCTAGTAAGTGTCAAGTGTCTGGGGATGGATTTGAATTCGGGTCCTCCGGACTCCAGGGCCAGTGCTCTATCCACTGTGCCACCTAGCTGCCCCCAGCAGATTAGATTTTATGATTCTATTTAGAGATATACGTTTTTCATCTTTCGCTTACTCTTCACTTAGAGAAAACTTTGCAGCTCTGGAAGGCCATCAGCGATCAGCAGTGACAGACCTTGGAGTTTGCCCATCTCTGAGCAGGTAGAGAAGGGAGAATGGAGATGATATCTCAGCTAAGGCTTTCCTACATGCATAGAGTTAGACGAGCCCAGCGTATCATCCTCTACTCTTTCCTTCATTTTCACCCTCCTGCATCACCCTGCACTGCCACGCTCTCTTCCCTTCCTCATCTTGTCCTTTGGTAAAACCATTTAGCCCTTCATAATGTTCTTTCCAGTGCCTTGGCCCCATATCCTGTCACTGATCTGACCTTGTCACGCTCCCCCTCAGAATCCTCTTCTCATCTGCTGCCTTTGCTTCTGCTCAAGGACTGCTGGATGAAACTACAAAACTGAGTTGCCTTGGTCCACTACAGATTTCTTACATAATTTCACCCGGGCCTTCTGTCTTCAAAAAGTTGATAGTCTGGTAAGGGAAGATAAGTACATAGTTAGTCAGAATGTGATTGCAATAAGGGTACAAAATGTTATGGAAAATAACAGAAAAATAAGCAAAATCCTGTGACAAAGTGTCACAAGAGGGAGAAATCACATCTCTTAGAAACTACGCTTTTCATTATGCTTTCATGTACATTTTTTTTTATTTGACTCTCACAGTAACTTTGTCAGGTAAGTTGAGATTTTTTTTTCAGTTGAAATAGAGACACAATAAAGTTCAACACATCTGTTTACATTCGATGTTCTATTTTTCCAACAGTACAAATTATCAAGAGCTAGATGAAACTTTTTTTTTTAAGGCAATTGGGGTTAAGTGACTTGCCCAGGGTCACACAGGTAGTAAGTGTCAAGTGTTTGGTCTGAGGTCAGATTTGAACTCAGGTCCTCCTGACTTCAGGGCCTGTGCTCTATCTGCTGCACCACCTAGCTGCCCTAGATGAAACTTTTTGAGGCGGGAAGAGGAGAGGGTGGTCCACACCTGTGATTTCATCTACCTTCAGGCATCTCTTAGTCTAGGAGGAATAGCCTATGTGGGGTACGTACATAAGTATCTTTGTTTCATATTAAGAACATTATTTTCAGAGTCTCCTAAGCAGGGTCTTGAAGGTTGTAAATAGACATGAAATGGAGATGAGAGAGAGCAGAATGAGATTGGGGAACAGGGAAGTAGTCCACTTTGCCCAGAGTATAGAGTATGTAAAAGGGAATATGATGAAATAAGGAAAACTAGGCTGGATCTGGCTTTTCTTTTATTTGGGGGGTAATGAGGATCACTGGAGGTTTTTGAGATTTCTTTGGCATCTTGAAGGAAGGCTTCGAAATGGGGAGAAACAATTAGTGCACTACTCCCACCAAGAAGTAGAAGGCTTTAATAAATGCTAATGATAATACCTTTATATTTTATATAAAACCTTTATATTTAAGGTTACAAAATGAGACCTGGGAAAGACTTGGATTTAGAAAGGCCAACGTCATCCCAGGCCATCACCAGTCATCTTGACTTTTGTCTTGCCACTTGCCTCTGATGACTTCAGAGAAGAGTGAGGCTTCACTTAAATCCAATTCATGCAGAAGTCAAGACATCACCCTTGTGATGTCACTGGTCCTCTTCTGAGGATGATGGGCACACAACTTAGATCTTTTTGTTTACATTTAAATTATGCAGGGCTTTTGTTTGTAAATTTAATTATTTGGTCTCGTGTACCCTACTATGATCCATTTTAAGTTAAAGAATCCTTTACAGTGTGGTCATTGTACCACAAGCACATTGTTGGTCTCTATACTTTTTTCCTTCAAAGTCCGTGTTTTATCATGACATAAAAATGTGATGATGCGCCAGCAAAGCACCACTCCTGGCAGGTTCTACTGAATTGGAAAGGCCTTGGTGACTGCTTATCTTCTACTTAATTGTCAAGGACTCTTGGAGATCTGAGGCAGTTTGAGTTAACCTCCCCAACTCCAATACCGCCAATCAAGTCTGTTGTGGATAGCCTCTGGGCATTTTGAGTTGGTTTTGCTCGAAGGAGATTGTCCCGAAATCTAGCTGTGGGCTCTTTGAGTGAAGCATACATACATACATACCTTCCACTCTGTGCCTTGAGTAGGAAACTCCTGAGACCCCCCAGAAATTCCTCAAGAGCTGCTTTGACTTGAGGATCACTGAGTGTGGTATTTTTAAGTATAGTAATTGTTTCTCTGAACCCTCAGTCTCCTGGTGTGCCAGATATGGAACCCCCTCCTCACATAACTGGTTTAGCTAAGTTTGAAGAAATGTCACCAGAAGTTTGGCACCAAATAATAATGCTTTTAGACCATCTATGAAGGTATAAAGGAATTTTGATTTGTATTGGTGGAAAGTGTACCTATACTGATGAAATGCAGTATCTTTGAAGCAGCTAATATTTTCCTTTTTTTTCTCTATTTCTGTAGCAGTTGAAGCCATTTTTTATGAAGGAAGTAGGTAATCATTTTGATGAATTTGTGACCAATCTTATTGATAAATCAACCTCACTGGATATCTCTGGGTCTGCAGCATCCTTTGCTATTCTCAATGGAGGGAAGAGTAACCACAGAGCTAAGTAAGAATGTTTGCTTTTTCTTTCTTCATTAAAACTTTGCCATGTTATTCCCTATTATGGCACCAGATTTCTAATAGCCCTTTAAGTGTTTAAAATTTCTTCTTCTTTGCTAGAGATCTAAGAAATCGTCCAGAAGAAGGAAAGCTTTTTGTTGTAAGAAGGTCTATGTTGGAGTGAGTATATCTCGCATTTGTCTATTATAATGGATATGCTAATGGCACACGTATGTCTCAAATTGTATGGAACCTACATTGGGTAATCTCGCATCCTAGTCTCCCTCCCCACCTATAGTATTGCCACTTTAAGTGTTCTGAACTTAAAAATGAGATTTTCTGGTCAATCATTTATGTAGACTATGTTGCCACTCTTTTAAGAAAACTGTTAGAACACAGTTTCAAAAAGGAAATTTTTATGTCAATATCTTAAAAACCTCAGTTTGCTTTAGTCAGTTACTGAAGTTATTCTATAGGGGATTTATAGCATATAACTAAGGAATGACGTTTCTGACATGACAGGACCTGAGGAGGACACCAGCCTGGGGTAAAGCAGCCAGTGTGGAGGTACAACAGACTGGCAAGTGAGGAAAGTGGCTTAGACTTCTCATGATATCATGGTTCTGGGCAAGAATTCACCAGTCATCCCGTTCAGGGATTGGCCAACTATACCTGTGGGCCAAATCTGGCCTACCACCTGTTTTTGTACAGCTCATGACCTGAAAGTGGTTTTTAGGTGGTGGGGGGGGGGGGGGGACATTTCAAAAGAAGAATAAAATTTTTTTTTGGGGGCACATGCAAATTATCTGAAATTCAGATTTCACTGTTCGTTAAATAAAGTTTTGTTGGAACACGGCCACATTCATTCATTTACATTTTGTCTCTGACCGGTTTTTGTCTGCTAGGGCAGGATTAAGTAGTTGCAGCAGATGGTGTGGTCAGCACCCTGCTGCTCAACAAATCGAATTGATGGGGCAGCTCGGTGATACAGTGGATAGAGCACCGGCCCTGGAGTCAGGAGGACTCAAGTTCACAACCTGCCTCAGACACATGATTCTCACTGGCTGTGTGACTCTGGGCAAGTCACTTAACCCTGATTGCCTTACCAAAAAAAAAAAAGGAAAAGAAAAGAAACAAAATCAAATTGATACCATTCTAGCTCAATAGCATTTTGAATGCCATGAATATTGCTGCAATGTGATTTTTTTTTTTAATTATCAGTGCGTATACTCATCATGTCGAAAAAGATACATTGTGATTTTTTTGAACTCATAGTAGAGATTTAAATTCTTCTCAGTGTGAAGAATGGTCTTCAACCACTATTACTGAACATTAACTGGCTTTGCAAATTAGCTTTTACTGCAGATCTGATAACATTTCTTAATGAATTCACCTAAAATTGCAAGGCAAAACAGTGCTTGTGTGCAAAACTTATCCCACAGTAAAGTCAATTTGATAACAACCAATGTTGTTTTAATCACAAGAAATGTCAAGCTGCTTTATCTTGTGTTGTCAAAAGTTAAGATAAGAAATGAGATCTCCATTCCCACATACATATGTATATTTCCAAGTTCATGCTGCAGTTTTAGCATCATTTTTCAGACCTTAATATAAGTACAAAAGAAATGTTCATATTTCAGAATCTATTTTATTGTAATTGCGGAGCTTCCACCTAATTAGAAATGGTTAAACTGCAGTGTAATGACATAATAAAAGGTAAGTACCAAGAGAAGAATCTAATAGAAATTTATAAATGCCTTTCAGGTGATGAATATACTCAATTAAAATCATATCCTTGTGGACTAATAGCAGTATTTGGTGGTAACTATTTGGGTGGAAAGATATTTGCAAAGGTGAAATGTGTAAAATCTCATTATAGATTAGCATTGAGGTGAGCATTTGCAATTGATTTTGATGATAGAGAACACTGTGAATCCAATTGAGTGAATATTATCCTTCAAAAAAGAATTCCGTTCTTCTCATTAGTAGACCTGTCTTACCCCCCCCCCCCCAAAAATCAGCACTCAATTATTTTTGTATTTTGAATTTCATCAGTAAACTTTTTGGGAAATTTTAAGTACCTATGTAATATGTTTGATTTTTGCCTCTTGACCTGAAAAGCCTAAAATATTTACTGCCTGTCCCTTTGTAGAATAAGTTTGCCAACCTCTGATCTTGTTGACCTTGGGGTGGAGTCATTCTCTATGGGATGAGGTAGCCTATTTGTTGATGGGGCTGATTGGGGAGTGAGTAGGGAGGAAAGGGAGTACAATGGTTTGGACTTCTGATGATAATGGCCAACTCCAAATAGTTTTCCACAATGCCTGGACCAGTTCATTGCTCTACCAACTGTGCATTAGTGTACCTATTTTTCCACAGCCCTTCCAGCATTTGTCATTGTCTTTTTTTGTCATCTTAGCCAATCTGATTTGTGTGTAGGGTAGTACCTTAGAGTTGTTTAAATTTGCATTTTTCTAATTATTAGTGATTTAGAGCATTTTTTCATATGGCTATTGATAGCTTGAATTTCTTCCACTGAACACTGCCTGTTCAAATCCTTTAACCATTTCTCAGTTGGGGAATGGCTCTTATTCTGGTAAATTTGACTCAGTACCCTATATATCTTAGTTTTCTAATCATCAAAGTAGGATAATGATTTCCGCTCTTAATCATAGAAATACTGGAATAAAAAAAGTATTGAATTGTTATAAAGAACATTTTATGAATGCAGGGTGGTAGTAATTTGTATTTTAATGACATTTCACTTTCAACTTTATTTGCAGTGAGCTATTTGAGATAGACCATATTCGAACAATATATCATATGTTTATTGCCCTCCTCATCCTCTTTATTCTCAGCACACTTGTAGTGGACTACATTGATGAAGGAAGGTAAGATAATATGGAAAAAGTTGTTGAATTTGGCAAGGGAGATTTAAGTTTTTATTTCTGTAATTTAAATTTGAGTAATAAGTGCATTTGACGATGGAATGTAAATGTCCTGTAGAGAGAAAAGATGCCTATGATAACTATGGCCTAGAAATAAGCATCAGCTATATATCTTATAGAGTAGAAGGCACAAATAACTGGAAATTTTTTTTAAGTGCTAACTTTTGAAGTGGAAAATCTCGTATTTTCTTAGGTACATAAGTATTTTTAAAAAATAAAAATAAAACTTAGCTTGTATTTCAAATTTTGCGTGCTATTTTAAGAATATAAGGCTGGCTTGCCATAGAGAGTTTTCAGAAGCACAGAAACTGGAGATTGTAAGTTTTTAATTAGAGCCCTGCAACAATTCAAGCTAAAGATCTAATTTTTAGTGTTTTATAGAGTTAGTCATAAGTACAAGAAGTCCAAGGCGGTAAATGTGAAGGTAGTTTTTCTATAACCGTTTACCCCTTGGAGTTCCAGAAACATTATTATTTCTTTTTTGTAGAGAATGTTAGACTATGAATCAGATGTGGTCTCTGTCTAGCAGAAGCATATTGAAATTAATTGTGGTAGGATTTCCTATTATAGAGTATTTAAATCATCAGCAGACCTTAGGTAGGGCAGTATGTTTTTAATGATGACCTAAACATTTGTGGATAGTATATTTAACTTACTCTTGTGTTTTACATATTTTTTTCTTTCCCTTCCAGGCTGGTCCTAGAATTCAGTCTCTTCACTTATGCTTTTGGCAAATTTTCGATTGTAATTTGTGCTTGGTGGTCCATGTTCCTGGCCACACTGATCATTCCCTATTTACTATTTGAACGCTGGGCCAAAGGATATACCACAAGTTCCCGTCCACTTGTCCGTTCTTTCTTCTATGGGATGCTTTTCATGCTTTTCCAGGTTGTAGGCTTGGGATGTGGATCAACTTATGTAGTATTGGCCTATACATTACCACCAGCTTCCCGATTCATTATTGTACTTGAACAGGTAAGTATCTTGGAATTTTCTGAACAGGTTACATTTACATTAACTAACAAAATAAAAAATGAGTAGGCTCTCTTTTGGTTTAGAAATTAAGAAGGTATTCTGTCAAGACTTTTCAAGCATTGAACCTGCATGCTGATACCGTTCTTTTTATAATAGCATCTCTGAAGATGGGGGTCAAGTTAAAAGAGTTCCAAGCCTGAAAGTTACAGTTTTATTGCTATTTTTTTTTTTGTGATTTTCTTTAGTTAAGAACAAACAAATTTTAAAGCAACAAAACCCCCAAATACTTTGGGTTTGTTTTAAAACTATGCTTTTCAAATTTATTGCATCTCTCAGTCATTAATTTGACTGTATAGTCATTTTCTATATCCTGGGTGTCTCTAATGCTATAAGATTTATAAGTTTTCAGCTCTGTTTTTGTCTAATTAAAATTTTTAATTACAAAATAATGTACATTGTAAAATGAAGATTAGTTGAACGGTAAGATATATAAAAACTGAATATTGAAGATGTGTGCTTCTATAGTCATCTCAAGTAAAAAATATTTGAAATTAGCTATTTTGTTGCTTTTGTTCTCATTTGTTTGTTGACTTAGCTAATTGAACCCTCTAATATTTTTTTTTTTTTTGGAAACTCGGTTTCTTAATTTGATACTGGCCATGGCTAATGTAGTTGGGGTAGGAATAATAATGAAAAATGCCTTAAATTACTAGTACTCATCTTCAGAGATAGCTTTTGGCTTTTTTTTTGTTTGTTTGTTTTTGTTTTGTTTTTGGTTGTCTTTAGAGTGAACCTGCTCTAGTTATATGCAGAATGAACCAGAGGCATGAGAGGTTTTCGTTGTTGTTAGTATGTCACATTGTCATAATGGTGGTGGGAGTTATGAGAACAATGGAAGATAGTTGAGTATTTTCTTTCATAGGTTCGTTTCATTATGAAAGCTCATTCATTTATTCGGGAGAATGTTCCTCGGGTACTGGATGCTGCTAAGGAAAAGTCACGTAAGTAATCTTCCTACACATAAGTTTGAAAATGAAACTTTTTTGTACCCTACTAGTATACATAATAAATTCAGTAACAGTTTACTCTTAATCTTACATTTTGACTTGAAAGTGGTTGCTTTTGCAGGAATATTTTGGGTGCCTTATCTGGATTCTCTTAATTAAAATGGGTGGAATAGTATTTATATTCTAATTTCCCAGTTCCTCAGTCTGCTGAGTTCCCATGGCCTACCACTCCTCCATCCAGCCTCATATAGAAATTTAGCTACATTTGGGATGGTTGTGCTCTTGATCTTGTCATATGCAAATATTCTACCTGGTTCATAAATTCCAAAATTTCTTAATATTTCTTCTTTAAATATGTCTTTCGGTCCCAACCCTATTCTTTGTCCTTGAGCCCTTCTCCCCTCAATACTCTCTCAGGCTGTCACCCCTGTAGTGGCTACACTTTCCCCGCTTCCCAGTCTCAGTCTCTTGGTGAGCCATTTCAACTCTATGCTATCCTCTGCTCTCAAATCCCTTGTCCTTTGACCATTCACCACTAAGACCATGCCAAATCACAAACCTCTATTACTTTCATCACCTACTTCTTCATTCCTCTGCCTGTGGTGCTCAGTGGATGGTATGAAAACATGTTAATTGAGTCCACTATAAATTTATCGGATTCAGCTGGGCCCTCACTGCCACAAGGCAGTTCTTCTACCCTTCTCTGACTCTAGTGATGACAGCAGCTCTTCCAAACCCCCCCTTTCTCTTCAGATTCCTCCCTACCTTCCTACCTGAAAACCTTGCCTCATGCTTCACGGAAAAAATTGAAGCCATCTATCTCAAGTTCCCTCGATGTCATCCCATGACTATCTTATCCTTCATTTCCATCTCGACCATGGCCAGCCTCTGTACATACACCCTTGATCGTATCCTTTCCTGTGTTCTCCATCACATGGCCTCCACCCGCTCTCTGCTGCTTGTCTAATCATCTGTCTCTTCCCATTGCTTGGCACAGGGCAAGCACTTAATAAATGCTTGTTACCTTGCCTGTTGGCTAAAATTTGACCGCACCTCTCACATCCGAGAACAGCCCTCCCTAATCCTACATCCCCACTAGATATTATCCTGTATCTCTCCTTTCTTTCACAGCTCATTTCCTTTAAAAAACCCCATACTTGATGCTTTTACTTGTTTTTTTCACTCTTTTCTAAACCCATTCTAGTCTGGCTTCTGACTTTAATTTAACTTAAAAAACTGCCCTCTCCATAGTAACCAGTGATCTCTTAATGAGCCAGTCTTTTCTCAATTACCATCCTTGACTTCTTTCTACCTCTTTGTAGCATTTGAAAGTATTGTTTCCTTTCCCTCCTGGATAATTTCTACTCTCTTAGTTTTAATGACACTGCTCACTTGCTTCTTCTCTTAGCTGTGTGAGCACTGCTTCTAGTCTCCTTTGCAGGAGTTTGTCTTGTCAAGGCCCCAGAATTGTGGAGGTGCCCTAAAATTCTGTCCTGGACCCTTCTCTTTTCTCTCTATACTGTCTGTCTCTCTCTTTCTCTACCTACTGTCTCTCTCTTTCTCTACCTACTGTCTCTCTCTCTGTGTCTCTCTCTCCTGTCTCTCTCTCTCTCTCTGTCTCCTGTCTCGTCTCTCTCTACTGTCTCTCTCTCTCCTGTCTCTCTACTGTCTCTCTCTCTCCTGTCTCTCTACTGTCTCTCTCTCTCTACTGTCTCTCTTGCTGATCTTTTCAGCTCTTATGGATTCAGTTGTCTTTATACACAAAGTTCCCATATCTGTGTATCTGTTCAGCCTTAGTCTCTTTTCTGTGTTCCACTGTCACCTCTCTAACTTCCTACTGGACATTTCAATTTGACTCTCTCATAGGGTTCTTGTACTCAATCTCTGCATAGCAGAACTCAGAATTTTCTCCAAAACACTGTCCTGTCTTCTGAACTTTTCTGTTACTGTTAAAAGTGCCACCATTATTCCAGGCTTCCAGGTTCACAATCTCGGCATTCTCCACTCTCACCCCACGTAAGCCACTCAGTTATCAAATCTGGTCATTGCTACCATCACAAGATCTTTTCCATATATCCCCTTCTCTCTACTCATGTAGCTGCCACCCTCTCACCTGGGCAATTGCACTGGCTTTTTTTTTTTTTAATAATTTTTTTTTTAACATAACTGTAGTTTCCTCCAGTGTCCCTCCTCCTTCCCCATCTAGAGAGCCATTCCATATGACAAATAATTTTTTGAGACAAAAAAAGAAAAGAGGAAAAAATCAATCTAACTGATGAATACATTGTGCAGTGTGTAATACTGAGGGTGGACCTCCCACCTCTACAAAGGGTAGATTGAGAGTATCTTCTCATATCTCATCTTTCGATCCATACTTATCCTGTATAATTGCACAACATTCACTTTTGAATTTTTTGGTGATTCTTTTTATTTACATTCTTGTAATTGTTGTTGATTTGTTTTCTTTGCTTACTTCATTCTGCATCAGTTTGTGAAAATCTTTCCATTTGTATCTATATTCATCATTTCTTATACCATAGTAATCTGTTGCTATCACAGAAAGTGCTGCTATAGAGGCTTATAGAGACTTTCTTACCAGTGGCCTCCTTCAGTATATAAGCTCAATAATGGAATCTCTGAGTCAAAGGGTGTGGATATTTTAATCATTTTATTTGCATAATTCCAAATTTGCTTTCCAAAATGATTGTACTGATTTACAGCTCCACCAACAATGCACCAGTGTGCTTTTCTTCCCACAACTTTTCCAACATTAATTATTGACATCTTTTGTCATCTTTACCCCAGTTTAATGATAATTAAAATCTGAGAGTTATTTTGACTTGCTTTTCTCTTATTAGTGATTTTGAGATTATTTCATGTGTTTATTAATAGTTTATAATTCTTCTTTTGAGAGCTGTTTGTTCACCTCCTTTAATAGGAACTTATCTATTGGGGAATGACTTAAGATAACCTTATAATTGTTCTTCCTGCCTTAAGTGTCTCTGCCCTCAAATTCATACTCTGCACAGCTGACAAAAGTGATTTTCCTGAAATGTGGATCTGACAACATGGATCTTCTCCCCCCCTCCCCCGTCCCTTGTTTCGGTAAACTCCAGTGGCTCCCCATTATCCCTAGGATAAAATAGAAATTCCTCGAGCATTAAAGCTCTTCACAATATGCCCCCTTCCTATTTTTTGAGTCTTCTCACACCTCACCCTTCCCTTCTGTATGCAGTGCTACAGTGACGCCAGTCTGCTCGTTGCTCCTGGCTCATGACCCTCCCATTTCCCATTTCTCTGCCTTAGCACTGGCTGTCTCCCCTGCCAGGAAATTCCTCCTCCTTACCTCAGCTTCTAGACATCCCATATTCTTTAGAGTCAACTTAAATGCCACCTTCTTAGTCCCCTCAGCCATCAGAGTCTTCTCCTCCAAGGCTACCTTCCATTCTGTACGTATCTTCTCTCTATAGCAACATGTTGTCCCCCTCGGTAGGTAAGCTCCATGAGAAGAAGGATGCTTAATTGTTTATTTTTGCTTTCTTTGTATCCTCAGAATTGGCACAAAGTAATTTTTTCCTTAATTTTTTTTATGACATTTTAGTTTTTTCCCCAATTACATGTTAAAACAATTGGCACAAAGTAATTCTTTAACAAATGCTTATTGAATGGTTATTTGAATCATCCTCTTCAGAGATTACTAGCATTTATAATTACCATTGTTGCATTTTGATTATATTTCAAATGTGATGTATCTTTCATGACTTTCTGAAAAAAATTTTTAGGAAAGTTTAGTCTTACGTAAGATCAGTCACTAATCAAACACATGCTCTCTGTGAGGTACCATAAGTGTTATGGTGAGGTGAAGCCAGGGCAGGAGATAGAAAGTGGCCCTGGGACTAGCATGCATATCTGTGATAAGTCCCACATTAGCAGCAGCAGTTTGTACACAGAGTACTCCAGAGCTCAGGAGGAATGAGAGGCCATAGGGGGACTTCCATCTTTACAGGATGAGACGGTAAGATTCAGGTAAGCAAAGAGAGAATGAAAGTGGAAAGGAAGGTTGAACAGAGGAAAGAATCTTACTTACCAGCCTCCATCCCCTTGTACTGGTCTTCGTTTTCCCATCCTTTTCGTCAGCAGGATCTATGTGCTCCAACATAAAATGGATTTTTTTTTTTCCTTTTCAGGCCCTGTTCCAATACCCCAAGTCAGCCAGTACTTATACTTTTTGTTTGCTCCTACTCTCATCTATAGAGACAACTATCCCAGGTAACAGTGGCATGAAGTGTGAATGGGGCTCCTCAGGTACCTGGATATTAATTATTCATCAGCAGTTCTTTGTACCAAGTTAAGAGCATTGGAGGCAGGATAGTGTTCTGGGAAGGCTCTGAGTCCTAATAGTTGGCAGAACAAAAACCTTTTATTAACCAAAATATCTGGTATGGAGTATCTTGGCTACCTGGATTATATACTCTATGACTTTACCAGAAAACCTCTTTTGTCTAAACTCTTTTGAAACTCTTCATTCAATGTATTGTTACTTTTTTTTCCCTATCTTTGTAAGTAGTTATACAGTAAATATATTGAATTTTTCCTTGAATTAGAATACTTTCTTGCCCCTGTGCTCTGAACTTTGTTTTTGCCTGGTACAGAAGGTGTCAGTCATTAAACTAGATGAGTATATGAAACGGTAACGTGTCATTATTATAAAGACAATTCCAAACATACTGTACCTAGCTTCCCTGCTATTTCTTGCACATGGCACCCCTGCTGCCAGCCTTGAGCATTTGCCCTGGCTGTATGCCCTGCCAGGAGCACTCTCCTTCCTAATGTCCACCTCCAGCCTTCCCTGCTTTCCTTCAGCTCGAGTCCCCCTCCATCTTAGTGCCTTCCCTCTGAGATGACCCTCAGTGTATCTTGTCCAGAGCTTGTTTGTATGTAGTGGTCTGTGTATTGTTCTCCCATTAGGCTGTGAACTCCTTGAGAGCAGGGACTGTCTTTTGCCTCTTTGTATCCCCAGCACTCAGCACAGTGTCTGGCACATAGTAGGCACTTAATTGTTAGTTAACAGATTTGACCCTAATGTTCTGAACTCTGCTGAGGGCTCTGGATCCACTCGGTTGTTTTTCAGTGCAACTAATCACCCTAGAACTGTTTTGCTTCAAATTATGTTTTTGTGACACGGAATTTGGATCTTAGGTTAGGTAGGCCTCCTTGTATCCTATTCCCAAAAGATTTTAGAGTCAGGGGACCTAGGTTCAAATCCTGGCTATGACATTGACTACCTTAGTGAGTCTCTTAAATTTGCTAGCTTTAAGTTTCTTGTCTGCAAAATGAGGGGTTTGGACTAGGTGGTCTTTGTGGTCCTTTCCATTTCTAAATCTATGATCCAAGTTTCTCTTTAAAAGATGAAAATCCAAAACTTTTATATAAACTTGTACAGAAAGTAAATTCCAGTTAACTGACTATTTCTTAGTCTCAGTTAATTGGGTTTTGCTCTGGGAATATAATCAAGTTCTTAAATTTTCGGCCTGTTGTCTTTTTTCCTTTTCTGCTCTGCCCAACTTCTTTTAGCTTATGGACCTGAAGAGCTAGTTAAAATACATAATGTGACACAATTAATTCACCAGGCGCAGAGCCTGAGCTAAGATCAGAAACTACATATCATGCTATTATGGGTGCAGCTAGGTGGTGCAGTGGATCGAGCTCAGGCCCTGGAGTTAGGAAGGCTTACCTTCCTGTGTTCGAATCCAGCCTCAAACACTTCCTAGCTGTGTGACCCTGGGCAAGTTATTGAATCCTGCTTGCCTCAGTTTCCTCATCTGTAAAATGTGCTGGAGAAGGAAATAGCAAACCACTCCAGTATCTGCAAAAAAAAAAAACCAAACCCAAATGGGGTCAGAAAAAGTAGGACACAACTAAAAAATGACTGAACAGCAACAAATTTAAGTGGGAAAGCCAGGGCTTACTCTCTTGAGAGAGATGCTTTGTAAACCTTGTCTGTCAATATGAAGCTATTGCTAAAGGGCTGGGTTGGCAGAACTAACAAGATTGTCTTTTAGAATTGACAATATAATGTTTTCTTGAAAATAATTTCCCAAGGTTAAACCGACTTCATAGAAGATCATATTGCCCCAATTTAATAATAATTAAAATTAGTATTTATGGTCAAAGAAGATACCTACTCATATTTAATGACTGTATATACAAGTTCAAAAAACAGATTCTAACTCTATGATATTTTCTTCTCTCTTTTAGGAATCCCACTATCAGATGGGGTTATGTGGCTACTCAGTTTGCACAGGTGAGCAAAAGGACAGTCGGCTAATGCTAACATGGATTGGTGGTGGGCAGAAGTGAATGAATGATGAAATCACATACATCATACTTGTTTCTGGAAATACTAAAACATTGACCCAATAATGATATCATCTTGGAAGAGAAAAAAGTCATCTAAATATTCTTTATGAAAGGAATAATTTTCTTATTACCTAAATCTTGAATGATTCTTTTTTCTAAGATAATTTACTTTTGGAAATCTGATTCAAATTTGGTTTCTTCAGAAAGATTCTGTCATTATTGATATCCGTTATTGTCAAATAATGTGTGTTGAATGAATTTCCTAATCTAGACTGGGCTTTTATCTTTTGTTCACTGGCAGTCGGGAAGACCTGAGCTCTCACATACTGCCTCAGAGACTTATTAGCTGTGTGACCCTGGCTGGGCAAGTCAGAATCTGTCTTGACCTCAGCTTCCTTGATAAAATTGGAATAGTAATAGTACCTTCTTCACAGGGTAGTTTTGAGGTTCCAGTGAGATAATGTATATACAAGTGCTTTGCAAACCTTGAGGTAACGTATAAATGTTACTACTACTACTATTATCATTATTATTATCATCATCATCATCATCATCATCATTGTAAAATAAACATTTATCCAGAAGGACACCATATTTAGTGCTTATCCATATCAGATTTTCCATTGATAATAAAAGCATTCACACATACCTCAAGCTTTCATCATCACTTCTTACCTAAACTGTTGTAGTACCTCCTGGCTGGTTTTTCTGACTCCATTTTCTTCCCTTCTCTGATCTGTTTACATAGCTGCTGAATTCCTCTTGCCAGTGCAGAGTCTGATTATGTTGCTTACCTGTTCAAAAAACTTTCAATACTTCCCCATTACTAACAAGATAAAATCAATATTCATTAGACTTACATTTAAGACTTGTTACTATCTGGCTCTAAACCACCTTTCCAGCATTATTTTGTCCTTTATTGCTTCCTATACTCTACATTCCAGCCACATTGGATGACTAACTCTTTCCCTGATGTGGTCCAGCCACATCATATACTAAGGCATATACTATGCCTTACACAAGCCACCGTCGAGGTCTGGAATGTACTTCCTTCATTTCTGTATTGTTGAGAGCCTTCTGAGTCTTCAGGATCTGCTGTGGGTGCCAACTTCCATAATTTTTCTTTAGTTTCTTTGTCCTCCAATGTAGCTGAAAGTGATTTCTCTATCTCCAGATTGTCTTTTTATACGTTTGTTCTCTTTTTTATAATTTTATCTTTTAGCTTCCTTGTATGTTACGTTACACACACACACATACACACACACACACGTGCGTGCGCGTGCGATTTATAAATTACCGTGTCATTTTTTCATCTTTTTATTCCTGGTGCCTAACATAGTACCTTGCTTTACAGTTGGTGTTTAATAACATTAGTTGAATTAAGGCAAATATTGTTCTATATCAATGTATTTTGTTCAGTACACAAAATAGATGTTAGAATAATATCTTTTAAGATGTCGTTTGGGGAAACAGTTGGAAAAGGGCTGTGTCAAAAATGGTTGACGGATAAAGTGAATAAAATAATGTAAATATGAAACGATGTTATTTACATTTGGTGATAATTTAATTGAAGTCTGCTCACTTGTGTTGTAATCAACCATGAACTAGCCATGGTACTCTACTTTGGCTCATATGTAACTTTTCAGAGGATGTATGGCATAGTGGACAGAAAGCTGCTTTCAGAGCACAGAAGGTCTCGATTCAAGTCCAGCTTTGGTCACATGCTGGCTGTGTGACCCTGGGTCAATCACATAACATCTCAGTTAACCTATCAAACTGTAATTTTCCAAGAAGGGACTGACCTGCTTGAGTAGGGGGAGTTTCCTTTACCCGTGAAATCATAGGTCCAGTCTACATATCCTAATGACTAGATTCACTTCCCTCCATTCCTCCAAGGGGGGGTTGGTGGAGGTGGTGGGGGAAAGGGTAAAAAAGCCCAGTGATTTTTGTTTTGTTCTAGGTTTTTGGTTGCATGTTTTATGCATATTACGTCTTTGAAAGACTCTGTGCTCCCTTGTTTCGGAATATCAAACAAGAGCCCTTCAGTGTTCGGGTTTTGGTCCTGTGCATCTTCAACTCCATTTTGCCAGGTAAGATGAGCCACACTTAGAAGGCCTTTAGTTGGTTTGGGTAAGCAGTCCAAAAGAAAACCTGAAGGACTCTTTCACACTCATGTTTGTGACACAGTTCATTTTTTCAAATGCCGTGTTGTGAAATCACTTCTGTGTCATTTGGGTGTAGCGTAGTCTTCGCTTGACCAAAATGAACATTCTTAAGGAAAACTTATTCCCTGAAGTTTTATGCACAAAGATTTAAGTGAGCAGTAAATCATAGCACTGCAAGATAACTAACCTTGAATGGTGACTTTCAAATCATTTTCTAAAAATGAACAAACTTACAGTGGTGTTCTCAAAAGACTGTTGTGTATTACCCTTCTGTAAAAATTCATAGGGCAATTGGTGGATAGAGTGCCAGGTCTGGAGTCAGGAAGACTTGTCCTGCTGAGTTTGAACCTGGTCTCAGACACTTACTAATTGTGTGACCCTATATATTATATATATGGCCCTATATAGGGCCATATATATAATAGGCCTATACATAAATATATACAGGCCCTATATATAAAAAGTATACAGAGTAGATTCATGCCTTGTATTAATTGTTTCAAGGATATGATTAACAATCTAAGGGAATGATTTTTTCATTAGAATGATGAAGCTTATGCCATATTAGAAATAGTTAGAGGTATAAAATTCATTATTAATTTGCCTGCTGCTTGCCTTTTTAGGGTACATCGTCAAAAAATCTTAGAGTTAGGAAAACGGCTTCTCTAGTTTCCCACCCAGTGCTGACACCCCCTCTTCTTCATTGTTGGCAGTTGGCCATCCATCCAGCTCATTCCATTTTTGAATAGCTATAATTGTCTGGAAATTCTTTATATTAGACCAGAATCTGCCTCTTTGTAGCTCTACTCATTTAAGTCCAAAACTCACATGATAACCTTTCCAGTCCTTAACTACTACCAGCTTGTTGTTCTTCCATTTTCTTCAGTTAAAACGTTCTCAGTTTTCTTTAAATGAGCCTTTCGTGCCCCTTCATCATACTCCCACTCTGCATTGCCTTATTTTAAGCTTATCATTAGTGGATGACCGTTACGTGTCATTGACTGGGTGGTGCAGTGGTCAGAACACTGGACTTGGATCATGAAGCCTTGAGTTGAAACATACAGCCTCAAACACATCTTAGCCGGGTGGCCATGGCCAAGTCACATAGCCTCTGTCTGGCTTGATTTTCTCATCTCATCTGTAAAATGGGGATGATAATATTACCTAACTTACAAAATTGTTATAAGAACTAAATTACATTTTTGTGAAGTGCTGTGTAAACTTTAAAAGGTTATATGAATATTAGCTATTATCAAAGGAAAAATAATTCAGTTCATCAGCTTTTTGTATATATGCATTTGCTTTTTTGAACTTGAGTAAAATACTTTGTTTATCGCTGCTTATCCATTGTCAGTTTCTCCAGTTATTCCAGCTTCGAGATCTTTCTGAATCTCAATCCTATCTATAATCCATTATATGAGCTTCTTCCTCTTAAGTGTTTTTCACCCATAAGTTTTATAAGTAGTCTATGATTTTATCAACATTGATGAAAAAAAAAAAAAGTTGTGCTATTCAAGGCCAAGAAAAGACCCTGCCACTTGCCCCTCAAGATTGGCTTTTAGTGTTGACATCAGGCCACTTTTTGGGTGTGGCTGATCTACAATCTCAGATTCCCTATGTGCAGCCTACATTTCTTTAATTTTGTTCCCAAGAATAAGAGAGGGTTAAATTCTGACATATACTTCGTCTTGGGCAGAGAGGTAGCAACCCTTTCAAAAAGGGAAATGAAATGTCCAAAGATCCTGTCACTCTTTAGGGAATTGACTTGGAGTTCACTTATCTGTAGTTTCTAGAATTTATCTTTTTTTTTTTTTTAAACCAGGACATTTATATATCCATTCTCCTAGCGTCTTTACCGTTTTCCATAATTTCTCAGAGATGACCAACAGTGGTTCAGCAGCCAAGTCTTTTTAAGTTTTTTTTTTTTTTCAGTACCTTGGATATCTTTCTGCTGGGGTAATAAACTTGATTTCATTTAAAATAACTTGGTTTTCTCTTTTGACTGCTTCACCTATCTTGAAATCTTTTATGTTACAAGGATCTTTTCCTACCTAGATGGTGAAAATCAAAGCAAAGCAACAGTTGAGTTGTTCTGCCTTCTTTCCATCATCTTTCATATTTTTCTTACAGTTGATTGTCATCCTTTTCTTCTTGCTCTGAATATATAGCATTAAGAGTCCTTTTTGTTGTCCTTAAGCCTTTTTGACTGCTTCAGCTTATTAGCTCTCCTGACTGCTATAGACTAGTGCCCCCTTTTATTTTTGTCCACGTTTAAGTCATCCCTCCATCAGTTTCCAGTCTGAGTTCCTTGGCAAGCCAAGCATTCTGTGCAGCCATCTAAGTTTCTTCAGTTCTGTCTTCCTTGTCTTCTTCATCAGAATCACAAATCAGAATGTATGATTTCCAGACAACTAAATGACCAAGCTAGACATTTCAGTGTAAGAAAGGGACAACTCTAAATAAAATGGAAGCATAATTAGGTTTCATTTTACTGTATACAAGGAAATGATGTTGATACAAGAAGTTTAACAGTATTCTTGAGTACCTCTCTGGGTTCTACTTAGGAGTAGATAGAGCTACGAATAACATTCGGGTGTCTATACAGCTTCTCAAAAAGCCAGTTTATGGAAAATCAATAAATAGGATGCCTTTTCAGCAAATATTACCCTGAGGACAGTTGAATGGGTTAAAGAGGGGTTCTGGTTTTTTGTTTGTTTTAAGCATAAAATTCCTGCTAAGCAAATGATAAGCTTTATTCTGTTTTGCAGTATTAGCTCCCAGGAAGGAATCTGACACTTTATCTAATCTTTCCAGGTGTGCTGATGTTATTTCTTGCCTTTTTTGCCGTATTGCACTGTTGGCTTAATGCCTTTGCGGAGATGTTACGCTTTGGGGACAGGATGTTCTATAAAGTAAGAGACTTGACAGAAGCAGATAATGTCTCATTTTCCTTCTTTTATTTGTGTTATTATGCCCTTGTTGCTAATTCCATATTTCATTAACATCTGTTAGCTTATGTAAACTAGTATTAAAAACTGAGAACAAATTTAGTCTTCTACACAATCTTGTCATCAGTAGAATTAAACTTACAAAATAGCTCTAGCATGCTCTGTATTTCTTTTAATGCTGTTTTATATATGATAATCGTAAAGTTTCTTAATGCATCTTGTGAAACTGGACTGCTGATTAAAATAAGATAAACTTGTTTCATATGGTACGATGAGGCTTTATCAATGACTATTCATAACTTTTAAGTTGTCATGGTCTTTAAAATGATCTTAGCAAATTTCTTCATGCAGTGTTTTCAGGCAGGTAATGAAGAGGAAAAAAAAAATTTATGTCTTTGTTTTGCTTAAAATGGTGCCTCTTATGTGTGGAGTGTCTGGCCTTACCCTACCACCGAGTCTTCTTTGCTCTTTCTAACCCCTTCTCTTAAGGGAGGCAATTCTCTAAGCCCCTGACACTTATATACAAAGAAAGTTTGTTTGCATATCAACTGTCACTACTATTTGTCTTGCATAGTAACAGATTCGTATTTAATGTACTCAGAAGACCTTAATAATTAAAAAAGAGAAGTCTACAGAATGGTTCTGGAATGTGGAGAAGGCAGTTTTCTCTCCACTCTTAGCTCACAGTTTGTTCTTACCCTCCAGTCCCAAATCCTTATTCATGCTTTATAATTTTTGTCTTCTAAGCTCTTAGGATTATTTTACCACACTCTTGGGGATATAGTGTCTTTGTCCTTTATTTGAGGAAACAAAAGACTAGAAGAATAGTTCTGTGTTGTTAGAACTTGATGAAAGTACACTTGTGGTCTTCTTACTTGTCCAATTATGAAACTGAATAGTGGTTTTTATCACAGAAAGTACTAGGAATGATTTCCCTCTTTGAGTTATACTTTTGATTTTCTTGGGAAATCAGTATAACGTGGATTAACCAATAATTGATGACCATGTTTGGAGGGAAAAAAGCCAATCCTGTTCTGTATAGCTCATGATATATCGGTAGAGTTCGTAAAAGTCAGTACTTTTTTTCCCTTTAACATTATACCCTCACTTTTTTTTTTTTAAAGGATTGGTGGAACTCAACATCATATGCCAACTATTATAGAACCTGGAATGTAGTAGTTCATGACTGGCTCTATTACTATGCTTACAAAGATTTCCTCTGGGTGAGTTATAAACTTTAGTTCACACTATGTTCTTAAGAAGTTAGGATGTTTTTTAAAAGGCCATTAAGGCAGTAAAAGTAGTAATAGGTACCTCACCTCACAAAGAAAGAAACTATTCTGTTTTGACTTTCTTGCTGGCTATCTCCTTCTGTCTCTCTTTTCCTCCTCTCTGCTCCCCTACCCTCTTCTGCCCACTAGCACCCTCCCTTCCCCAGTCCCTCACTACATTTTGTATTACAATTAAATGTGTTCCATGACGGCAGGAACTGTCTTTAATCTTTTTTTTTTTTATCTCCCACAGTACCTAGCACAGGGCTACATGTGATATGTATGAAGTTTGTATTACTCATTATATAACTGATTAATAGAAACAGTCCAATGGACCCATGTGACTTCGGGTACTATCCCTAACAAGATGGATGGGCTCATGGCAGTATCTCTAAAGGTTTAATATTCCCTAGCTAATACCTTAGTTCCTACCTAGGTTAGTTCTGTCTTGGAATAGTTGCTTTAACAGAAATGTATCTACTAATCAATAGTTCTAGAAATATATTCAACTTAATTATAATAGATATGTTCCTGGAAAGTTTTGAATTACATTTTTGTAAATGGAATTGTCTTTTGCCATTGACTCAAATTATGGTTTGTGATATGCTTTGTTTTCTAATTACTCAAGTGGCTATATCTTCTAAAAAATTGTAAGTTTCCATGACTGTAGCCCAGGGCTGGGGAACCTATGGCCTCGAGGCCACATGTGGCCTTCTAGGTCCTCAAGTGTGGCCCTTTGACTGAATCCAAACTTCACACATCTAAGAGGCTAGAGTCTAGCCTCTTTGCATTGGCTAGGATATTATTTCTGAACAATCCTTTGCAAATAAATGATCATCTCTTGGACTGTTTTGTATTCTTCCTATGGCAGCATAGCTGTGCGGTGATTTTATAATGTATTTCAGGGGTGGGGAATCTGTAGCCTTGAGGCCACATGTGGCTCTAGGTCCTTGGGTGTGGGGCCTTTTGACTTGAGTCCAAGTTTTACAGAGCAAATCCTTTTATTAAGGAGATTTGTTCTGTGAAGTTTGGATTCAATCTAAGGGCTGCACTTGAGGACCTGGAGGGCCACATATGGCCTTGAGGCTGTAAGTTCTCTACCTGTTAATGGCAACTCTTGAATAGCTTTTTTTAGAGAGTAGCTTGTTTAATTTTTGAATCTTAATCCGAGTACCTTTAATTAATCATGTTCTTTTGACGTGCTTCTTTTTTCCCTTTTTCTTCCTCTTCTTCTTTTTCCCTAGACTCTTGTGTATGGGATCATACTTGTTCCTTAGAGAATAATCCTTTACCTGCAGGGAGCTTTTGACCTTGGTATAAAGATGTTCCTGGGCCTTTTAACAGAAGGACCCTAAAAGTCTTTTATGGATAAGACCAAGAATCTCTAAGTCTGTGTATGGTCTATGTCTGAGTTAATTTTTAAACTTTGGGTTCTTTTCCCCAAGTTTTTCAGCAGGAGGTTCAAAACGGCCGCCATGGTGTCTGTCTTTGCAGTGTCTGCCATAGTGCACGAGTACGCCCTGGCCCTGTGCTTGAGCTTTTTCTACCCAGTTCTCTTCGTACTCTTCATGTTCTTTGGAAGTAAGTTTTTATACAAGATTAGAGTAAAGAGAATATTGGCAAGAATAGAACTGGAATGTCAAGTTCAATTAGGTGACTAGGTGATCTTGGGGCTTCTGCCCCAACATTATTAACAGCCCCTTTACCATACCAACACTATTGAGACCTTTCTTGATCTGTTTTTAATTATTACTAAATAGATGGATTCATTGTTATGCTTCATTTTTATTCCTTGGGCTCTTGACCAGAATGATAGAAGTACTAAATACCCAGTTGATACTCTATTAGGCAATCATAATAGATGTCTTGGACGTTGGAGCAGACAACCTCGACTTTGGAGAAGATAACCTTGCTAACTGCATTTTTGTTGTCTTCCTTGCTTCTAACTTCCAGTGATTTTCAATTTCATTGCCAATGACAGTCGGAAAAGGCCTATTTGGAATGTCTTGATGTGGACATCTCTCTTCTTGGGACATGGAATCCTATTGTGCTTATACTCTCATGAGTGGTATGCACGTCAGCAATGTCCTTTAAAAAATGTGAGTAATCTAAGGGGCACTAACTACCAGATCTCAAAATGTGCAGAAATTTTAAAAAACTAGTACTTGGAAAAGAGCAGAGAAGTAGAGGAACAGAACAAAATGGAGTCAAGAACCCAGAAATAGAATTCAAAATTAGTGCTGTATAAACCCACACACCCATCAAGGAAATAGAATTTCTATTTAGTTAAAATTGTTAGGAAAAGTGGCGTAGCTGAATAGCAAAAAACAGGTTTGGATCCAAATCCATGACATTTGTCATAATACATGCTTGCTTAATCAGTGATCTGAATCTTAAAAATAAAAAAAATGGGGAAAAAATTTGTCTCTATTATGGAGCAAGATATTTTTATCAGTCAAATAGAAAAAAGTATAGGAGACCCAAATCAGTGGCCTTGATTATACAAGAAAAGATTTTCTATAAGAGAAAGCAATAACACTCAAAGTAAAATTTGGAAAAAATATTTGTAGTAAATAAATCACATTAAGTATGTGCAAACTCAATACCACATGAAAAGATGTTCAAACTTGCTGATTTTTAAAAAATACACTTGATTGATATCTTTTGTTTCTATGATTCTCATTTCCTCCATATACCTACCTCTCCCCCTTCATTGAGAGCCCTTCCTTTTAACAGATTTTAAAAAAAATTTTCAAGAGCCAGAGAAAAAGAAATTCAGCAAAATCAACCATCACATTTAAAAAAAAAAATCTGACGTTCAGTACTTTTGTATATTCCTCCCTACCTCTTCAAAGGAGTAAGGGAGGAAGAAGTGCCTGCCTTCCTATATCTTAAGTCTTTGGAGCTAAGCTTGTTTGTAATTTCGTCACATGCAATTACAGTTATTTGGTGGTGATGGATTTCTTCACTTACAGTGTTGTAGTAATTTTATATTTTGTTTTCTTGGTTCTGCTTACTTTATTTCATACCCCAGAGATATAGCAAACTTAGCATGTTCAAAACAGAGCTCATCATTTTCCATACAAACTCATGACTCTTGCCTGTTTTTGTTGAGGGTACCACTCCCTCTCCAGGTTTGCAGCCTCTGAGTCATCCTTGACTCATCCCTCACTCTCACCTCTCATATCCAGTTAGTTGCCAAGTTTTGTCAATTCTACCTCCATAATACCTCCCCCATCCTTCCCCTTCTGCGACCTGTAAACTAATTCAGGTCCTCAGAAGTTTTTATCAATAGCATCCTCACTGAACTCTCTCATTCCACTCTCTCCCCTACAATCAGCTTGCAAAATAACATTTTAAAAACACAAATCTGACTTGGTTATAACCTCTGCTCTGAAATAGGCTTAGACTCCTATTGCCTCCAAGCAAAATCTTTAGCCTGGCACTTGAAGCTCTCCATAAAATGACTCTCACCTACCTTTCCAGTCTCATTTCATATTATTCTTCTGCAGGAATTCTCCATTTCAGTGAAAGTGCCTGCTAGTTGTTTGCCATTCATATTTTTTTCCTCTGTGTCTCTGCATTCACACATATGTTCCCTCCCTCACTCCCTTCTAATAGGCTCTCCCTGCTAACCTTTGCCTTTTTGTGTCTTTAACTTCCTTCCAAGGGTCAGTCAGGTGCTACCTGGCTATGTCAGGAACACAAGACCTTTCACAAACCCACCCCCACCTCTAGTCATTAGTGCATACATGGGTTGTCATGATTGTTATAATTTTGTATATACTTTGCATTTCCTTATTTCTCTGTTTATCCTCCCAGTCAAATGTATGTTGCTGAAGGAGAGAAGGTTTCACTTTTTAAAATATGTATCCTCAACACAGTGCCTTACGTGTAGGATACTTTAAATATTGAAATAAATTGACTTATCCCAAAAACAACTTTAAAAAAGGACTCTTGTACAAAAATATTCATAGATGCTTTAGTGATATCAAAAATATTTGAAATAATCTATCTGATTAAGAATTGACAGATTACAGTATATTTAATGTAATATCATGCCATAAAATAACGAATAGGCAACATACAAGGAAATATTAAAAGACCTGTAACAGAATCCTAGAATCTCAGAGTTGGAAGGAAACTCAGAACTGTTTAGTTTAGCTCCTGTCTGAGGAAGAATCCTGATTAAATGGCCATTAGCCTTTGCTTGAAGGCTCTTGGTGAGGAGAACCCATTACCTCATGAAGCAGTCCATCTCACTTTTGGAGAGCTCTAATTGTTCAGATTTTTTACCCTTACACCAAGCCTAAACCTTCCTCTCCATTAAATTTCATGGAACTTGGTTCCCATTGAGCTTGTAGCTTTCCAGCTATGCCTGTCTTGTACTTGTAAAGTTGATTTTATGAACCCAAATGCAAGATTCAACTATTCATTTTGTCCTTATTAGATTCAGCTTGGAGCTTTAACCTATTGAGATGTTTTTTATTTTTGACTCTGCCATCTGATGTGTTAGATAACTCTACTTCTCCCTCTCTCCCAGCTTTGGATCATCTTCAGGTTTGATGAGCACACTATTTTATCAAATGAGATCATATATGTAAAACACTTTACAAACTTTAGAGTACTATACGAATGTCAGCTATTATTATCATTATTTTTGTGTGTTCTTTTATTCAAAAAATATACAATAACTTACAGCCCAACACAGATCCCTGGGGTATCCCATAACTGAGCTTCTTCTAAGATGGTAATAGATTGTTAATAACTACTTTGTGGGTCCAGCTGTTCACCCAGTTGTAAATCAAACCCACATTTTTCTCCTCTTTTTCACAAGAATTGTACAGGAGACTTTTTTCAATACTAGTCTAAAATCTTGGTAACCAATGTCTACAGCATTGCCCTGGCCTACCAGTCTATTCTTGATTTTTGAAAAAAACAAACTATATATATATACGTAGAGAGACACAGACAGACAGACAGAAAAACACAAGGTTAACAGCATGCCCTGCTATCGATAAAGCCCTGGGTAGTCACTGCAGCTCTTTGCAGGTATCTACTCACCATTCTTTTAATAATATAGTCAAGAATTCTACCGTCAATTGAAGTCACACTCACCACCCTGTAATTTTCAGGCCCCATTTTCTCCCACTCAGAGTGACTCAGCAGTCATCTCTGCCAGTTCTTTAAGTCTGTTAGGATGCTATTCATCTGGCATGATGACCTGAACTCATTGAAGGCAGCCAAGTATTCTTACTGTTGCCCTCCATATGTTGCGTATTAACTTGTATTATCGCCTTTTTTGTTCTATTCTCATTCTCCATGACAGAGTAAACGAGCAAATTGAGAGTTGTGTTATTCTCTCTCATCCGTTACCATTATCTTGTCTACTTCAAACAGTGGTTATCTCTTTGACCCTCTTTTACCCCATTGTAGACTTTAAAAACAACAATTTTTTTATTTTTTTTTTACTTCTTGCTCTCCAACCTCAGCCTATTCTGAATTTTTGTTCTCCTAACACTCTTGGACTCTGCTACTCTTCTAGTCATTTTTTGGCTGCCCTTGCAGTTAACATATCTTTCATGTGTCTTTTAAAAAAATTTTTTTTAGTTGGTTGATGAGTACCCCCATACATCCCCATCAGCCCTTCTAAAAAGGTCCGTCATTTTTTTCATTCGAACTATTTCTCTGTCTCTTCTTTCATTCTTGAGAGTGTTAGGTCATTGGATTCCAGCTGGCCTTTCCCTGAAGCCTTTGCAATCTGCCTTGCTAAAATCTTAGGATAAAAGGTAACACATGAGGGACATCCACAGCATAACAGAGATGGCCTTGGGGATGAGAAAACCTGAGTTCATGTTCAACTCTTATAGGAACTTAGTTGTGTGACCCTGGACAGGTTATTTAAATCTCTTAGTGCTCCAGTAACTCTACAGAGAAGGTGCTGACTTAATATTGGTAACAGGAGTTTCCTTGGTTGGGAATTCCCTATACTAAGGAAATCATGGGTGCAATTCCTCTCCCTTTCCCTATGAGGTCATATGAAGTGAAATCAGCAGAACTTAAACAGGGAGCAGTGACTGCAACGAGATCGATTGCAAGAAAGGAATCAGGACCAAACATGGTAGAACTTCTGATTGGATGGGGACACACAGGTCAAAAAGGCTTTTTTTTTTAAACTTGTTAATTTAGTTCCATCTTGTTAAAGTTAAGTTTTGTATAAAATTTTGCCCCTTATTTTCTATGTTTACTTATCTATGTTGACAATTATTAAACTTAATTTTTTTTTAAATGAAGAAACAATCTGCCAGGAGTGTAAAATAACCATTCTTCAACATTAAATGGGACAGATGGACAATGTTAAGGAGTGAGTTGTAAGAGTGAGCTTATTTAATATTGAAACAGTGATTTGGGGGTGAGATAAGATCTGAAATTTCAGATAATAAATTCTTATAACTTCACCTGCTTTTTGGATATCTTTGGTCTTCTAATGCTTTTATCTAATGCCAATATTTTCTTCCCTCTTCCATTTATTCCCTCTTTCCCACTTAACCAGCCCCAAATTGAATCTCAGCCTGCCAAAAGTAGGACTGAATTGCTAGGAGCTAGGTTGAGAGAAGGGTGCTCAGTAAACATGAGTAATAAAGTTGACGACTTCAAAATGCAAAATGCCTAGCAAAGTATAAGTTACAAATTGGATGAAGCTATTACACATCATTTGAATTATATCACTTATTTGATTTTTTAAAATTTGAATTTAATCAATTATGCAGTATGATTTTGCCTAAAACCCACCAAAAATTCTATTGTTTTAGAAATGTGTGATACAGAGATGTGCCATGTCATGGCTCACTTGTACACTGACTCTCCCATCCTATTTCTTGCAGCCAACGTTTTTTGACTACATAAGACCACGCTCCTGGACGTGTCACTATGTGTTCTAAACTCTTGGACATAAGCTTTCTTTCTTGATTGAATTATGTGTGCCACCTGATTCTGGAAAAGCAGCTGCTGTTAAAAAAAAAAAAAGAAAGAAAGAAAGATACGCTGTGTCAAGTAAAATCGGATTTCTACAAGTGACCCCATCCATTTATAGGTGACAAAGCCAGTCATCTAACGCCAAGGTAATGAGTCAAGTCTAGTGGAATCCTGTTAAAGAGGAATTTTTTTTTTCCTCTTTGGGGGTAATCTCTAAGGTACAGACAGATTTGTGGCTGAGTCAGATCTACCCAAAGCTTAGCAGTCGTGTCCATCCGTTTTTTATCTTTCTGTACTCATTTGTTGAACACTGTATATGTTTTCTTAGGGACTGAAATAGCCAAAACACATGTAAAGAATTAATGCTTTGAATATCTGTTGTTTGCAACTTATTTCTATGCATATTGTTGTTATGTGTATTGATTAAAAATGTATTTGAAAAGGAGAATAACATATTTAAAGAGCATATGTCATTGATTTTTACAAAGATGATTCTTAAACTTTTTTGTATGTTTTCGTTATAAAATACACTTGAGAATCCACTCAGTTGAGTCAAAAAAAAAATTCTTCATTCAAGCATTCAATTCTTCATTCAAACATTTCATGTTTTTCTGTTCTCTAACATTGGCCATGTGATTTATGTGACACAGAAGTAAGCTTTTCTATTAGAAATCCTATGTAGGTTCACATTCCCAAAATTTGCATTTATTCCTGAGCAAGCTCAGAGGTATGAAGAAGACAATAGAGGGTTTAGTTTTGTTCTGGTTTGCTTTTCCTATAACCCTCCTAAGCCATTTGTTTCTTTTTTGGGGGGGATGAACAAGTATTGGAATTATTTATTATGGAGCACATTACATAATAGCAAGGGCATAGATTTTTAGGAACAACTTAGTCTAAAGACTTTGTTATTAGCATTAGTAAGAAGGTAGCAGGTGAATCTCTCTAAGTTGCATAACAATCACTGGTCTGGAAGCTTCCCACATCCCAACCAGTGAAATCACTTGTAGACTAAAAAAAGACTTCAATCAATCAACAAGTATTTATTGAGTACTTACTCTGTGATTGGCATGTATTAAGCTTTGGGGAGACAAAGACAAAACAAGAAACGGTCCCTGCCCACAAGGAGCTTACTGTTACTTTTATCTAGTGATTTAGGGTATTTAGAAACTAAAACGCACACTTTTATAATACAAGGAGTGCTACAGTAATTCAAGTAACTAGGATTTCTCCTTTGGAGATGGTATTGTTGCTCATAGTTTCCGCTATTGATAAAAGTATATTTTATAGCCTGTTTCCTCTTCTGTGAGATGCTTTCTATATTCTTATATGGTATTCAGATGCTACCTTAATATTTTTTGATATCTGGGACAAATCAGCATTGTCTTCCTTTGTGTGTTTTCAGACCTCCTACGTTATGATGGGAGAGTTAGCAGTATAGCCACTAAATTATGGCAGTGGGGATATAAATCATGGGAACATAGTGGGGCAGATTAAAGACTATGAATGAAGCTTGTTCTGTCAAGTTTTGACTTAGTCTCAGAGACAACCAAAACTTTTATTACAGGGAATATTGGGCAGCAGGATTATGCTTGGTAGCTAGTGTTAACTTGGGGCATCATTTTCTGTGTATGTTTTACTAGATCTCTTAGCTCTGTGAAGGGGAAAAAGAAGCATTTTCTGTGGGAATAGGAAGTTAATTCCAGAAACAGCAGTGTCTTAAAAGCAGCCTGTTTTCAGTGGTATCTATACCTGGGTGCTTTTCCTCTTTTCTAAGTTAAGTTGTGGTTCATGTGATTCAGAATCAGCTGCCAAAGCTAGAATGAGGGCCTGTAGCCTACTTATTTCCTTTTTCCAAAAGCATCTTTCATAATTTCTGTGTTTTGCTCATTCCTTTTTGCATTGACTGAACATTTATTTGCCTTTGTGCTTGTAGTAGAACTTCACGGTCTCAATTTTAGTGTTTTTCCACTCCCCCTTGAGCTGGCCCCCAAGTTCTCAGAGAAGGACTCACCTTTTCACTGAGCAGCTGCTGTGTGTTAATCTTGCTGATGTTGCTTTCTGTTTAGCTTAAGTGGCAGGTGTGTGTTTTAAATACATTTGTCTTGTTTTAAATACATTTGTAACATGGGAACATTGGCCGCAACTGGTGTTGACATTTTAGCAGTAGCTACAGCGTGGAGTTGAAACTCCGTGAGCAGCTGTGCCAAGGAAGAGGCTGGTTGTCCCCCAGTGAGGATCCTGCTGCCTGAGCCATAGCAGCAGCTTCTCCTGTCTGGGCCATTCACCCATTGTCCATCATCCACAATGTTATTCCAAGAGAAACTGATGGTATACTTCAGAGGTGAAGTTATTTTTACATATTTATCAGAGTTCTGATCCTTTGTCATGTGATTTTTCTGAGTGCCTCCCTCGGATTCTCCTTTGTTCACTGGTACTACAATTTGTTTAGTATTCATTGTACAAGGATTGACTTTTTAAACAGACAAGATGCCTTTTTTTAAACTTTGAAATACATGAGAAATGGAGAAATAACTGCTCACATGAAGAATACAATAAATAAATATATTTGGAAAAATACTGGATTTTGTGTTGTTATTTAATAACTGAATTCAGTTAAATTCCCTTTTTTTTTTCCTTAATGAAAGGAATTCGGTGCTTCATTGTAAAAGAGGTAAGAGCCACATATGGTTTTCTTAGACGTTTTGTTTACAGAAGTTCCTTCACTCGGTATTTTAGATAGGATTATATTTCAGATATGAAAAGGATAGCGTTAGAGAAGAACAATAATATTTTGTGTGTGTATAAATGTGTATAGCATGTGTGTATACACACATGTGCCTTTATTAGTGTTACGAGGTTTTTTTTTTTCATCTTTACCTGAAATGTATCTCTTTATTAAAAGACATAAGTAGCTAAATAAAAGTGACGAGGAGCAAGATTTAAAGGAAAATGAACTGCTTAGGCATTGAGCGGGCCCCTTAGGACAAACCAAAAAATATTAGTTGCTATTTAACTTACTCAAAATGCTGAATCTTCCCTAGAACTAATACATATGCTTTAAGGTTTGTATATCACTTTACCCGTGGCATCTTATTTGACTCTCACAACAACCCTGTGCTACAGCTATTAGCCCCATTTTACAGATGAGGAAACCAAGACTGAGAGGCTAAAGGAGCTGCTGACAGTCACACAATAAATGGTAGAGTTAAGAGTCAAGCCAGGCCTTCTGACTCAGTCTAGCAATCTTTACATTGTACCGTCTTACCTTTCCCACTGAATGTTCCCATCGTTCACAAAGAAGCTTAGCAAGTTGAACTTGCACTTCCAAAGCTAAGAAAAATCAAGGCATTGAACCAAAGAGAAAGAAAAGAAAACTGCTATGACTTTGAAAATTGAAATAAAAACCAAAAGGGGGGGGGCAAAATTCATTAACAAATCTAAGAAAACAAAAGCAGAGAGCAAATATAAATAACCAAAGAAAGGGAAGATTATAAGGCCAAAGCAAATATGCTTATTAATAATAGCATTTATATAACATTTCAAGGTTTGCAAAAGATGAGTCATATCGTGGTAGGTGGTGCATTGGATAGAACACTGAACTTGGAGTCAGCCCTAGTTTCCTCATCTATAAAATGGGGATAACAGCACCTACCTCCCAGGATTGTTGTGAGGGTCAAATGAGGTAATTGTAAAGTGCTTAGCATAGTGCCTAGCACATAATAGGTGCTATATAAATATTATTAGCCAGTGGGAATACTGCAGCTTTTTAGAAGATTCCCACCAGAGATTTCGAGACTATTAGGCTGTGGCTGAATTAGAACATCACTTATTGGGAAATTTAGGTTTTTCATGTCCTCCTTGATGAATACAAGGACACTTAGCCTTTCCGTAGCCATTCCGTAGCTAAGTGTATTAGCCTTCAAGGCCAGTGACCCACCGACACCAGAAAGGCCCATAGATATTACAGATGGAGAGCGGGGGATAGTTCAATCTGGCCAAGTATAGAAATGACGGGATAAGGCTAGAAGGGCAACAGTAGCAACAAATTGTAGAGAGCCTTAAGGAGGAGGTAAAGGAAACTGAATGTTAATCGGTGGTCAACAGGAAGTGTGAGTAGAGAAGTGACATGGTCAGACCTAGGTGTAAAAACAATTCTATGCAGTCATTTGAAGGCTAGATTAGAGCTGGAAGAGTGAAGCCAGAAGGACCCGTAAGGAAATAACTGTGGTAATTCAGATGGGCAGTAAGTGTAGTATAGTGGGTAGAGACCTAGGTTCTAGGCCATCCTTTGACCCAGTGACTGAGGACAAATCACTTAGTCTTTTACTGATCTAGGCAGCCAAGACTGTTACAGGCCCTGCACTGGGGAGGGTGGGAGAGGGGAATAAACACCTGCTATGTGTCAGGTACTTTGCTAAGCCTTACCTGAGAGTCCTGTATATTGCTGAAATCTTAGATCAAGAATAGAAGGAGTGTATATGAGTCATACAGAAGTAGAATCAATAGTGCCATAGTGATTGATTTGAGATGAGAGGAAAATAAAAAATTCAAAGATAACCGAAAAGATACTAACAGGAACCCAGCCATAGATAGAAATAATCAGATGGAAGATTAGTCTTATCAGGAAAGAATAAATTTGGTTTTGAATATTTGAGTTTGGGGTGCCAGTAGAACATCTAGGTAGACATATTCTTTAGCCTTCTGGAAATGTGGGTATAGATAGCAAAAGAGTGATTGGGACAGGAGATGTAATATGATTTGAGTGTCATTTGCTAAGGGTTAATTGTGTTAAGGAATTGCAAAGGAAAGAAAAGGACCAAGGACATACCTTTAGGGAATACCGCCATTAAGTTATCAGGAAAAGGACAGAATTTGGGATAGGAGTATGAGGAGAATTCAAAGAGTAGTCTTGCAAGGCATAGAGAGTATCTAGTAGGAGGAGAATAGTTAACAATGCAGAGCATTCAGGGAGGATGAGGATTGAGGGAAGGCCATGGCATTTGGTGATGAAATTATTGTTGACTTTAAGGAGCAGCTTCAATAAGGGTGAAAGAGGAAGTATCACAGGAATCGGGATCTCAGATTTCAAAAGGACCTCTCTCAGCTTCTCTAGGATTCAAGGTGCAGGAACAATTTGGGAAAGCCAAATCCCGACTTTCAGATACGGGCCACTATAAAGGAAATTCTGCTTTTCGAGTGCTCCTTTCATAGATACCAAGGACATTGGAAAGTAGCAGGAACTACCCTGCTAAAAATTGTGACCCGTTTATATGTGAATTGTTTTATGTCAGAAAATCAGACAGTGCTAAAGGGGAGGGGACTAGTCTGGAGGAAGGGCAGAAAGATCCCATAAGAATAGTTAAAATTGTATTGCTACTAATGAAAGGGAGGAGATTCAATTCATTAAACATTTATTAAGCACTTAGTATGTGCCGGGTACTGTGTTAAACTCTGAAGATACAAAGGAAAAACAAAAACAGTTCCTGCCCTCTGGTTTAGACAATGAACTATGTCACACACACACACACACACACACACACACACACCCATATAATCTGACAATGAACTATGTCACACACACACACTCGCCCCATACAATCTGTTGCCAAGTCTCTGCAACATCTCTCAAATATGCCCCCTTCTCCTCTGAAACTGCCACCACTCTAGTGCAGGCCCTTACACCTCACCCCCATATTATTACAATAACCTGTTGGTGGGGCTGCCTGCCTCAAGTCTCTCCCTACTCCATCTTGGTCCATCCTCCAGCTGCCAAAGTAATTTTTCCTCAAGTATAGATCTGACTGCGTTAACCCCACTACTCAGTAAATTCCATCGGCTCCTTACTGCCTCCAGGAGCAAACGTAAAGTCCTCTGGTATTTAAAGCCCTTCATAACACAGCCCCCTTGCCCCCTACCTTTTCAGTCTTCTTACGCTTCCTACCAGCCACCCACTCCAAGTACCTTGGGATCTGATCCAGAGATATTGGCCTCCTGGCTCTTCAGGGAACAAGGTGAATAGGCGTTTTCTCTGGCTGTTCTCCCATCCCTAGAATGCTCTTCCTCATCTCCACTTACTGAGTTCCCCAGTGACCTTCAACTCAACTAAACTAAACCTAACCAAAATCTTATCTTTTACGGGAAGTCTTTTTCAACCCTTACTAATTCTAGCGCCTTCCCTCTGTTAATTATTTCCTGTTTGTCTTGTATAAAGCTTGTTTGTTATGTTTGCTTGTTGTCTTCTCCATTAAATTGTGAGCTCCTTAACAAGAGGGACTGTCTTTTACTTCTCGTATATCCCCACTGCTTAGTACAATGTCTGCATAGTAGGCACTAAAGAAATGCTTATTGACTGAGCCTGGAGATCCTAACATAAAGAGGAAAATTTGATCTTGAGATTCTATAGTGTTAGACTAGCACATATCTCTATGCCACGTGTGAAAGAAGTGGGATGGGTAAAAGCTTGGGAACAATAGCATTACATATTAAGAAATATACTCCCGAGGAAGTCATACATCAGCCTACTATAAATCACCTGGGGTAGAATGAGGAAATAAATGTGGGGTCTGGAAAACACATCACAAGCCTGACATAGAAGCATGATACAGTATTGTTCAAGGCAGTGGGAAGAAAGGAGTGTACTTCAGGGATTCAGATATCTGCTGGAGCTTCGTCCTTCCCAAAGAAGAGAAGCTAGGAACTTGTCTGTCTTAATGATAATTTCATCCTTCAGAAAGTAGAGGAGGCAATGAGAGAAATCAATTCTAGGTCTGTAGTTGCTGAGGTGGGAATGAGAACTTTGTGGGGAAGTGACCGCTCCCCCCTAGAGTTTGTTGTAGAGAGGAAAACCAGACCAGAGCAGATTTCAAAGGGTTCAAAGGAAGGATAGACAGGATCTCATGAACCAAAGTCCTAAAGGGGAAGTCATCCAAAAGAAGGAAAACTCGGGAGTGAAATTCTGAGAATCCAGTAAGAAAGAAAAATATCAACAGTTTGAACAGACTTGATAGCGTTTCAAAAAGGATTTGTCAAGCAACTTGGATTTTGTTTTGTTTGGTTTTTTAAAGCATGTAAAGAAAGAAGCAAGAGCAAGTAGCAGAATGATGTGAATGTGGCATGGCCATGTAAAAATTGTGTCTGGAGTGCTAAAGCTCAGAATGAACTGAACCTAGTGAGGAAGGGAGAGGACAAAAAAAAAGTTTCTTTTAGGGAGTTATTTTGGGAGAAAAGAGGAAGATCAAAAAAGGGATGGGGGAGACAGGTAAAGATGGCAGAGTAGAAGGAAGGAATATAGCCCAGTTCTCTCCCACAATCACTCTGACAAAAATAGAGGAAGAACACCAGACTGAGTTGAGATTAAGAAATTCAAGAAGAAACCTCAGTAGATCATTTTCCCAGCCCAGGTTAGCATAACCAGAGGTCTGTGGGCTCTGGGGAAAGGGTCTATCCAGGAAGTCCTATGCAGAATAATACAGCACACAAATGGAGCCAGGACTTGTGGCTGTCTTTGTACTAGGTTACACTTGGTCCAGTGTAGACGAAGAGGAGGAACAGAAGTTAGAGGCAGCTGTGTAGTGATGACCACAGAGTGGGGTCATAAGTTCATCGGTGTCTGCAGCTGAATAATTAAGGCAGAGAGCAGGATCAAGGGGAGGGTCTACAGTTGTGTTGCATTAAATCTGTAGAGTCTTTGAGCCAGCTGACAGGAGCTAGGGCCAACAGCAATCTGTTAGAGCTTTAACCAGGGAGAAACCTGCAATTGTTTGCCCAGGCCTAAAAGAGAGTTGAGAGTTTGCAAAGTTCAAATGAGAAAGGCAGCAATTAGATTTTATCCTAGAACTGAGAAGTTGGAGCATGCTGGCACTTTGCAGGTCCCCAAACTGAATTGCCCGTGAGATCCTTGAAGAACACAGTTATCTAATATTTGGAGAAAGGAGCAGCAGGACCCCAGAGAATACAATTCAGGAGCAGACAAGGCCCTAGCATTTTCTCCAGAAGTACAGAGAACCTAGTCCTATCAAAAAGTCACAATTGAGTAAGTAAAGTTGGAATAATGAGTGTACAACTATAAAAAACAAAAATTCCTTATCTGCAATAAAGAGCTCTAATGAAGCTGAGAAAACCCAATTCACAGTCCCAGAAGAAAAAAATAACTCCATAACATCTACAAGCAAAATCTCAAAGAAAAACAGCTTGGCCACAAAAACTAGAATTTTTAGAAGAACTAATGCAAGAGTTTGTTGTTTTAATCATCTTAGAAATAAAAGGGTATTGCTAGAGGAAAGACCTGGAAAAGAAATGAGAGCTTCCAAGTCAACTTGGAAGTAGAATTTATAGCTTAGTTGCAGAGGTACAAGCCCTTTTCCAAGTAAAAGACCTCTTGGAAATTAGAATGGAGTAATTTTGTTATGTTTTGATGATCTTAAAAGAAAAAAAAGGAGGGGAAATGGAATATAGTAGAGAAGAACAGGTGGAGAAGAGAGTAGAATGCAATGTAAAAGAATAAGTGGAAAACCATGTGAACAAAAAGGGATGGGGGGTAGTGGGTTTCACTTGAACCTCAGTTTTATCTGAACTAATCAAGGAATATATCAATTTGATCTAGAAATACATTCAACTCAAAAGGGAAACAATGGAACTGTGAAAAGGGAGGAGAGGGACTCCTGAAGGGATTTGTCCGTGAGCAAAACAATGCTTCATCCTTGGAGGGAGGTTCGTGAAAGAAAGAAAGAAAGGGTAACAACTTGAGGTTGTCTGGCTGAGGGGAAGGAAAGAGAGGCAAGGAGTGAAAGAAGAGTACATAAAGCATTGATGGCTAGTGTTTTACACAGTCCTTTCCACCACTCTCTTTGTAAAGAGGGAAGTGAGAGGCAAAGAGGAAGAAGTATAAGAGAAAAGAATGAAGGGAAATACATAGGGATGGAAACTATGAACGTGAATTAAATGAATTTACCAATAAAGTGGAAGAAAATTGCAGAATGGATTAGAAAGCAGAATCCAACAATGTATTGTTTACAAGAAACATACTTGATACAGCTGATCAGTCAATTAACAATTATTAAGTGCCTTCTATGTTTCAGGCACTGTGCTAAGCACGTGGGGATACCCCAAAGGAGTTCATAATCTAATCCAAATAAAATTTGCATAGTTAAAATAAAGGGCTAGAACAAAATCTATTATGCTTCACCTGAACCCAAAAAAGCAGGGGTAACAATCATGATCTCAGACAAAACAAAGCAAATAGGGACAGCTAGATGGCGCAGTGGATAGAGCACCGGCCCTGAGGTCAGGCGGACCTGAGTTCAAATCCGGCCTCAGACTAAACACTTGACACTTACTAGCTGTGTGACCCTGGGCAAGTCGCTTAACCCCAATTGCCTTAAAATAAAAAAAAAAAAGCAAATATAGGTTTGTTAAAAGAGAGAGAAAGAGCGTGCTACTTTTTGCTTAAAGGTACGAAATCAGTACTTATCATATATATCCTGGATGGCATGATGTCTAAATACTTAAAGGAAAAATCAAATGGTTTACAGGGAGAAATAGCAAAACTAAAATAGAGGAGACCTCATTGTGTTTCATACTGAGACAAATCTGGTTATTGTTTGTTTTTTTTTTTTATTTTGTGTTCCAAATTTTCTTTCCCTCTCTCTCATTCAGAAGGCACGAAAAACAAAACCCAAATTCCCACATTAGATATGTCAAAGAAAAATTAAAGAGAAGAAAATGCACTGCAATTTGTACTCTGAGTTCATTGGCTCTCTATCTGGAGATAAACAGCATGTTTCATCAGTTATTGGTCATTGTTTTGATCAGTTACTAAGTTACTAAGTTGATTATCTTCATATTATTGTAATAATTATACAAATTGTCCTACTAATTTCTGCTCACTTCATTTTACATCAGTTCATACAAGTCTTTCCGCAACCCTTTTCATCATTTCTTACAGCACAATAGTATTCCGTCACATTCATATGCCATAATTTGTTTATTCATTCCCCAAATAATGACTGTCCTTTCACTGAGACATATCTAACAAAAAAATAAACAAGAAGATAAGTACCTGAATAAAATTTTAAAAAATTAGATGTGATCAATTTCATGATTATTTAATGGGAATAGAAAGGAGTATACATATATACTCAGTATTATATGGCACCTTTATAAAAATTGACCATATAGTTGGATATAAAAATATCACAAACATGCAGAAAAGCAAAAATATTAAACACATCTTTTATGGACCACACTGCAGTAAAAACTGTATTTGGTAAGAGGCTTTTGTATATATGTTGATATTTACCAAATTAGAAATTAAAACATAAATTTTAAAATAACTAACTTATAACAAAATAAGCCCATTACTTGTTACCATAAATAACATTTTTAATTTTAAAGGTCCACATTCTCTACCTTCCTGCTTCTCCTTTTCCCCTGCATTACCTGTTAACATAAATAACATGTTTTTAATTAAAAAAAAAAACTTTTCTAAAACAAAAAAAAAAGTAGAAGAGTGACAATCTTTTACAAATTTTTGCAAATCTCTTTAATGGAGGGGAGTGGGAAGGGAGAGAATGTGGACCTTTAATAAAATAAAATAAAATTTGAATTAAAAAAATTTCTTTAATATATGGCTTAGTAGAAGACAGTTCGATTCTGATATCTTCTTTAGCATTCAATCTGTTGAAATATATTGTTTTGGTTTAAGTATATGAAGAAGATACAGCCTTCTACAGATATATAGATGGAAAAGGGAGGACTATTATAATAGGCAAATAATATCCTAGTATTGTTGTGAAAATTGCTCTGACCTTCTGGCCCCATAAAATTTTCTCAGGGACCCCCAGGGTTCTCTGGACCACTTTGAGAATTACTGCTGTAGAGCAATATACCTAAAGAATACTGACACAAAAATTGTAAATTAAATATTAGCAAAGTGGCTATAGCAACATATCAAAAAGATAACATACTCTGACCAGGATGGAGTTATACTAGGATAGCAGGATTGGTTCAATATTAGGAAAACTATAAACATAATAGGTCATTTTAATAACAGAAACAAAGATCTTCATTGTATCAATACAGGCAGAAAAAACTTTTGATAGAATACAACACTCATTTGTTTTGTTCTGTTTTTTGCTTTTTTGGTGAGGCAATTGCGGTTAAGTGACTTGCCCAGGGTCACACAGCTAGTAAGTGTCATATGTCTGAGACTGGACTTCTCCTGTCCTCCTGACTCCAAGGCCAGAGCTCTATGCACTGCACCACCTGGCTGCCCTGCCATTTGTTATTTTTTTTTTAAATACTAGAAAGCATCGGAATAAATGGACTTTTACTTATCTTAATAAGTAGTATATATTTAAAGCCATAAGCCAGCATTATATGTAACGAAGATATACTAGAAGACTTTCCAGTAAGATTGCAGGTAAAGCAAGTATTATTATCGGCATTATTATTTGATATTATGCTAGTAAAGCTAACTATAACAATATCACAAGAAGAAGAAGTCATGGGAAGAGGAATAGGCAGAGAAAAGGCAAAGTGATCACTTGAGGAAGACATGGTGATAGAGTTAGGAAATCTTAGAGAGTCATCTAAAACTTACTGGAACAATAACTTAAGCTAAATTGTAAGACATAAAATAAAACCACATAAAGCAGCATAATTTCTGTACATTACCAACAAAACCTAGCAGAGAGAGAGAAATTCCATTTAAAATAACTGCAGAATGTAGGAAATACTTGGGAGTCCATTAAATATGGAAACTATATAAATACAACTGCAAAACACTTTACTAAACAAAGAGAGATCTAAAAAAAACCTGTAAAAATACTAATTACTCATAGGTAGGCCAAGCTGAATATAATAAAAATGATAATTTTTGTGTCACCTAAATTAATTTACTTAGTTGTTGCCATACCAAAATACTAAAAGATTACTTTGTAGAACTAGAAAAAAATATTAACTAAATTCATCTAGAGGAACAAAAGATCAAGAATCTCAAGAGAAATAATGAAAAACAAGAGGGAAAAAAGGGGCCTAGCAGTACCAGATTTCAACTGTACTACACAGCAGTAATTATATGTATATATATATATTATATATATATATATATATTTTTTTTTTTTTTTTTGGGCTAGGCAGCGGGGTTAAGTGACTTGCCCACCATCATACAGTTTGTAAGTATCAAGAGTCTGAGGCTGAATTTGAACTCAGATCCTCCCGACTCTAGGACTGGTGCTCTGTCCACCGAGCCACCTTGCTGCCCTCATAGCAGTAATTATCAAAAGGATTTGGTAGTGAATAAAAACTGAGAGGTCAATTAGGAGAACAGATTAGGTTCACAACATAGAAAAGTAAATCAATCTAGTGTTTGGTAAACCCAAAGTCTTTACTTACTGGAGTAAGCACTCACTATTCAGCAAAAACTGCAGGGAAATCTAGTAGTCTGGCAGAAATCAGGATTACACCAATACCTCAAATCATATACCAATATGAAGGTCTAAATGAATAAGTGACTTACATAGAAAAGAAACAAATCAGAGAAGCAAGGAAGAAAGTGCTTCCCAGATCTATGGATAAGGGAAGAATTTATGACCAAATGAGAGAAAAAGGATCACAGAAGATAAGTAATTTTGATTAAATAAAATTTAAAATTTTTACAAAAACAATCAATACAACCAAAATTAGAAGGAAAACAAAAATTTTATAGCAGGTTTCTATGGTAAAGGACTCACTTCCAAGATATATATGGAACTAATGAAATTTATAAGAATAATATATAGTTCCTAATTGACAAATTGTTAAAGTCTATGAATAGGGAGTTTTTAAAGAAAGAAATTCAGACTATCAACATTTATAAGAAAAATATGCTCCAAAATAACTAATAATTAGATAAACACAAATTAAGCAACTCTGGGTTTCCACCTCAAGCCCATCAGATTTGCAAAGTTGGCAAAAGAAAGTAACAAATGTTAGAAAGTTTTCGGGGAAAACTGAGTTGCTCCAGTTTCTGGAAAGCAGTTTGAAATTGCTCAACCAGTCACTAATTGTGGAAACTCTTTGACTGAGAGATAACACTACAAATTATGTACTCCAAAGAGATCACAGAAAGAAGAAAAGGGCCCAGACATACAAAAATATTTACAACAGTTCTTTTTGTGGTGAAAAAGGACTGTAATCTCGAAGGATGGGCACCCATTAATTAGTCAGTGGGTAACAAATGATGGTATATTAATTGGGAAAAAATGTAAGTAAAAGAAAAAACAAGGGATAGCACTTTAAGGTTAGCAAAGCACTTTACAAATATTATCTCATTTGATCCTTACAACAGTCCTGAGAGGTAAATTATTTCCCTCATTTTACAGATGAGGAAACTAGGTTAAGACACTTGCCCAAGGTACCAGAGCTAGTAAGTATCTGAGGCAGGATTCAAACTCAGGCCCAGTACTCTATTTACTGGGTACTGAAGAAACTGTTGAATATGATTGCTTACTGACTGTCAGAGATAACTGAAAGGAAGGAAGAAACTCGACATTTACTAAGTGCCTATTACTTGCTAAGCACTTTATAAATACTATCTCATTTGATCCTCACTACAACCATTGGAAGTAGATGCTATTATTATCTTTATAGCTGAGAAGAAACTGAGATAGAAGTTCAATGACTTGCCCAAGGTCACACAGCTTAGTAATTGTATGGCTGTAGATTTGAACTCGGATCTTCCTAACTCCAGGACCAAAGCGCTATCCACCGAGCAACCTGCCTAGAGAAATACCACATGTCAGGTATTTGTCCAAAAAAAAAATTGTTTAAAAAAAAAAAGATAGAGAATTAGAGCTGTATACTACAACGTAGTAAACTTGATTTCTGCCAAAAAAGAAAAATAAGGAAAAAGAAAGTTAGTGAACATCCAGAAAAGGAAGCTGCGATTACAAAGAGCCAGAGTGGCTTTATTTTTTTTTTCTCTCTCTCGTTTTTTTTTTTTTTTTTTAGGCAATTAGAGTTAAGTGACTCGCCCAGGGTCACACAGCTAGTAAGTGTCAAGTGTTTGGTCTCAGGCCGTATTTGAACTCGGGTCCTCCTGACTTCAGGGCCGGTGCTCTATCCACTGCGCCACCTAGCTGCCCCCAGCATGGCTTTTAAAAAAAAAAAAAAAGTCATGCCATATTAACCCTATCTCCTTTTTTGAAAGCATTATTAAACTGCTAGACCAGGAGAATGCTATAGAACTTAGCGTAGAGTTCCTGCAGCAGTTCTTGGAGAAAAGACGCTGAGAGTGTAGGGTAGACAATAGCACAGTTAGGTGGATTTGGGACTGTTTGAATGTTTGGTAACAGTCATTAGTGTTTCCACGGCAACTTGAAAGGAATGATTCAGTGGAGTGACCCTGGGCTATTTACCCCTAGGCCCTTGGAGGAAGGCACGGTGCCATCTTTATCAAATCTACAGATGACCCAAAGCTGTTGTTTGTCCTTCAGAACGTGACCTTGATACTAAAGGAGTGATCCATGATAAAAAACAAGATTAAGGGACCTCTGCTATTGAAAGAAATGCAGAGATATGAAGTATAATACATCCATGCAGCCCTACCTGAACAGAAAGATTAAAAAAGTTTAACCCATATAACCAATCAACAAGCATTTGTAAGTGTGGGCCCCTATAAAGACTTCTGTAGAACATCTAGGTAATAATGATAGCTAGCCTTTACATAGTACTATAAGGTTTTCAAAGCACTTTACAAATGTTATCTCATTTAATCTTCACTACAACCTTGCAAGGCAGATGCTATTAATATCTTCATTGTACAGATAAGTAAACTGAGGCAGACAGTGGTTAAGTGACCCAGGGCCAACCAGCTAGTAAGTGTCTGTGACAGAATTTGAACTCAGGTCTTCCTGACTCCAGGTCTAACCTCTATCAACTAGGCCACTTAGCTGCCCCAATCCTTATAAACATGACTGGCCTCTGTCAACTATCTAAGTCCTTCAAATTCCAATTATCTCAAACTATCATGTTAGGGGGGGAAAATCTGTCCAGCTACAGATTCTCTTCTGAGAGATTAGCATTTCCATCTGACTGCTAGTAGATTTATCTCCACCCTACATCTCAGCAATCTCGAGAAAATCGGATCCAGCTCACTCACCTCCATTCTAATCCTTACAGGCCAAAGTTCTCACTGTCTCTAAAACCCCAGAACACTTTGTTACTATTAATCTTGTGACGTCAAATCAAGAAAAGAAGCTTTTACTACGGGCCAGGCTCTGTGCTGAGCGATGGGGATTAAAGACTGTTACTTATATCACTGATCACACACAAAATATTCCATTTTTTATTAAAGTTACTTCTGTCACATTTCTTTTTTCCTATTCAGTTGAAGGCAAGATTCATAGAGACATGATAGGGCTGTGGGAAGAAAGAGTGCTGGAATTAGAGTCACAGGGCCTTGTGCAACAATTCAGCCACTCCCGGCTTCAGTTTCCTCATCTGTAAAATGAGTGGGTTGGAACGGATGGCAGCTCTAAATTTACAGTCCTAAATCTTAATCCATTCAAACATTTATTACGAATTTACTCCACACAAAGCAGTGTGTTAGGCTCTGGGGGAAGCAATCCAGGAAGTCTAAAGTTAAGTAGATCCTTCCCTAAGGGTATGTTTCAGAATCACAGGGGGTGAGTCAGAATAATGGAGTTAGAAGTGATTAGGCAAACGGCGTCCTCCTTGTTTTACCGAAGAGGAAATTTCGAGCTGGCCAAACTTGCCCAAGGTCATACGGCTAATTAGTCACTAAACTTACTTCAGTATTCTTAACCTAATGATCTTACGTAAAGGCTCCAGTATCTGGAGCGGATGGGAGTGGGAGGGAGGGGGAGGAGGATGGGTCATTAGGGACAAAGTTCACTGAATTCACCAACTGGCTGGGGACCGAGAGGCACCTCATTGGATAGAGCAGTAGACCTGAAGTCAGGAAGACCTGATTTCAAATCCAGGTGTGTGACAGTAGGCATGTTCACCCTAATCCACTAGAGAAGGAAATGGCAAACCACCCCAATATCTTTGCCAAGAAAAGTCAGACTGAACAATGACTCAACAACCACCACCAGAACTTAAAGGGATCAAATATATGTTCTTAAGCAACTCCTGAGAGCATATCTTTAGCTGCTCTGGCCTGTGTCTGGAATCTCTAGGAAACCAAAAAGACTGGTTTAGAATAGACTGGAAATGTAAAATGGCAGTGGCATTGTAATAATAACACCAGTTAGCATTTATGTAGTGCTTTAAGGTTTGCAAAGAGCTTTACAAATATCTTATTTGAACCCTCCATTTTACAGATGAGGAAAGTGGTGCAGAGATTTGTTAAGCGCTTATCTAGGGTCACAGAGCTAATTAGTTTCAGAGGCCAGATGAGACCTAGATCTTGACAGCAGAACCAGCAGTCATCAGTTGAGGTCCAGGTTCACAACCTAGGGACTCCTGGATTCCATACCCTAGAATACTCAGTCTCTCACCACCCATATGCAATCTGTTGCAGTTAAAGGCCTGTTGATTTTACCTTTGCACCATCTCTCAAATACACCCCCTTCTCTCCTCTGCCACTGCCACCACTCTAGTGCAGGCCCTTTTCACCTGATCCTTGGATTACTGCAATAGTTGCTGGTGGATCTGTCTGCCCCAAGTCTCTCCCCACTCCAATCCATCCTTCTTCATTCTGCCACCAGTAATTTTCCTAAAACACAGATATGATCATGTCATCCCCCTATTTAGTAAACTTCAATGGTTCCTTATCACCTCCAGGAACAAATACAAAATGCTGTTTGGCATTCAAAGCCCTTCATAACCTAATTCCCTCCTACCTTTCCAGTCTTGCATCTGACTCCCCTATGACAAGATACTCTTTGATCCAGTGACCCTGATCTGGCTGTTCCACTAACCAGACACTTCAACTGACTCGTCATTTTCTCTAACTATCTCCTATACCTGGAACATTCTCCCTCTTTCTGACTACTGACCTCCCTGGCTTTCTTTAAGTCTCCACTAAAATCCCACTTACTTTAAGCCTTCCCCAACATCTCTTAATTCCAGAGCCTCCCCTCTGTTAATTATTGCCTATTTATGGTTGGATTTCTATATCTGGTTATATATTGTCTGTACTGTTAGATTGTAAGATTTTTGAGGATAGAGGCTATCCTTGCCTTTTTTGTGTGCCAGGGTCTGGCACATAATGGGTTCTTAATTTATTATATTTGGGATACAAAAAATAAACATTAAGCACATAGGTGCCAGGAACTGTGCTAAGAGTACAAAAAAAGTAAAGAAGGTCCCTGCCCCCAAGGAGCTCACAATCTGTAGATCTACTGCACCACCTACCTGCCCCTATTAGAAATCGTTCATCTGTAGTAAAATATCAATTTTTCAAATCCTCTGGAACTTTAGGGACCTGGTAGTTTTATTTTTTTTTCCTGCTTCACTTTAAATAAAACAAAAGTTTCATTTAATAAAATATAGTAAGTATTATCATTTGGTATTAACCACACTGGTCACAGCCAGGGAGGTTTAATTAAGTCCGAATTCTACCTCAAGCACTTACTAGCTGTGTGGTCCTGGGCAAGTCCTTGAATCTTGCCAGCCTGTTTCCTCATCAGTAAAAGGTTGATAATAGCACCTAGCTTTTGGGGTTGTAGGGAGGATTAAATCAGTTAATAATGTATGTAAAGCGCTTTGCTATCCTTAAATGCTAATAAAAATATTTACTGTTATTGCCGTGGGTTGGGGGCGGCAGGGGTGGATAGGTGGGTGGGAGATAAATAGAAAATTTAGATTCTGCGTGGTTAACTGCCTTGCCCATGGTCATGGGGTAAATATTAGGGGCGGGATTTGAGCCCCAGTCCAGCTCAAATACAGCATCTCATGTCCACGGCTCGATGTATTACTGATTCCCTGGTTCCCCTCCTCGGTCCTTCACCCACGTGTCCATATATAGCAGGAGTCAATTTCACAGACTACCAAATAAGGGACCTGTTTAGCTCATGCGCACTGGCGCCGTAATCCCTCGGAAGGGAACTAAAGGGTCCCTTTTGTCGTCGAGGCAGGAGCCTTCTTGAAAACTTTAAAGTCTCTAGAAAGTTTTCCTACCCCTTTCTAGACTCTCCTGAAAGGCCCCTATAAAAAGGTATTTTAAATTCCAAAGAGGTTTGCTAGGGGGACGGCAAGAGCAAGAGTTTGAATCCCTCGCCTTCCGCTCAGGCTTCGGTGGAGACAGCTATTATTGACGATTGCTAAGGTCTGGGGCCCTTCGGTTTCTATGGCAACGATCTGGCGTCCATAGCGAAGTCCTTTGGCCCAGTAGCGGGAGGGTAAAGTGGTTGGAAGCAGGGAGCGGGGAATTCTGCTGCGACTTTAGCCGGTTTGCCACTGTTCTTGGGAGCTGGGGGCTGACTCTGCCTCTCAACATCCATCGTGGGAACCTTTCCTCCAACAGCCTGGACCCCTCCCTACCCGCTCCCAGCTCCGAGGCCCTTCCCTAGTCGAGTGGCCCGGACTTTGGGGGCCGGGGATAGGACCAAGGCGGCCGGCGGGGGGGAATCCCGGCTGCACCCCAGACAAGGGTGGGAGCCGAACTCGCCCTCCCCCGCACCCTTTGGCAACCTCCCAGGAGTCAGGTTATCCAGCCCCGCTTTGAGAACCTCTTGTGAAAGGCTGGCGCCCATCTCCAGGCAACATCATTTAGGCCCATAGGTGCCAAGGAACGACCAGAGGTTCTCGAGTCCAGCCTCGTGGTTTGAGGAAAGCGAGGCCCAGCAAGGTTAAGAAACTAGCCCGAGGTCACACAGTCAGTAAAAGGCAGAGCTGAGATTCCAACCCAGGTCCTTTGATTTCAAATCCCATGAGTCTTTCCCACTGGTCCGCCACAAAGGCAGGCTGCAGTCTTTTTGTCCGCCCTTGTCACCTTAACTCTGTCACTTTGTGACGTTTTTAATATTTTTCTCTCTCTTAGGACCGTGGTGGTAACTGGGAGTGGGAACACTGAATAAAAGAATAGTAATTGTTACTCACCATGTCTAAAAGTAAAAAGTCTGGTTCATTGCCTCCTGTCCAGCCCTCAACTTCTGGGAAAGAAGCTATGGACTTGAAGGCCACCAACCAAAAGGAGATAGGTAAAAGCTCACCAAGGAAGCACAATTCTGTCCAGAGGCGGAAAACGTTCCTCATTCACTTCCCCCATTTGGGCTGGCTACATATCTAATACTTACATAACTGTTTTCTAATAACACTTTTAAATAAGGGTAAAAGAGTGATTCTTTTAATACATCAAAACACCTACTTTCACCTTGTCTCTTGACATTCATATAGCAGGTTTGGCTATGTATCTGTTTTATTGCCAAGCCCTGTTTTATGTTGTTCTGAATTAATCCTCTTTTAAACAGCCTATAGGTTAGGTTATATGAAAAATTCAATTCAATAAATATTTATTAAGCACCTACTATGTGCCAATCACAGAACAGGAGAAGGATAATATAGTCTTGGGACTATATTATATATATATATATTCCTAAGCTAGAGGAAGTTAGTGTCAATCTAGGAGATAGTAAATGTATATACTCTAGATATGTATAGATTTCTAAGGAATCTTGGGCTTTTTTGGGGGGGGTGAAGGAGCTAAAGAGGGATCCGTGATTTCATTAGAATTGGAATCACTCAATGAGGAATCACTCTCTACCAAGGCAGATAGGTGCATGCTCTGCATATTCTTACATGGCTGGTTGTGGCACTAAGAAGTTATGTTTGAGATGGTATGTTAAGTCCAGATAGGGGAAGAAAGCCAGCAAACAACTACGTATATACAAGTTACAATTTACTTGGAGAGATCATCTCTCAGTAAAGGCACTAGCAGGGGAAAGAGTAGTGCCTGGAAAAGTCATACATCAGGGCCATACATCCAGTGTTGGTCAGAGGTACAGCTTGAACTCAGATCTTCCTCATTCCAGGGCTGCCTCTCTAAAGCCTTGCTTATTTTTCTGTTTTCTATTTTTTTCTATTTATCTTTTTCCAAATGTTGTTATTTTCTTTTGTGTAATGCTATAATTCTTAAATAAATAAAAACCTAAACTATAGATAAGAAGTAAGGAGACTTTTCCTACTTCCAGATGCCAAAAGCTTGCTCATACTACCATTCCTTACTGTTCTGGATGGATATTGTACCACAGCATACATTTTCCCCTATTTTCACTGACAACAGAATTTGTTCCTAGCTCTCATAGAACAGATACTTGTTATTGGTGGCACCACTGGAAGATTTATCATGATCCAAATGTGATTTTTCTATATGTATAAGTTATTATTATCCATAGTTAAGTCAGTGGCTTTTTGGAGAGAAATGTACCAAGAACTAACTAGATCCAATTCAAAACATTACAACCAGACCAAATTGATAAACTATCTCTGATTGAATGGCTTTCCAAATTCAAGCTTGTTAGATGATAACAGTAAGAAATTTATGTCATTGGATACAGGCTTGTTTACTAAGAAAAAGAAGTGAGGAAGGGGAGGTCATAGATTGCCCTGTTGCTTTGCCGATTGACATCATGGGATCATAGATTGAGAATAGGAAGGGAACTTAGAGGCCTTTTAGTCCAACCCTCCCCCCACCCACCACTTTCCAGATGAGGAAAATGAGGACCAGGAAGGTCATATAGGTAGTAAAAGTCAGAATCATGATTTGAACTCAAGTCCTCTGATTCCTAAGACAATTAGTGTTCTTTCTACTATGTTATCCTGCTCCTTGCCCAAGGTCACAAAGGCAGAATCAGTGTTTGAGCTCGAGGCCTCTTACATGGGCCATAGCCATATGGTCTGGTATTTCCTGATTCTGTGAAATAAACTGACACGGAGCTGTAAAAACATCTAATCTATAGCCAAACTGATTTACTCACTTCTCCCATGCCCTTCGTGTACTACCTTGTCTATTAACTTTCCCTGCAACTGCTAACTGGGAGTATCCCCCAAGGCTGTGTCCTAGGCCCTCCTCTCTTCCATAACTCTCCTGTTTCACTTTGTGATCTCATCAGCTTGCATGGTTTCTATTATTGTCTCTAAATGGATAACTCTCTAATCTACTAGTCCAGTCCTAATTTCTCTCCTGACCATCAATATGGCCTCTGCTGCTGCTCATTTCCAGCTGGATGTCCCATAGACATCTTAAACTGTGTCCAAACCTTATCTTTTCTCCCAAATCCTTCACTCTTCCTAACTTCCAAGTCTTTATCTTGGACTTCCTACTCTCTACTTGGGTGCTTAATAAATGCTTGTTGACTGATGGTTGACGGATGGTTGACCAACCATCTATCTCCCTTGGTGATCTTACAAGAGTTCAATTGTTATCTCTTTGCAAATGATTCCTAGATCTAACACATACAGTCCTAACATCTCCTGAGCTCTCACATCACCACCATCTTGAACTAGATGTCCCGTAGATATCCCAAACTCATCGTGTCCAAAGCAAATTCATTACCTTTCACCCCAAACCTTCCCAGCTTCCAAACTTTCCTATTATGGTTGAGGGTACCACTATCCTTCCAAACACCTAGATCCACAACTTAGGTGACATCCTTGATTCCTCGGTTGTACTCACCCAGCTTCTGACATTGGGTCTTTTTAGAAAAATGTATTTGTAGTTAACTCTTTGGTTACAGTGTGGACAAGTCCTGTCATTCATTTCTACCTTGGTGTCATCTCTTATATGTATGTCCCTTTCTTGACCCTCCTGCGGCCTCCATCCTCTTGGCCTCATCTCCTTAATCTTAGATGACTACAATCACCTTTTAGTTATTCTCTTCATTTTAGTTCATCCTTCACTCAAAGCTGCCAAAGTGATCTTCCTAAAATTCAGGCCTGACTATCTTGTTCCATAGTCAGTAAACTCCAATGGATCCCTTTACCTCCAGGATCATATAGAATCCTGTTTGGTTTTTAAAGCCTTTCACAACCTGGTCTCTTCCTACCTTTATAGCCTTCTAACACCTTATTGCCTTCCGTGTATTCTGTGATCCCATGACTGTCATCTCTTTGCTGTTCCTTGAAGAAGAAACTCAGTTTCCGGACTCCTGGCATTTTCCTCAGCTGTCCCCCATGGCTGAAATGCTTTTCCTCCTCACTTCCACCTCCTGCCTTCTCTTCCTTCATTCAACTTTCAGCTCAGATTTCACTTTCTGCAAGAGACCTTTCCCCTGGTAGTGCCTTCACGCAGGGATTGTATCTTGTGTGTATATAGTAATTTGCATGTCATCTCCCTATTTGATTGTGAGCACCTTGAGGTCAGGGACCATAGTGCTTATGCTTAGCTCACTGTTTGGTGCTTAGTAAATACTTAGAGCTTATTGACTGACATTCTTGGGATATATTCCTAGCTAAGGAAATCTTCATGTATGGACATTTTATTCACTTTATATTCACAATTCCAAATTGCTTTCCAGAATAATGGTGCCAATTCACCGCTTCACCAACTATCTCTTAATTGCCAAATTGGATGGCTTTTTTTCAATTCTCATCTATCTTTTATTATCTGCCCTACATTTAACACTGTTGACTTCTCTTTCCTGAATATTCTCTCTCCTCTTGGTTTTCATGACACTACTGTCCTGGTTCTTTTACCTGTCTGACTGTCTACTTTTTCTCAGTGTCCTTTGCTGGTTCACTATCCATATCATGTCCCCATTTAATGTGAATGTTCTCCTGGGCCTTTTTCTTAGTCTATACTCTCTTGTAGCCCAAACAGGTGCATTGGGTTTAATTATGATCTTTGATGATTCACACTCATTTCTATATATGCAGCCCTATTATCTCCCCTGGGAAGTCCCACGTTACCAGTTGACTATTGGACATTTCATTTTAATAGATGAGAAAGATGAGCCTCACAGGCTTACACAGCTATAAGTAGCAGAATTAGGACCAAAAACAGAGACTTTTTTTAACTAATGATCCATTTGCTTTTCTGTGCGCCAGGTTCTTTTGCATACTTATTATGTTATTTTCAACTGTCTGTCTAGAAGTAGTGATTCTGTCTGTGAAGTCATGAGCAGCATTCATTTTAGAGAACTCATTTCAGTGGTGGTTTTGCAGTCAAGTGGCTTTTTAAGATGTTTCCACCAACTAGTGATAAGATGTTCTTCCCATCTTTTTTTTAAATAAAATTTTTTTTTTACCGTATCTTTTTTTTTACATTGTCTAAGTTTTCCCCTATGTTCTTTCCTCCCAAAGAGCCATCTCATGTAACAAATAGTTTTTTTAAAAAGAAAGATGAAAAAAAATCTTCAATGTAAATAATCAATGTATTGAAAAAAAATCTGACAGCAGTATGCAACATTCAACACCTTCGGATCCTTCATCTCTGCCCAGTATTTTGGTTCCACTTTTGTAAAAAGATGAGCATTTTGTTTTCCCCTGGGGACGATACCAGCAGCTTTTCTCTCCAACTACTTTCTAGCGGTCTCTGCAGTGGATGAGAAATCCAGCGCGTTGGTCTGCTCCCAGCAAACCCAGCTGCAGTGTGATTTCATCCCGGAGGAAATTATTCTGTCTCTGACCAATGCAGCCTATGCCGGCGGTTGCCCTGAACCCTTACTACCTCCCAAGAAAGTCAAAACTATCAAAGAAACGAAGGTATGTGAGCATGGGAGCATGTCAGCTTCTGACATGGGGCCGGCTTAGAAAAATGTGTTTGTGGATAACTCTTTAGGTAGAAATCTATGAACCTACCATAAAAGGTAGAGGCCCCTAGGCGAATGAATGAATGAAATTTGCCCTCTGTCATTCTCATTAACCTGTTTTAATGTGAATTGACTGAAATGACTCATTTCCGGGTTTTTGCCCCTTTATGTAATAATTCCTAGATCACCGTGATCTGTGTTCAACCCTGTGGGATCACCAGTAGCTAGAAATCCTCATATTTGCCGTTTCCCCACTGCCCCGTACTCTTTCATTCAATATAGTGAACAATGATATAATGTAACCTGTTTGCTCTGGATTTGAGCTAAGGAGCTGTGGCTGGTTTTCGTGTGACACGAGCGCCCTCTGCTGAGCTGCGGTCTGTGTCTGCTTCTCCTTAGCCCGGCATGCGCTCGACGAACGGTGTTTGGCATCACCCAGGACGGCGGAACAAGTTCCGATACCTGACGGATCACCCCATCTCGTTCACGGGAGCTGGAAGGTAAAGGGCGAGTGAATGAGGGAACGGGAAGGATGGAGAAGAGACTTATTTTTGCTAGACCTGTGATTGCATTGGCCTGGGGAGCCCCCAGGAAGGAACTTTCTCTACCAGTGCAGACCAACGCTTTCTCTGCATCTTACTGTTCATCTAGGGCTCTGATAATTGGATGAGTGTGTGGAACCAGCCGGCATGTGTCTGAGAGGGGCCTTGAACCCAAAACTTCTCGACTTCTATCCAATATGCCACACTATGTGTCTCTGGAAGAGACTTAGTGTGTGTCATTTTTCTTATTCTTTTCCACACCCATAGACTAGATGCTCAATTAATAATCATAGCTAGCATTCATATAGTTCCTACTATGTGCCAGGTACGGTGCTTGGCACTTTGCAAATATTACCTCATTTGATTCTCACAACAACCCTGGGAGGTAGTTGCTCTTATGATCCCCATTTTACCCAGAATCTATTTTAGAGCCTTTTCTCGGTACTAGATCTGATATTTGGTCCCATCTTGTCCAAAGGCAGTGTATAAGAAGAGGGGAGGAGTTCACTAGTTATTTCTAGAATCTATTCAATCTTTTGTTTTCCTCAAAGTGCACTCTAGTATCTATTAGTCTTAATTCAATTCAGCAGAGATTTCCTAGACCCTATTTTAAAAATAACAACAATACCACCTTATGTTTCCATGGTGATCTATGGTTTTCAAAGCTTTTATATTTGGCTCTCACAAGAACACACTGCAGTCAACAAGGCTGAGTCCACTTTAATTATCCATAATTTACAGATGAGGGAACAGAGCCTCAGAGAGACTAGGTGACTTGTTCGTGTCTAGGTACACACTGTGTTAGACTCTTTTCTTCAGGGGTGGACCAAAGTTCAAGGGTTTGTAGAGTTCCATATAATTGAGATTTTTTTCCCTGCATTTGTGTGGCTGTGGGCTTACAGAGAAGGTCATAGTCATAGTAATCTTTCTAATTCCACTGCAGGAAAGTACCAAGAATTTTTATACTTCTTGATATATAGTTGTTCTGGGGATATTTTGGGGTGGTGACAAAGGGCTTACATGCTGATTTTCCTTTCTAGGTGCTAACATTATTCTTAAGTTCATTATCCTACCGAACATTCCAAGTTTTTTCAGGACTTGGGTCTCCTGTGATCATTCAAAAGTTTTTTGCTTTCTGACTGTGGCTTACAACATGGTCACTGGGTCATTTTTTAAATTACATCCCAGTTGATTTATTCTATAGTTGTCGCCTAACTGAATTTGCCATTATAGATGGTCTTCGAGGCATTTATTTGACAAAAGTTCTCACTTTCTTTTGGGGGATATAAATGTACGTAAGCAGTAGTCCTGTGAAGTATGTGTGAAGCTATTTGAACAACCAGGTGTAAAGAGCTCTGATTAATATCAACCTGGAATAGACAGTCTTTAGTGGTTGGTTATTTCCTTGGCCCTGTTTTTGACTCTTCAGGAACACAGTTAGTGGTCACTATAGGCCACCATTGCTTATCATGTAGGTGTAATTATGCTGGATCCAGTCTTGTAGATTATGAGGAGGCAGTAGACACATTTTCCTTAAATTTCTGTAAAATATTTGACAAAGTCTTCTACACTATCCTCATTTACAAAGATGGAGGGATGTGAGTTAGGTGATTGATAGCCAAGTGGCTTCACAGTTGGCAAATGGCCAGAGCCAAGGAATAATCAGTGTTCTTTGGGGTACTTTACGCTGGGCAAAAGATAGCTAACATTTTGGATATGTGGCCTGCAGATTATCAACTCTACCTATGCAGCCCTAACCTCTCTGCTGACCTCTGATCTCAAATCTCTGATTACCTTTCAGATATCCTCAACTGGATGTCCAGTAGAGATCTTACCCAACATGTCCAAAACCATACTCATTATTTTCCCCCTTAAACCCTCCCACTCTCCTACTTTCCATATTACTTTAGAGGGCAACACCATCCTCCCAGGCCTTCAGGCTCACAACCTAGGAGTCATCCTGGATTCCTCACTGTCTTTCTCTTTTTTTAAATTAACTAATTTATTTTTAGTTTTCAACAATCACTTCCATAAGCTTTTGAGTTTTAAATTTTCTCCTCCTCCCTTTTCGCTTCCCTCGCCGAGACGGCGTGCAGTCTGATATGTATATATACATTCCTTTTAAACATATTTAAACATATATACATTCCTTTAAAATGTATTTTAAACATATTTTAACATTAGTCATGTTGTAAAGAAGAATTAGAACCAATAGGAGGAACCACAAGAAAGAGGAAACAAAACAAAACAGAAGAAAAAAAAAACCAAAAGAACAAATAGTATGCTTTGATCAGTATTCATACTCCATAATTCTTTCTCTGGATGTGGCTGACGTTTTCTATCGTGAGACTTTTGGAGATGTCTTAGATCTTTGCATTGCTCAGAAGGGTTAAGTCTATCTTAGTCAGTCATCGAACAATGTGGCTGTTACCGTGTACAATGTTCTTCTCCTGGTTCTGCTTACTTCACTTGGGATCAATTCATGTAAGTCTTTCCAGGTTTTTCTGAAGTCTGCCTGTTCATCATTTCTTATAGCACAATAGTATTCTATTGCATTCATATACCACAACTTGTTCAGCCATTCCCCAATTGATGGGCATCCCCTCAATTTCCAATTCTTTGCCACCACACAAAGAGCTGCTATAAATATTTTTGAACATGCCTCACTGTCTTTTATCCCCCATATCCAAACTGTTGCCAAGGCCTTTCGAATTCAACTCTGCGACATTTCTCACATACTCCCCCTTCTCTTTTCTGACACTTCCCCCACTCTGGTGCACTCTCACTACCTCAATTCTGGATTAGTACAATAGGCTGCTGGTGGGTCTACCTGCTTCAAGTCTCTCCCCACTCCAATTCATCCTTCGTTCAGCCACCAAAGTGATTTTCCTGAAGTGCAGGTTTAACCATGTCACCCCCCCAAACTCAGTAAACTCCAATGACTCCCTCTCACTTTCATGATTAAATACAAAAATGCTCTGTTTGGTGTTCCAAACCTTTCATAACCTAATCCCCTTCTTTTTACACTTTGCTCTTACTCACTTCTATAGGAAGCCTTTCCCAACCCTTCTTATTTCTACTGCCTTCCCTTTCTTAATTATTTCCTATTTATCCTGAATATGGCTTGTTTGTATGTAGTTGTTTGCTTGTTGTCTCCCCATTAGATTGTGAGCTTCTTGAGGGCAGAGACTGTCTTTTGCCTCTTTTTGTATCCCCTGCACATAGAACGGTGCCTGGCACATAATAGGCAACTAATAAATGTTAATTGACTGACCGACAGTAGGTGGTTCTTTGGAAAACAAAGCTGGTTGGCTGGTACTCACCCTCTTTTTATTTCTTCTGCCTTCCAAATCATGCTTGTCTCTGATCCCTCCTCTTTGGATTTGGGCAAGGCCTTCCCTTTGGCCACCACTTTTTCTCCCTTTCATCTCCCTCCTTTAGCAGGAGGCTCTTGTATTTGGGGGAGGGGGGTGGAACAGGTGTGTTCTGTTTTTTAGTTCCCCCTACTACTAGTACCTGCTGTCATTCGCTGCATGATGTCCTGTGTGTATGAGTTTACTGCATGTTATTTTCATTATTAGAATGTGAGCATCTTGAGGGCAAAGACTTTTTTTTTGCCTTTCTTTGTATTCCAAGTGCTCGCCATAGAAAGCGCTCAATAAATGCTTGTTGCCTGATGGACTGCAACATGTTGTGACTAGTTGAAAGAACTGGGGGTGCTTAGCCTATATAAGAGAAGACTTAGAATATCATAGAAGTCTTCGAGTATTAGAAAGACAGTTATGTGGAAACTGTGTGCCCCAGAGGCAAACCTGGGATCAATGGGTAGAAGTTTCAGATTTAGATTTAGTCTTGATATAGGGCCACCTACCAGTTGTGTGACCTGGGCAAGTTGCATAACTTTGTTTGCCTCAGTTTCTTCATCTTTAAAATGAGCTGGAGAAGGAAATGGCAAATCACTCCAGTTATCTTTGCCAAGAAAACCCCAGACAGGGTCTCGAAGAGTCAGACGTGACTGAAACGACTGAGCAATACAAAGGCAACCCTCCTTGGAGCTGTTCAAAAGTTGGCATACACTGCCCTTAGGAAGTAGTGAATATGCTATCACTGGAGACCTCCAAGGAAAGCTCGATTAGGACTTGTTTGAGATTCAGTAGAGGGGCCACTTGCTCAGTCCTAGGTTCCACTAGGTGATCCCTGGGGTTCTTTCCAATTCTGAGATTCTATGATCTGGAAATATTTGAAAAAAGCTACCATCTTGAAATTAAGGCTTAAACAAGATAAAGTTTAAATTACATTATAATAGTAGTTTGGCAGAGTGAGAAAGTATGAGATCTGAAAGCAGGACATCGTGACCTTCCCTTTGGCTCTGCCACATGTGATATGGGCAAGTTGTTTCATTTCTCTGGGTCTCCATTTCCTCATCTGTAAAATGGGAATAATAAATAGTACACTTCACAGTGGTGGAGTGAGGAAGATTCCTGACTAAATTTCCATGTAAATATGAACTCATTATGCCTAAAATATCTTACTTTTTTCCATTAGTAGTAGGGTTCAAGTTTATTGTTTCTCCACTCTTGATTAATACTGCTATCTTTCAGAGCTAAGGAAGAGATAATTTTGCATCTATTTTCAAGTAAAATAACTTACTTTAGTATTATATCCTTTTAACTTCAGATCATCTAATTATATCTGTATGCCCATCCATGTGATAGAATGACAGCTATGTCTTCTGTGCTAGAAATGGTTGCAGAAGGAAGGCCTACTCAGTACACTCAATGAAAGACCCTGGGGCCCTCCAAATGTCATAAAGTATCTGGTTTTTATTAGTATGCCCTCAGGATGTGATTTTAATTAATAGTAATTACCAGTTATATGGCTCTTGAAGTGCATTGCAAGAATAATTGTGTTCATGAATGCTGCAATAAACTAATATATATGTGTGTGTGTGTGTATATATATATATATATATATATGATTAGCAATAATTAACAACAATCCTAGTAGTATATGTAGCACATGCTCTGGAATTACTCTCTCAATTCCCACTCAAACAAGTGAGTTGCGTCCCAGAGAGCAGCTGCTCGGTCCCCTAAGGACTGTTAACGGTAGCTCTGAGGAGTTAGGTGTTACTTTCTAATGTCACACAGGTCCCCACCAGCGTGCTGTGCTCTCTGCTATGATTATTAGTTCATATCAATCAGCCAGGCGGTGTGACCTGGGCAATTCTCTTAACTCTGCTCTCCTCAGTTTCCTCATCTGTAAAACGAGCTGGAGAAGGAAATGGCAAACTACTCCTGTATCTTTACCAAGAAAACCCCAAAATAGGGGGGTTTGTGGCACAAAGAGTTGAATATGACTGAAGCAGCTTGACAACAACAACAAATTTAGTAATGTAGGTCAGAACAGTTGATACAAAACATTGCCTCCAAAAGTCTGTGTCACACTTTCCCACATGTACATACAGAGTCCAGGGAAAAGTGGGCTCAAGTTTAGAGCATGTGGAAATAAAGGATGAATCACAGCTCATGGAAGTCCTTTTGGTGGAATCCTCAGGATTTTCCCTTTAAATATGGTATGATTTTTCTCTGCTTGGCTCTTTGTAAGTCAACAAACATTTATTAAGTGCTTACTTTATGCCAGGTCTTATGGGAGTGTAAGGGCATGCAGAAAGAAAAAGGTCCCTGCCCTCATGGAACTTATATTCTAATGGGGAAAATACATAAAAGGAAGATAAAAAGTGGGAGAGGGGGAGAGAAGGTTTCTATGAGGCAGGGCAGGGTAGAGAAAGTCTGGAGGGTCGTAAATGGAACTTGCCCCACACAGGGGCAGAAGGTACGACCAGTATGAGCGGTCCAAAGGTGGAGTGAACTTCCAGGATGAGTAGGCTTCTGTAGCATTGTAGAGACAGTCTGGAGAGCCTTGAACCCATACTCAGTCTGTCCTTGGCTCTCAGTGAATACATAATTAGCAGACACAGCCTCTATCTGCTCATATACTTACCAGCTGTGTGACCCTGGACAAGTCACCTTACCCTTGTTTGTCTCAGTTTACTCATCTGTAAAATAGGGATAATGATAGCCCCTACTTCCCAGGGTTGTTATCAACCCTGAGAATCAAATGAGATAATAGTTGTAAAGCTCTTCGAATGGTGCCTGATGCGTAGTAAGTGCTATATTATTAATTATTATTATTCATTGGCTCTTTTCTATTCCTTACAAACATACCCAGATCTGCCCCATCTGTAAGAAACCTTTATGCAGCCATCCCATCAAGCCACTGTCCTGTGCCTCTTCTCTCTTTCACTGCCAGACTTCTAGAACAAGTTGTCTGCATGACTTTCCTCCATTTTCTCCCTTCACACCCTTCTCACCCCTTCCAATCTGGCTTCTGACTTCATTGTGCAACATAAACTGGTTTCTCCAGGGTCCCCCATGACCTGCTTCTTGCCAAATCCAGTGCCTCTTTTCTGCCCTCACACTTCTTGACCTCTCAGCAGCCTCTGACACCCACTGGCGACTTCCTCTTGTGGTTTTCTTTCTACACGGCTGCCTGCTCTCTTAAAGAGCATTGCCATCCTCTGGTTACCCGGGTTTGCAGCCTTAGAGCCATCTTTGATGCTTCTCTTTCCCTCCACCCATGCATCCAGTCAGCTGCCAAATCTTGTCAATTCTGTCTCCACCATGGAGCTCACATCTAAGGTGATTGATCAGATCATGCCATCCCCCACCGTCATTCAGTAAGCTCCAGCGCTTCCTTATTGCCTTCAGGATCAAATACAAAATGCTGTTTGGCATTCAAAGCCTTTATTACCTAGCCCCCTCCTACCTTTCCAGTCTTCTTATACTTTACTGCCCAGTATGTGCCCTTTGATCCAGTGACTCTGGCCTCTTTGTTGTTCCCCAGGCAAGACCCTCCATCTCTCTGCTCTAGGCATATTCTCTGGTTGTCCCCCATGCCTGAAACACTGTACCTTCTCCGCTCTAACTACTGATTGAGAAAGCACCTCGGGGTCTGGTATCTTATTCCTGCCAGGTGATTTTCAGAATCTTCCCAAGACAATTCAAATGGAAGTAGTTCCATTTCCTGCCATGGCGCTGGTATACTGTCCAGGTTTCACAGGCATACAACAATGAGGTCAGCACAAAGGCTCCTTCTCTCCCACACCTTACCCCAGAGCCTCCCAGACACTGAGCTAGCCCTGGCAATGGGTGCGTCAACCTCATTATCAATGTGTACATCCCTGGAAAGTATACTGCCAAGGTAAATTAATTTATCTACAGCATTCCCAACTCTGCTGCAGGGAGTGCTACTCCAGTGGGCTGGCCACATTGATCAAATGCCAAGTGCACGCTGGCCTAAAAGACTGTTTTACAGAGAACTCACTCAAGACAAGCACTCATCTGGTGGTCAGAAGAAGCGATACAAGGACTCTCTCAAGGTCTCTCTGAAGAACTTTGGAATTGATTGTGTGACATGGGAGACATTGGCACAGGACCACCCAGCATGGAGTGCCCTCATCAGAGAAGGGGCAGATCAGATCACGTCATCCCCCACCCCCGTTGTGCGGAATTGAGGTAGTGAAAAAGAAATGTGAGAAGAGCAAATTTAGAGAATCCACCCTGAGTGTTCACGTGGCCTGTTTGTGCCGGACCTGAGGTAGAGCATTCCAAGCTCATCTTGGTCTGATCAGCCACAGTTGGACATACCTGACCCTAACATAGTAATGTCATTGTGATCCTGTTCGAGAGCAAAGGACAACAGCTAACTACCAGTCTCCCTGGCTTCTTTTAAGTCTGAACTGAAATTCTACCGTCTTCAGGAAGCTTTCCCTTTGTTTTTTCTTAATTCTAGTGCTTTCCCTTTGCTAATTATTTCCTCTTTGTCCTGTATATGGCTTGCTTTGTATATATTTATTTGCCCGTAGTCTCTCCCATTAGCTTGTTAGCTTCATGAGGGCAGGGATTGTCTTTTGCCTTTTTTTTGTATACCTAGTGCTTACTACAGTATGTGGCATACAGAAGGTGCTTAATGAATGTTTATTGGTTGATTAATTGACTGGTCTCTTTTTTCTCCACCCACATAGCCACCATTCTAGAGTAGGCCCCTCTTATTTGGACTAGCACTACAGCTTCACCATTGGACTTCTAGCTTCTGGTCTCTCCTCCTCCAATTCACCCTTTATTTAGCTTCCAAAACAATCATACTAAAGCACTGACCTGAGCATGTTAACTGAAAAAAAAACAACAACAGCAACAAATTGATATTGTCTCCATTTTTGTAGTTGATTGTGTTTTGTTATGGATTTCACTCTGTTCTGCTGCCGACATTTTCCTAACTGCTTAAGTCATGTTCCATTTGTCTCAGATTTAGGTTTGGATATTAAGCTTTCCTATAAATCACTCATTATCTCTGAGTTAAGTTTAGAAGTTCCGTTCTCCTACTGATCACCGTTCTTTTCTGTCCTCAAGGAAATTGTTATCCTTGAAGGTTGCAGGTAGATGCCAGGGAGTGTGGTCTGATATTTATATTTCTTGCATTATATAAGTATTTTATTGTATTATTTATGCCAGATAGTCTGGTCCACTATAGCTAACCTGTCTTTACAAGTGGACTCAAACAATGGACATTTCTTAGCGAGAGGGTGGAGGTCCCTCCTTCCCAATTTCCAGCCAGTCGTATTGTTTCTCATGTCTATGATGCTACAAGCTTTGTAACCAATCATAGTTTTCCCATCTATGATGCTTCCTTCTAGCTTTTGGATGCTCCTCCTTTGTAAAAATGATCTGTCTGCCCTCATTCAGGGTCTTCTGGCTTGCTGGGGAGCTGAGAGACCCCTTTTATTGGTAACTGCTAGCCTTTCCAATAAATTGAATGTGCTTGGAAATTTGTGCCTCAGTTTACCTTAATTTCAATCACGACATTACCCTACTGCTCAAGAACCTCTAGTGGCTCCCTCCTTGCACTAGTATAAAATCCAGACTTCTCTCTTTGCCCTTTATGGTACTGCCCAGTTTTAGCTCCACACTACTTTTCAGGGTTATGGCACGCTTCCCCCGCCTCATATGCTCCAGGTACCCACCAAACTGGAGGACTTGTGATTCTTCATTCACATCTTTCCAACCTGTGCATTTGTACTCGGGCTGTGCTGCCCTCCTCATGTGTGCCAAGTATGCCCTTCCTCCTTAGGTCCTCCTCTTAGCATCCCTGACTTTACTTCAAAGCTCAACTAATGGGCCACCTATGGGAAACCTCTCCTGATCCTCCTGGTTGTAATGCCCTTCCCTGAAAATTACTTGTATATATTTTGTTTTTGATTATCTATCGATGTGTTGTTTTTCCTCCAATGGAAGGCCAATACTGTCTTTGCATCTGCAGTGCCTAGCACAGTGCCCAGTCCCTAGTTGGCACTTAATAATTGCTTGCTGGATTGAGTTAACTTGTGCCAGGGTACAGAGGTGGTAAAGGGTGACACAGGGACCCAGGCCCAGGCCTTCTGACTTCATGTCATAGGATCATAGAATGAGAACTTGTGATGTGAAAGACCATGTAGATGTGTTAACAGTTGTTGACCTCTCTGAGATGCCAGCAGATGTAACGGGCTAATGGAAGCACTCATGGTTACAAATTCCAGAGCTAGGTTTTAATCTATATCCTAATAATTCCTCAGAACCCCACCCTCTGTGGCACCTTGCCTCTAAACTCACTTACAACAAAGGGGGCCGTGTTTGTATTATCTTCCTCACAGGGTTGTTGAGGATCCAACTATGATAATATCGAACATTTCTATAGAGCTTTTTAAAGTTTTGTGAAGCCTATGACAAAATTATCTCATTCATATGAGCTTCAGAACAACCCCATGAAGTACATACTGCAGGTGTTATTATCCCCATTTTACAGATGAGGAAACTGAGGCCTTGAGAGGTTAGGTAATTTGCCCATGGTTACACAGCTGATAATTGTCTGAGGAATAATAATGTATACAAGAAGTGCTTTGTACTTGTGCCTCAATATTATCAGGAGCTGTGATTTCATTAGTGTGGTTATTCCATAGTCTCTCTGGAGATGTTGAGTGCAGCCCCTTTTTAACCTTTGTAGATTGGCTTCCTGAGTTGCTATGGGGGAAAAAAATCATTGTCCAGTGACCAGCATAATGACCTCTGTAATGTAATTACAGAGGTAATGACCTCTATAAACTTAACTAGGCCGGTCCTTGGATGCTAGACTTACAGTGTGGCACCATGACTGAGCTATAAGCCTAAGCTCTCTTGGGGAAGCACCTGCCAGGGTCTGAGTTTAGTTGGCATGGGCTCTTTGGATGAAGGGTTACTTCTGTTCCACAGTGGGGCATCAGAGTAAGACTGTAGTGGAGATTCATAATTATAAAGCACTATAAAAATATAAGCTAATTATTATAATAATAGAGAAGTTGATTAAATTCCTTAAGGTCAGTAGTTGTCAGTGTGATTAAAAAAATTAGCAATCTACCTGAGAACAAGTTCCAAAATGTTCTTGAATTCTCTTTAACTGTTATGGGGATGGAACAGAAGAAAATGATGACTCAGGAGAAGTAGGATGTAATGAAGAGATGCCTCAGAGAAAGAGCCAGAACCTCAGAGCATATAAATATCCAAGGAATGGTTTCCATTTGCATTATACATCTGTAGAAGATGGCTAAGCAGGGCAGCTTAGTGTCGCAATGACTTGGAAGTAGCCTGGTCTGGGAGAGAGAAGATGAGAGCTCACCTTGGAGAGCCCAGGGCCTCAGGGACAGAATAAGCTTTTAGGGAAAACTAAGGACAACAGACAAAGAGTTTTGGAGTTTTTATTATTTCTTTTGTTTTTTAAATTTTTATTTATTTCAAACTTAAATACAAAGTGAGAAAAGGAAAAAAAGAACTTTTCCACGTACACAGCAAAATGAGAGGTTTCAATATAAAACAACAAATTTCCATTTCAAACTATACTTTTTTTTGAAAACCTATGTAATAAATGCTACATATCATTTTCCAAGCTACCCAGTTTTTGAGTGCTTCCTTCTAAATTTTCAAGTTCTATTTTGTTCTCTGCTGTGCACTTTTTATTTTTTTTTCCCTCCCCCCCACCCCACCCTAGAGAAGGCTACAATTAAATGTGAATAAATATGCATATACATACATATCTATATACGTATATGTAAGACCATACTCTGCATATTTCTATTTGTCAGTTCTTTCTCTGGAGGTGGATGGTGTCTTCCTTTACAGGTCCAAGACTTCCCATGTTTTTCTACATCAACTAGTTCATCATTTCTTATGTCACAGTAGTATTCCATTACAATCATATAGCATAGCTTGTTTAGCCATTCCCCATTTGAAGGGCATCTATCATTTTAGCCAATCTGATAGGTGTAAGATGGTATCCCAAAGCTGTTTATAATTTACATTTCTCTAATCAATAATGATTCAGAGCATTTTTTCATATAACTATATGTAGTTTTGATTTCTTCATCAAAAAACTGCGTATTCATATCCTTTGACCATTTATCAATTGGGGTATGACTCTCATTCTTATGAATTTGACAAAGTTCTTTATGTATTTGACAAATGAGACCTTTACCTAAGAGACTGTCTATGAAAGTGTCAAGATACTATTAGGAGACACCCTGTTTTCCAGAGCTAAGGCCCAGCAAGCAAGCTGTGCCCTGAGATTGGTATAACAACAATCGTTTGTGCTCACCTTCAGAGCTGATGGTTCCTGAGCTCAGGCAAGCACCAGCAGGCCCAGACATGAAGCCGTGTTACGAATGGACTTTTTGTCACTGGACAACCTTCCCTCACTTTTGCTGTTATGCCTCACTACTATTGCTACACTACACTGTTTAACTCTTTGTCTAGCCACAAATATATAAATCAAGGTTCAGCCACACTGGGGTGGGTCCCCTGACTAGGGGCAGGGCTCTGCCCCTGGATCCCCTCCTTGCTTGCAAGCCATTTCTCTCCCTTTGGAATTAAACTTCTGTTTGATTGCTGACTCTCGTCTCTAGCCTGCTCTGTTGGGCTCTGGCCACTGGTTAGAGACTAATTCCATCTAGTTGACAAAAGTTTTTTTCCCTATTTTCTGCTTTTCTTCTAATCTTGGCTACATTGGTTTTATTTATACAAGAACTTTAAAATTTTACACCTCAACAATGCTCTCTGTCTCTTGTTTCTTTGTATATTATTCTGCTATTCATAAGTCTGGTAGGTAATATGTTCCATGTTCTAATTTTGTTGTAGTATCTCCCTTTATACCTGGGTCATGTATCTATTTTGACTTTATCTTGGTACATGGTTTAATATACTGATCTATGCCCAATTCTGCCAGACTGCTTTCCAGCTTTCCCAACAATTTTTTACTAAATAATGAATTCTTGTCCCCAAACTTAAATCTTTACATTTGTCAAACACAAAGTTACTGTGATCCTTTACCACTGTGTATTGCATGTCTACTCTGTTCCACTGATCTACCTTTCTATTTTTTAGCCAGTACCAGATAGGTTTGATATTTACTGCCTTATAACAATTTAAGGTCTGGTACTGCTGAATCTTCTTCCTTGACTTTTTAAAATTAGTTTCTTTGAAACTCTTGACCTTTTGTTCTTCTAAAGGAATTTTGTTATTATTTTTTCTAACTCAGCAAAACATATTTTTAGTAACTTAATTGGGATGGCATTGAATAAATAGATTAGTTAGGTAAAATTGTCATTTTTATTATATTGGCATTGCCTACTCATGAACAATGAATATTTCTCCAATTATTTAAATCTGACTTTATTTGTATAGAGAATGTTTATATTTATATTCATGTAGTTCCTGTGTCTGTTTTGGCAGGTATACTCTCAGGGATTTTATGCTGTCTAGTTATTTTAAATGGTCTAAAACAATATTGAATAATATTGGTGACACCTAGTATAGTTACCCTGTTTTTCTCTTTTAATTAAATCTATTTTAGCTTTAACTTTGTCGGAGATCATGATTGCCGCCTTGCTTTTTTTACATAATAAATTCCCCTCCAACCTTTTATTTTAACTCTCTGTGTATGTTTCATTTTTGTTATGTTTCCTGTAAGCAACATATTTTTCAATTCAGATTTTTAATCAGAACTAATCTAAACTTCTCTCCGGGGTAAATTCATCCCATTCTCATTCAAAATTATAATTATTTGTTGTGTATTTCCCTCCATCCTATTTTTCCTCACTATCCTTCTCACCCTATTTACCGTATGCCCTCCTATTCTTAAATCTACCCACTCCTCTTATAGCCCCACCCTTATCCTCCCCACCCCCCAGTTGCAAAGTCATATTATCATCTCCCTGATGTCAAGGTCCTCTTCTGAGAATGAAGGACAAACCATGCAACCTCCCACCATCCCCCTTAATCTATCTAAGTCCCTCCCTTATCCCCTCCCCACCCCTAATTCTTAATCTACATACCCTTCTAAAAGTCTCTCCCTTATCCTATCCCCTTGCTCTCTTT
>NW_020954567.1:18922686-18950186 GCF_900497805.2 Vombatus ursinus
TAAAAGTCTCTCCCTTATCCTATCCCCTTGCTCTCTTTATATCTGTACACATTTAGAAGACTTTTATACCCGGTGTATATGTTGTTCCCTCTTTTACTCATTTCCAATGAGGGTAAGGTTCCAGCACTACCAGCCCTCTACTCCCACTTGCTTCTTATGTATCAGTTCCTCCTTTTTTGCCTCATTTGTATGGGATAATTGCTCCTTTTTATCTTTTCCTACTCAGTTTTATTTTTTAGAATCACCCCATCATACATAACTCAGCCCAAACCTTTCTTTCAAACTACCCAAATAACGATGACATCAAAGTACTGATAACATTTTCACATATAAGAAGTAAACAATTTGACCTTATTGAGTCCCTTATAATTGGTCTTTAATGTTTACCTTATATTTCTCCTGGATCATATATGTTGAATTTTCTATTGAGTTTTGCCCTTTTTTTCGTCACAAATACCTGAAAAGTCTTTCAATTAGTTAAATGTCCTTTTTTTTTTTCAATTCAGGATTATACTTAACTTTGCTGGGTAAGTTACCCTTGGTCACAACCCTAGTTCTTTTGCTCTTTGAATTATAGTGTTCCAAAACCTACAGTCCTTCAATGTAGAAGCTGCTAGGTCTTCTATTTTTCATTCTTTTTCATTTTGTTTTATTATTTCTTGGTGTCTTATAATGTCATTAACTTCCCTTTGCCCTTTTCAAGGACTTATTTTCTTCCTTAGGTTTTTGATTCTTTTTTTTCCAGTTGGTTGACTTTCTTTTCATAGTTTTCTTGATTTTCTTGGATTGCTCTTATTTTTTTTCCCCTAATTTTCCCTCAGTCTCCCTTAACTGATTTTTTTTAATTCTTTTTTTTTTTTTTTTGGCTAGGCAATGGGGTTAAGTGACTTGCCCAGGGCCACACAGCTAGTAAGTGTTATGTGTCTGAGGCCAGATTTGAACTCAGGTCCTCCTGAATCCAGGGCCAGTGCTCTATCCACTACGCTGCCTAGCTGCCCCTCTTAATTGATTTTTGAAGTCCTTTTTAAGTTCCTCTAAGAACTCTTTTTGGGTGTGTGACCATTTGACATTTCTCTTTGAAAAAGGAGTGGCTTTTTTTAGCTCCACTATCCTCCTCTGAATATGAACCCAGCGGGGAATGGTGCCCTCTTTTTTACTGCGATTTTCTGAGCTCTGTCCCAGGGCCCAACCTTGGGCAGTCCTCTCCACCTCTAAGTCATGGCTAGCCACAATGTCCCACAAATGCTCTTGCTCCCTATGGTCCCTCCAGTGGCTGCAAACTTCAGCTCTCCTTTCTGCTCCGGAACTGAGCAGAAAGTTCTCTGCTCTCCTGCAAGTGCCCACAGCCAGCAGGGCCCCCACCCCTTTGCTACCACACTCATCCAGTGTATGCTAGCTCTTTCTTAACCGCAGCTGCAGCCCAGGACTGTGTCTAGTCAGCACAGCTGGGCTCGGCATCCCTCCATAGTGGAGGGTCCTTAATCTTCTACTCATCCTGGACCCCAACACTGTCCCTGAGGTGAAAGTACCTGAGATGGAGTCAGCCTGGAGGTGTTTGCATTTCACTCAGGTCAAACTCCACCCCTGGAGGTTGAGTCTTTCCTGAGGTCCTCCTAGGTTGTCTTAGGAGGACAGCTACTTTACCCCAGCTTTTGTTTATTTCTGCCACTCTACGTTTACTTTGAGGCGATGTTCTATTGGTTTTTTTTTTTTTGAGGAAATTTAGAGAGCCTGGAGTTTTCTGACCTACTCCATCATCTTCTCAGAATTCTCTCTCTGAAGTTCTTTTTAAAGCCATATTGGGAGAAAAAGGATATGAGAAAGGAGATGACCTTTCTTGAATTGGATGGGACAACAATAGTGACAATAGAGAGAAGGCTAGGCCACTCACTTCTTTGGCTTCTGTTTTTTCTGCCAAGAAGAACATTTACGTTGGAAATGTTAGAACTAAAATGACTTAGGGGTTGTTACCCAAGATAAATAAAGAGAAAATAAGAGAAGTACCTAGGTGCCCTTGATGAATGCAAGCCACCTGACCCAGCAGTGGCTACAGAAAGAACTGACAAGTGGGATTGCTGAATTGCTGTCAGTAAAATTGTAAAGCTCTTAGAAAATGGCGGAGGTAAAACAAGACTGGGGAAGAATGGATGGTGCCCTAATTTTTACAATAGGAAGGACAGAGTCTTCTAACTCTATGCCAGGGTACTTGAGTTAGATTCCAGGGAAAATCCTAGATCATTCTAGAGATGATTGATGAACTTTTAAAAAGGGAAGCGGTTATTACAGAAAGCCAGCATCAAGAACAGGTCTTGTGACATACTAATCTCATTTCCTTTAAAAAAAAAACCAGGATGACTGAGCTGGTAGATGAGGGGCATTCTGTGATTAGATTTTACATAGAGTTAAGTAAAATTTTGGAGAGATGTACTCGTCAATAATATTAGATTCAGAACTGTCTGAATAATTGGACTCAAGATGGTTGTTGAGGGCTCAATGTTGGTGACAAGAAGTCTGTAGTGTAGTATCCCAGGAATTTGTGCTTGGCCCTGAGCAGTTTGACATTTTTATTGATGACTTGGATAAAGGCATAGACAGAATTATCGAATTATCAATTTGCCAAGTGGCACTTAGTTTGGGGGGGGTGGAGATCAATAGCATACTGGATTTTAGGATCCAGAAAGAACTTGACATGCTACAGCTGTGGTCTGAATACAACAAAGATGAAATTCAATAAGAATAAATGTAAAGTCTTACCCTTAGGTATAAAAAATCAATCTCACAAAGGAAAATAAATGTAAAGTCTTACACTTAGGCATAAAAAATCAGTCTCACAAGTACAAGATGGGGGAGACATAATAAGATTGAAGTTCTTCTGAAAAATAGCTGGGAATTTTTAGTGAACTTTAAGCTTTATAAAAGTTGACAATGTGATAGAGGAACCAAAAAGCTAATGCCATCTTGGACCATATTAAGAAAGTCTCGGGGGCAGCTAGGTGGCACAGTGCACTGGCCCTGGATTCAGGAGGATCTGAGTTCAAATCCAGCCTCAGATACATAACACTTACTAGCCTAACTGTGTGACTCTGGGCAAGTCACTTAACCCCATTGCCTAACCAAAAGAAAAGGAAAGTCTTAACTTCCCAGAATAGGAAAATGATAATTCCCCTACACTCTGCCCTTGTCAATCAGTAAACAAGTTATTAATTAAGTCCCAATTATGGTCAAGGTACTGGGGCTTCAAGTATGGAGAATATTCCAAAAGGCAGGCATCTCACCTTTGTATTATTAGGTTGCATTCAGAACACTGTATTGGGTTCTGGGACCCACAGTCTAAGGAAGACATTGATAAACTGGATAATGTCCAGAGGAGAACACCCGATATAGCAAAAGACTTTGGGTTTGTTACATAAATATTGAGAGTACTAAGCCTGGAGAAACAAAACTAATGGGGACACAATAATTATCTTTGATTATTTATGAAGCTGTCTTGTGGAGGGGAGCTTTGACTCACTCTGGCCTCGAAGAGCAGAGCCAGGGACAATTGGTGTAAGTTGCAAAAACTTACATTTTGGTTTGCTCTTTGGAACGATTTCCTAACATGATACTCTAGACAAGGTCAGAAAAGGGCAGAGTAGAGTGAGACCATCCCCTTGCTCCTTCTGGAAGATTTTACTCTTTGAAGGCAGCCCAAGAGCTAATGAGCTTTTTTTGGCTGCTGTATTACCCTGATGACTCATATTTAGCTTTCAGGCCATTAAACATCGTCCCTCTCTACCTCAGATAATTTTCAGAAAAACTTCTGTATCATTGGATATTTGCATCAGGTTTTGTTGGGTTTTTTTTGGTACCAAAGTGTTAGGTCTTTTTAGGCCTTTTTGGATGTATTGGCTCTTTACACTTAAAATTCTAAATGCTGAAAAATATTACAGCTACCTGAATGCCAGTTAACCATTTTGATAGTAATATCAGCCTCACATTTCTCTAGCACTAAAGTTTACAAAGCACTTTCCTCATAACAACTCTGTGAGCAGGAGGTCACAACTGTAATGAATCTCATCTATTATTGTATGGAAGATTTTTAAAAACTATAATTAGCTAATCCAATCTGATACAATTTTGTGGATAACTAATTAATGAATACATGTGTTTTTCATTTTCTTAGGGATGTTTCTTTTTTGTATGATGTTAAGGCTGAAAAACTAGAGGACTCATGGCTTCCACAGCTGGTAAAAAAGTTTACCGCCATTCAAGGAAAGCCACATGAGGGTTTGTCTATCCCCCAGACGGCAGTAAGTGCGACTTTCTGGCCATAATTTTTTTTCTTTTCTGGACATAGATGGCTAGGTCCGATTGTCAGCATTTATTTATGAGTATGGTGATGATGGAAATGATCCCAGTCCATCCTTGTCTTATGGGAAAGACATTTTTTTTTTCCTTTTTTAAAGTTGTTTTTGTCATCACAGTTGTTTAAGGAATTACTGTTATCACTAAAGTATAGTCAAGTCAAAAAGCATTTGTTAAAAGCTCCTGCTGTGTGTCAAGACACTGCTAATCACTGCGGATGCAAAGAAAGATAAACAGTCTTTCTCCTTGAGGATCTCACAATATAACAGGGAGACAGCGTGTAAACACCATGTACATGAAAGATGTAGACAGGATAAATTGGAATCTAGATCACAGCTGTCTCTCTAAAAATCATCTTAAAAAATTGTCAGATATAGATTTTTCAACCTGCTGATATTAATTTTTATGTGGATTTTTAGATTTAATTACACGATCAGTTATTGGTGGAATTTGAGAAATAAAATCCAAGTTTCAGAGAACCTAGGATGTGTTTCAATTGACTGGTCCTAGATACCCAACCCTCAATTTATTTTTCTACAATATGGGTGATTTTGATTCAAGCTCATAGCCTCTACATAGAACTATGTTTTAAGCCATTTCTGAAATCAAGATCACTCAAACAAATTAGATCCTGACTTTTGAGGTGTGGGGTAGTAGGTAAAGTATCTTTCAGAATGTCTTTTCCCCTTTCACATCTCCGTTTCTTTTTTCAGCCAAAAAAGTTAATGGATACCCTGATCCCTGAAGAATTTCACATTGTGTCCAACACAGGAGTTGAAGGTCTACAATATTATGATGAGTGAGTTTTACAATTTGAATGGAACCCTTGATAATTACATGATTGCTACCTCTCTTGAATCAAAGAAATAATGCAAAGACTGAGAGTGGAAGGACATTCAGGGTCCTAGACAGTGGTTTAAACCCAGGGGTTTGCTGGTAAATGTTTAACTGAGTCCCTGAAAGGAAAAAAAAAGCATACAGGCAATTTTATATTTAATCTGCATTGTTAACCTTTCTCCATCACTTTCTTACATTTAAATAATCAACAATTCAATGACTCAAGCCCTGACTTGTAGTGTTTGTCAATTTCCAAGGCATTGTGAGGATCAAATGAGATAAGACATATTAAGTGCTTTGCAAACCTTACAACGCTGTATAATGCTAGCTGTTATTGTTAATAGCACTCTCTTATATTAATATGATATTTTATGGTTTACAAAGCATTTTCAAATGTATTACATCATTTGAATCTTACAACACCAGAAACAAGGACCCAGGAAGGAAGACTGAAGACAGTCTCAACCTTACCCATTTCACAGGTAAATACACAGGTTAACACTGTTTGTTGGGCGGGAGAACACAAAAGGGCACCTAACACTAACAGGTTCATCTAGCACAGCGTCACCTTTGATCTGGTCAGACAGGAAGACAGCTTCAGAGGGTTTAAACAAGCTTACTTTATTCTAAGTCTAGTCTTCTCAAAAGGGTTGCTGATAATGGGAGCTCCAACTCCTACAGCATTCCCTAATCACACTTCTCCCAGGGGCCGGCGAGAATAGGAGTACAACTCCTCATCCCCTAAGCCTCAATGGGGGCCAGTTGAGGCAAACACAGATTCCCCTCAAACCTTAATGGGAGCTGATCAAGGCAGGTACATGCATTCCTCAATGCTTTACCCAAATCTCAAAATGGGTTCCCAACTCACTGACCAGAGCCCACTTGCTTTATAGGGCAACAGACTAAAGAAGGCATTTTGTCAATGTTAAGCTCACAAGTTAACTTTAGCAATATTGTCATGCTGTGCTCTAGCACAGTGCACGTGTAGTAAATATCACATCATGTCACCCCTATATCTCACTGCAACTGTGTAGTAGAGGTTGTTTTCAACCATAATTTGTGGGAAATAATATCTAGGATCCTGGAACAATTATCTAAAAGGGATTAACAAAACACACTAAAATCCACCTTATTTACAAAGACTTAATGACTTCCCAAGAGAAAATGGCTGGTACAGGGTAGAGCCTCATTAGATTATAAACTCCTTGAGGGCAGGAAATGGCTTTCTTTTTATTAATTGTATCCTCAGTCTAGCAGAGTGCCTAGTGCATAGTAGTCATTTAATGTGGATTGGGTTGGAGCCAAGACCTAAGCCCAGGCCATCTCCTTGCCCATTCTCCTTCCACAAGATCATGCTCCTTCCTGGGGATAGAGAGTACGTGATTATGCATTGTATTACAGGCAGGCCATCGAATGCCCTTAAGAATAATGTGTAAATTTCCTTTTTTGCAGTAAATATACAACTTTGCTGACCGACAGTCAGAATAGGCTGTTACTTTTCCCATCCATGTAAGTAGAGCTGATTTTCTAAAATGCTTTCCAAAATAATAAGGATGCCATTTCTGTCAAAGCCCACTACCAAAAGACATATGGGCTGCCTTTATTATATTTTATTATCTTTGGGGTTCAAAGATTTGGTTCAGCATAGTTCTGGTACTAACACTAATTCTCCATTTCTGCAACCTTCATCTGCTAGGAAACCAAATAAGAGAATTGAAGTGATACAGCTGAAGAATGTAATGGATATGATGCTAGAGAAGGCTGGTGTAGATGCTGAAAAATCAGTAAATGCAACTCAGGTAGAAAACCCTTCCTAAACCTCATCATGGTGGAGGATATTTCCCATCTCTAAGCATTTCCCATAATTGTACAGCATTTATTAAAGACGTTTCAAATCTCAAGGATTACCCTGTTGTAAAGTCCTTGTGTCTATCCTTTTAATAAGATGTCCTAAAAGGATCATGTTCTTTGAGGCCTAATTTTAGTTGTAAAAATGGATTCAGAGAGAAGCCATGAAGTTTAGTGGATAGAAGCTGGTCCTAGAGTCAGGAAGACCTGGGTTCAAGTCTTGCTTTTGATACACCCTGGCTTTGTGACCCTGGGCTCAGGGAGCTTTTTAAGACCTGAAGTTTTAGAGTAGGCTCCAATTTGCTTTGTCTTCAGAAAGTTTCCTGCTTGGGAATTCCCTATGCCAATGAAATCACAGATCTGGCCTCCAAAAAATCACAGAGGCTGAACAGCATGGTGGAAGAGGTGCTGCTCTTGGAACCAGGGGACCTAGGTTCAGCTCTTTCCTCAGATACTTACTAGCTATATGATAACAGGCAGGTCACCTGACCTCTCTTGATCTCAGCTTCATTCCTTGTAAAAATTAGGGGGTTGGATTAGATAACACCAAAAGTTCCTTCCAGCATTCTAATCCATACCCAAAGTACCAGTTTTCTCATCAGCAAAATAGGAATATTAATATTCATATTACTATTCTAATGAAGAATTTACTATTCTAGTGAAGTAATTAGCCAACTTTAAAGTGCTATGTGGATGTTTTAAATTATAAGCATGAGTATGATTATTCTATAGAAATTTTTGGGTAATCTTGTGAGTGTGTGGTAGGTTTTTGGAAATATTTTATTGACAACTGGAGATATGGTATAAATTCTCAATGTGAAAGCATTAAAGTAACTGATTATAACTGTTATCTGCTTGGAAAATATGACAACAAAAATAACTGTTCATTGACCTTCTAATAACAAATGCCAGGCGATCCATCCAATGCCGAGTCAAGTCTGAAGAGACACTCCCCGCAGATGGGGCGGTTCTCCAGGTGCTCCTGTTTGTGGATGAGGTCCTGATTGTGGCAAGCCCCACGACATTGCAGAGCCTCCTGGAAAAGATCTATAACTGAGATCTGTAACCCTTCAAAAGAGTTTGGCCTCTCCGCCCACATAGGAAAGACCAGTGGATGAAAAATGTCTCTGACCCAGATTTCAACATGCGTTTAGATGAGTCCTCAGTAGTGCCTATTGATCAGTATATGTGTATAGACAGATAATACGGATGGATGACAAATTGGGTCCACCATTGAAACAGAGGATTGCTTTTGGGTAATTTCAAAGTTCTTTTACTGACCCCAAGCTTCCCATCTTTTCAATAATAATACTTTCCCAGTGTATGCTAAATAGTAATGAGACATGAAATACCACTAGCTCTGATAAGTATTACACAGAGATCAGTGGACAGGTGCAAGGTCAGTGTGAGCTGGCTGCAGCATACTTTCAGTGAGGAACTCCAAAGAACAGGTGAGAAAGATGTCATCGATGACTTCTAAGATAAGAAGAAAAGATAGACTGGTCACTTGGAGAGGGCTTGAGATGACAGGCAGACAGAGTGATCCATTGATACCTTTGAGATAGCAGGAGAAAGTAAGGAAGGCCTCTTGCTCATTAGGTGGGCCCACTATGGTCAGTTTACAGGAGGACATGGGACAGGAGTCACCCAGGATGGACAGGCCTGATTGAGTTGTGATTGGCATTGTTGGAGGAAACACCTAAATCAATAAGCTCTCAGATACATTTGAGGAAACAGTCTAATGGTCATAGACTAATGCTCCCCTGTGAATAAAGCTGTTAAAGTATGAAAGTGAGCCTAAATGTTACCCAGAGAAGATGACAGAAAGGGTATAATAATAACATGAGTCTTAGATATCACTGGCTAAAATGTGAAAAAGGCTATCACAGAATCCTTCTTCCTTCATTCCACCTACCAAATGGGGCATATTTGGAAATCTGTGCTTTGGTGAATGTTTTTCCAGCATACAGCTTCTTTAAGTAAATACATAGCAATAATAGTAATGGTAATAATAACAATAGCATAATTATATTGTGCTTTAGGGTTTGCAAAATGCTTCTGTATCTACATCGTCTTTTGCTGCATTGCGTAGAAGAAAGAACAATACAGTAAGAGGCAGGAGGCCTGGTTTCTGTTTCCTTCTCCACTAATAACTTGCTTTATGACCTTGGGCAAATCACCTAAATTTTGTGGGGCTCATTTGGCTCCTTTGTAAAATTAAGATAACAACATCTTGCCTGTTTAAAAGAAGGAAACTGAGCTAGATTATTATTTTAAGAACAGGGTGGCGTAATGGAAAGAACACTGGAGTAAGGATGAGAATGCAGGTACTAGTCCTTACTCTGCCCTTGGCCGAGGTATTCAACCCTTCTGTATCTTGCAGGGGATGATCCGTCAGGTTCTTTTCAGCTCCAAAATCCTATGGTTCTATTTTGTTTCATGAGAAAAAAGATCTTCCAAAGGAATGTCATGTTTTCAGCATCTCCCATAACAATCTTTCTCCATGGGGTCGTTGTAAGATAAAACTTTTTACTTTAATGACACACTAATGCCTTACTTTTCTTCTACCAGATGCACAGACTTCTTGAAGTGCTGAAGACTGAGCAGAACATTTATAATACGGCATTTCATGAAATCATTCGACAAATCAGTGTGGAGTGTTCAGACAGAGGAGAACTCTTGTCAAATATAAGGTCAGGGCTTTGAGGGTATTTAACAGTTGTCCTTTATTTTCCAAACAATGTCATGGTTATCTTTGTTTTGTTTTGTTTTGTTTTGTTTAGGCAGTTGGGGTTAAGTGACTTGCCCAGGGTCACACAGCTAGTAAGCGCCAAGTGTTTGGTCTGAGGCCGGAGTTGAACTCAGGTCCCCTTGACTTCAGGGCCGGTGCTCTGTCCACTGATCTTTGTTTTTCAGAAAATGTTTTAAGAACAGGCAGTCGTGTTTCTCTTTTCTTTCCGATGGTGACCTCTGAGGAATAAAACTGAATTTCAGAGTTGGCGGAGAACCCATCCAATACAACCTATATCTGAACTCAAATCTCTGTACCTGAACAATACCCCCAACAAATGGTCATTTGGTCTTTGTTTAAAGAACTGTAGTTAAGAACCTGCTGGTTCCCAAGGCAGCCCACTCCATGTTGGGATGCTTCTAACTCCTAGACGTGTTTCCTTACATGAAGTAAAAAATCTTCATTTCTGCAGCTTGATCCTTAGTTGTGCTTTCTGGGGTCAGTCCCTATTCTAGCAGAAAGCCTTCCAGATACTTGTAGGCAGCTATGATAACCCCTCCCCTGACCTCCCCCTCCTCCTGACAAATCTTTTCTTCTCTCGGCTAACCTGGAAATCCAGTTCCTTCGGCTAATCCCCACATGGCATGATCATGAAAAGCTCTTTACAGACAACAAAGTCTCTTTTCATGGAAGAGAGAGAATACTATGGCATCAGTGAACAGCTGATATTTTCTTCTAGAATCCCTGTTTCGTGTCTCCTGCAACATCAGCTTGGACGTGCTGATTGGGGAGTGTCACCCTGAAGGGCGGAGAAAGGCCCACAGACAATTTCTCAGGTCATCAAACGTCTTTTGCAATAGCGTCAGTGTGATCCCCTGTCAAGGTTTTATTTAAACAACATAGGAAAAATTGTGGCTTTCTCTCTAGCTAGATAAGGATGATTCTTATGTCTGGTCCTTTCAAATATGCCCAAGGTTTAATGAGGCGGTCTCAGAGTTGTCATGAAGGTGTATTCCATGATGTCTCAGTAAGCCCTTGTCTTCATACACCAGTGCCAAGTGTGGTTATAACACCCAAAAGCTCGTGGAGGTGGAAATGCACAGGCCATCCTCCCACAGGACAATGGCCTGGCCAGAGACATAGAAGAACGCCCACACCCACAAACTCTTCCAGAGATGCCAGCTGGTACAGCCACACCCTCCCTTCACCTCAGTTTGAATCACCGTCCACAAACAACCATATCTGTCAATTGTCTCTACACAACAAAGATCAATTTGGCAATGATCAACTGGCAGCAGATCCTCCTGTCCCTCCTCTTATATCTCCCTGCAGCGTGCCACAGCTTACTGCTCACAAAGCCATTGCAACACAGACTTCCAAATTCTACTAGCCATGTTACTGATTTGGTAGAAGCCAGTGGAACAATGGTGGTGGTGGTGGTGGGGGTGTGTGTGTGTGTGTGTGTATGTGTGTGTGTGTTGTGGGGGTGGGAGGGCAGTGTCAGATCTCTCTGTGTACCTCTGATGAAAGTTCAAATTATCACCACTCCATACTTCTGCTGGCAATTCACAATTCCTCAGGCTTCCCACTTAACTCCTTATACCATTAACAGGAGTGGTTTGTGCTTACTGTTACTTTACCATGGGAATTTAGGGGAACATAACTGGTTTAAGATATGAAATGTGAAAGACTGGGTAAGTGTCCCTGCTCAGTGGTTCCTAGCTCATCTGGTTCTATTGCTGAAAAGATGGTGAAAAGCCTTGAATAGCTGCGACGTAAGGCCTAAGGCAGAGTCCTGAGAGGAGAACCACCTAGACCTGGTATCTGGCTACCTACAATCAAGTCTCTGTGCTCCATTGCTTTCGCAATTGTTTTCCTGTTCCTGTGTCCGCCATAGTGTTTGTTGAATGGTCTTGATTCTCCTTTGCAGGATTTATTTTCAGATCATTAAAATTGTCATTGGCTGAATCTAAGGGATGCCTGCTAGGAACAAATATGGGGAGAATCCATAGGCTACCTGAAATGTTGACATTCCAAGTATTCTTTGTTAAATTAAATTAAATTGTTAAATTCCTTGTTAATCAAGGCATCATGTTATCCTGGCACATTCTGTCATTAGCAAGAACTAGATTCTCCTATAATAAGTTTGTGGCAAAGCACCACAGGTACTAGGTTGTACTCTACATGTCCATTGGTCAGTGGGTGATAGGTTGTTGTAAGCTACTGCTGAATCCCTGATGTCTTCTGAAGACTTCTCCAGACCTTGACTAGTAACTGTGGATCTCTCTCTAAGTTAATCTGTATGGGAATTCCATGATGTTAGGTAGATGCTAGCTGGGGATACATGATCAAGTTCCCCATGCTAGAGAAACAATACACTGCCATGAAGATGCTTGTCTCGGCACATAAAAAATACTTAATAAATGCTTGTTGGCTGATGAAATCAAATCCTAGCTGCTACCATAGTTAAGGGGTATTATCAGTCACAGTGGAAGACGTCTCATGGATCCTATCAGGGCTTTTTTTGTGCATTGGCCCTTTACCTCTACCCTTTACACGACCCTGAGCATCATGTGCTCACTCAGACTACCAGTAATGCCAGTGCATTGAAGTTTTGGTTCTCACCTCTCCCACAAGTGTGACTGACAGATATCTCCTTTCTGTAGTACAGAAGTCCTATGTCCAGGCCCAGACCCCAGAAGAACCCCAGCCAAGGCTTCCTTGTTGCATATACTTTGGAAGCAAATAATGGTTTGATCTAGGTTTCTTACTCCTCGAGTTCTGAACTTCACCTGAGTGCATTAGTTCACCAGGCAGAATGTTTCAGTTAAGAGCTGAGGACCCTTGAAATCACCTACAATTACCTACATCTTGGTGCTAAGACCCTTCCAAGTAGCTCCAGAGCATCCTTAATAGCAAGTAGCTTATGGTCAATCACATTGGAATTCCTTTCTATTAAAGTTAGTGGATGGGAGTAATATATTTCTATATACTACATCTTCTACATTTATAGCATACATCGATAGTGCATCTTCTGCTACAGCCAGTTAAACTCCTTGGAATTCATGATGGATCTGGAAGTATCTCAAAACTCAGCAGAAAAGGAGGAGGGGTCAGTGCCAGCAAACACAGTTAAGAGTAAAATAGGTGAATGGTGACAGTAAGCCAAGATTGGGATTTGGAAAAAGATGAGGAGTGATGGGATTTGAAGACAGAGGATTGTATAAAGTTGAACTTGTTAGCCAAGGCATCAAAATGTAGACAGAGGAAACCAAGGCCAGAGCTGAGGTGAGAGACTGGGAAAACACGGAAGGATAGAGTGACAGGATGATACAATTAGAATAAAAAATATATTTAGGAATGGTGAGGCATAAGGAGAGAAAGATGAAAGGCTAAGGTCAGGAGAATTCCAGTGTTCTTGATCATGGTAATAGAATACTTGTAGGTGATAGTGACCATGATTTGTTCAGCTATTCCTCAATTGATGGGCACCCTCTTAGTTTCCAATTATTTTCTATACCAAAAAACTTTTGTAAATGTTTTTGTACATCTGGACCCTTTATTGTAAACTTCTCATCATTCCTGGCCTGACATTAATTTTAGTCCATACAATGCTTCTTATTTTCCTTTGAGAATGCGAAGACAAAAATGAAACAGCCCTGCTCTCAGGAAGCTTACATTGTACTGGGAAGGACAACAGGCACTCATATAAACATATTTGGAATACATACATGTATGTGGGAATGTCTATTCTCTACCTCAATTATGTTACTTTTTCTCTTGCATATATTCCTTAAACTATCTCTTATTCACTCTAGTTTCCTCTCCACCTCCTTTTTTTCCCCCTCTTACAGACAGAGGTATGTGAATTTGCTTGACCAAATAGCTCGCCAGATGATTGATTTTTACAAAGACATGGTGGCCCAACGCGTAATGGACAAGCGCATCATAGAAGAATTGTTTAACTTCAAGAAAGTTGTTGAAGAGCTGAGCAGGTATGAACTTTGATTGTTTTTGAGAAAACCTGTTTTTGTAGAGAAATGAAAACCTTCAGGAAAAGCAGAACCATCAAAGACCTGAGGGCTCTTCCATTCTTACTTATGGCCACTTAAAAGAGAGAATGGAATTGTGAAAATAATAATATCACATTTATATAGATCTTTTGATTTCACAATGTCTTCTCCTTAAAACAACCTTGTAAGGTGGGTATAAATGAGAGTATGTGGACAAAAGGTGGCATGAAGCTAAGTTTAGGTATTCTACCTTGGCATTCTCTTTAGCAGCTCTTTCTCTCATTTGGAAATTGTCATACTTTTGCTGATTGTGGCATTTTGGGGCCTCCTTTGGTTGTTTTGTTGCGGCAATTATTTTAAATTTAAATCACAGATCAAATTATTATAGTTGGTTTTGATATGAGCTCTATTGTCTATTTCCCATGTTTTATTTTAAATTAGTTTAACTATTCCTATTCCTCAGTCACTCAGTGCCCTTGATTTTTACCATAGCAGAGAGCATTATCTGTGCCTGAATGGGGGAAAGGTAGAGGAAGGAGTAAATGAGGAAATAGGAATTGACAGCCCCTCTTTGTCCCCTTGCCCCAGTTCCCTCCCTATGCTTCCTTTTAGCCAGAGGGGAGATAAAACACCCTGATTCAACGTTAGTTCTGTCATTTGGGAAGTTTATTAAAAAATGATAAATCAAAATGATAGTGCTTTTTCTCAGTTTGACTCACCTCATCCTAGCCAGAGTGAGGCTGATGGTTTTGGAGCAGGGTCAAACCTTGTACCTTTCTGCTTCTTTATACCCACATCAACACTGTCCCTCTTGATTGTGACCCCTTTTTCACCAACAAGGAAACACACAGCTCAAAAGCAATTAGGATTGTTTCTTTATTTCAAATGAGCTGGCTGTCTTACTGACTTACAAAAGAAGTAAACAACTATTCAAAACAAATTTTTATTTAAACATCTATCCTTTCAAATGGAAAGGTTGGGGGAAGGTAAAGACTGCACATTACTAACCACCTGAATCCTTGGTGAGAAGACAATTTGCCAACAATTGGACTCTTTCCACACTCTGGTCATGACTGACATATGCCCAACTGTCCAAAGATTCTAGCTGCCCTGTGGAGGCCAGGTTTGCTCACCATCTGTGCTCAGCATCCTTCACTCTCGGCATCTTTCTCCTGGAGTTCTTCTTTATTATATGTGTTGCCCACTGTGGCCTGTCTAGATGGTTTTACCAGGGTGTGGCCACTGCAAATGTTACAGCTTCTTGGAACTCCAGGTGAGAGTTGGGTGACAGGTGGACACCAAAGGTGGATGAGCAGCTATGAAAAGTGCTAGTCTTCCTTGAATACTTCATATACCCCAAACCCCTTGATAAGTTAGGGGGATGTCTACCCCAAACATGTGAAAACGTCTGCCTGGTGGAATGGGTGGATGAGAGCAGTTTGTTCCATTGGCCATGAAGGCGGCTGAAGCAGGTGTTGTGGAGTGCTTAGAGCTTGGTCAAGCATCAAAGACGCCAAGGTTATCTACTGTATCCCAGGCCATCACCAGTCATCTTGACTTTTGTCTTGCCATTGGAATTTGATTGGACTCAGGAAGAGAGAGTGAGGCTGATGACTCTGTGCAACTCTGCCTTACTACAATCAATTCACATGATGTCATCGGTCTTCTTCAAAAATAAACGACAACCAACAACAGATCTCTAATTTCATGACTTGCCCAAGATCACATAGATGGTAAATAACACAGCTGGTATCTGAGCCCCCTTCCTCTGACATTAAACCCAGTGTTCTTTTCACTACAATATGTGGTCACCAAGATTTGGTTTTGGAAGGTGGGCCTTCACATCACTGTACTACCTGTGTCACGGAGCTGTTGAGGTGATGTATTGAAGTACTTTTAAATTGCAAATTTTACACATTTCCCTGATGAGGGTGATGATGGATGGCAACCAAGAGGATATTTTCAGGTCCAGGTATACTGTAGATCAGATGTGGCCTTCCTCATCCTGGGATGTGGTCTACCAAAGATATTTTAGCAGTTTCATAATTTTAATTCTTTGCCACAAGTAATTAGTAGTCCATTAGGGTCTAACCCCTTGCAATTTCTGAACGTGTAGCTAAATTCCAAAGCAAAATAATCATACTTTTTTGGAGCTGGGAGGGTCCTTAGAGACAATCTATTCCAAATTCCTTATCTTATAGCTGAAGAAACTAATGCTCAGAGAGGTCATGTCCTTTCCAAGGTCACAAGTAGGAAGTAACAGAGCTGAGACTTTAACCCCAGGTAGGTAGTGCAGGTATTATTAACATCCTCATTTTACAGCCTGGAAAACTGAGGACTGAAGTTGAAGAGGGGTAGGGGTTTTGGGGTGCTCCTAAATGCACAGAGGCACCCCAAGATCACAGGAGGTTTTGGGGTGCTGGGAAAAGCCCCAAATCGCGGCGCCAAGTCTGCCTGAATGAATTCAACCCAAAATCTTCTTCCAGCCAGAGAAAAAGTTTATTAAAGATAAATCACATATAGGCCAGGTCAGGCCCATGAGGAGAGCGGGCTTGAGAGTCTCAGCCTCTGGGCATGAGAAGTCCTCAGCATCAGAATGGGGGCAAGGTGGTCAGGTGACACTCGTAAGGACAAGCGGGCTTGAGACAGTCTCAGCCTCTAGGAGTGAGAACAGCTCAGCTTCTAAATGGGGGCTGGGGGCTAAGGAGGCCAGGTGACATGAGCAGGCATGAGGCAGTCTCAGCCTTTTGGGCATGAAGAAAGCTCAGCATCTGAATCGGGGTAAAGGTGAATCTTAAGTACAGAAAGACTGTGGGAGGGATCCAGGAGTGGCCAAGCAGCCCGGAGTGACTGGAAGAGAGGTCTAAGGAGATCTGGATGGGAGTGGCTAGTAAGCTGGGGTGAACAGAACTCCTAGGTCCTGGACCTCATGGAGCCTAGCTAGGATTAAGGGTGAGAAATGACTAGGGGCCACAGGAAAGTAAAACAATGGGAAAGGCCAGTTGAAGGGGGGAGGGGGTTGAGAAAAGGGTCCAGGTGTTTGGAAGGTCTGAGAGATTTGAACAGACAATGAGAATAGATAATGAAGGGAACTGCAAGGGGGGAAGTTTGCTTTCAAATGGAGCTAAAGAGAGACACACAGGAGCCAGGTTCTTTTCAGGGTCTGGGAGGAAAGATGCATATCAGAAAGGCCAGGCCCAGGCTTTGGAAAAGGGCTTAACAATAAAACTATTAGTGGCAAAGGTCTTGGCTTCTGAAACCGAATGAAACCCTCTTCAAAGTGACTGGTCCATAGTCACCGGAGACTTTCTCTTGAAACTGCTAAAAATGAAATCAAGTGTGTTCACTACTACAATCAGAATGATAAAGAGTTAAGAACAACATGCAATTTTATGGAACATTCTATATATTCTTTTCAAAAACTGGGAAAAGAAAAGGAGAAATGAAGCCAATTCATTAGAGACATAAACCATGAGTTCAGAACTGAAACATTGCTACATGTAATATAATCCACCATTCCTGAGAATAGCGTGTTAAATAATAGCATTCTTACTGACAATCACTGGCATTAGATCTTTCGAAGTTTGCTTTTGTGTGAACAAAAGTGATTAAACTCTTTTTCCATATCTGAAAATAAAAGCACCATATTTTCACACAACCAACAGACTAATTCTTCATTGCATTTTGTTTTTGTTTAGTCATTTCAGTTGTATCTGACTCTTTATGACCCCATTTGGGATTTTCTTGGTAAAGATACTGGAGTGGTTTGCTATTTTCTTCAATTTACAGCTCATTTTACAGATGAGGAAACTGAGGCAAGCCGGATAAAGTGACTTGCCCAGGGTCACACAGCTAGTAAGTGTCTGAGGCCGGACTTGAACTCAGGAAGATATCATGACTCCAGGCCTGGCACTCTATCCAGTGTGCCATCTAGCTGCCCCCATTATTGCCATTTGACCTCTAAAGTTCCTTCTGGCTCTAAATCTACATTCAGGCTCAAAAGTGATTTTGGCCCCACATAAGTGGATTTCTGTGTGGATGTTTCCATTTTAAGATAAAACTAAAATCCTCCACAGAAGCTTTTTCTGAGACTTTAAAGGAAACAAAATTTCTCCTTTGATTTTAGAGAGCTATTTCTAGTTCGAGAATATGATTTAAAGTTGAGGAAAAAAGCAGAGAAGATCCATGAGGAGTTGATGATGGCTCTTAGTAATGCAGAGAAGAATGCCAGGTGAGTTTCTTAAATTTTAACTAGATTAGATGGAGAGGGGAGGGGTTAACTGTTTTTAAAGCAATGAAATGCTAATTTTTTGATTCCTAAGATGACTATGGGTGTCTTTTGTAGGAACTTAATGTATGATTTTTGTTTTGAGATGAGAGCAGGATAATGAGTCCTCATTTCTTTGGGTAAAGAGTTCTGGTTGGTTTTGTGTTAATCTTTCTATTAATTGTGCCTTGAATGCTGGATCTCCATTCTCTTTCTGTGTTTTACTTGAATCCACTCTCCTTTACTGTCATCATTACTTTGTACATCATTTAGTAATTTTCAGCATTTATGTTATCAGGAACTGTAGCGTGGTATGGCAAAGCCAAAATTCTAAGAGTCAAGACAAAGAAGTAAAAAAAGAGACAAAACACAATATCACTCCAAGTTCATCATACTCTCCATAAGATGAAATGAAAGAGAATCACCGTCTTTGTCTCGCTGGCATATTTTGCTCATTGGTTGCAGCTACTGTCTTTAGACAAGTCTTGGGCACACACAACTACTCTTCCAGGATGGGGATAGGTCTTATGATATAGGCCAGTTGGGCAGGAGTCCTTTAAATGAGATGATATTTATAAAGGGCTTAGCACAGTGCCTGGCACACAGTAGGTGCTTAATAAATTATTATTCCTTCTCTCCTCTATCCCTTCCACTTCCCCTTCCCCTCCAAAGCAGGAAGAGGACATACAAGAGTTGTGAGAACAACTCCTTATCAGAACTTTGCCAAACTGTTCCGAAGCTGCGTTGATTTTTGCCTCCCCTTCATACCTACTGATTTCCCTTGGGTTGTCCTTGTCTTACCTGTGTGATCTTGTGAATGACCTACCTATAAGTCGTCTCTGAAATTCTCCCTGGGTATGAGAGGTCTGTCCCTCAGACCGTCAAAAGGCAAATCATGACATCCTTTGTTGCTTGTGAACTTGTATTTTAAAATTTATGATTACTTAATTTCTAATTTCTAATCCTTTGCCTTTCATAAATGGACTCTCAAACTAGACAGAGGCTTTTGAAGAGTGGTCAGTAGGGGAGAGGGTTAAGTCCTTGGTTTTACCCACATTTGTGAAAGAGAAGGTCCTGAGCTCCTGCCACCTAAGTGACTACACCAAAACAGACAGAATGCTTCCTCCCTAAGGGGTCCTTCCCAAGCTTTGTGAACTGCACTCTTTGTGGCCCCTGGCCACCATTCTGACTTGTTTCCCCTACCTTATAGCTATATTGCAAGCTATTCCTTTTTAAATAATTGCTGGAAGAATGTAGAGGAATCTATTAGTTAATATACATTATACTTCTCAGATGTCTTCTGTTTCTTTTTCTCTTGATAGCCCTTCCCCCCCCCAATTAAACAAACAAATAATAAAACACAAAAACACCATTATTTTCTGGTTCTGGAAGTTGTGGAGATAGAATTGATGAGATTGGCAACTGTTTGATATGGTATGGGACAGTAAGTGAGAATGATCATGAGTAGAGAATGGTTCCTAGCTTGTGAACCTGGTGACTGAAAAAACAGTAGTGTCCCCAGCACAAATAGGAACATTAGAAAGAAGCATAGATTTTAGGCAGAAATATAGTGAGTTCCATATGGATATGTTCAGTTTGAGATACTTATAGGATGTCCAGGTAGAGATGTCTAATAGGCTTCCTGAAGATATAAGACTGGGGCTCAGGAGAGAGAAAAGGACTGGATATGTAGCTATATCTGAGTCATTTGCCTTAAGATGCTTGTTGAACCTATGGGAACTGATGAGGTCATCATGAGAGAGAAGGGAGAAAGAGAAAGGAAGAAGTCCCAGGTGGGGCATCTAGGGCACACGCCATACATCAGGAATCACGGATGAAGAACCTTCAAAGGAGGCTGCAGAGGATGAGTCAGACAAGCAGGAGATCTGGGAGAGAACATTATCAGAAGGAAGGAGTAGTTATTAGTGTGAGACTTCCAAGAGGTCAAGGGAGTGAGGACTGAGAACATTCTGTTGGCTATAGCAGTAAAGAGATTGTTGGTGACTTTGTAAAAGACAACACTTCTGGTTGAATTTGAAGCTAGAAGCCATTCTGCAAAGGGCTGAGGAGTGGGAGATGACAAAATGGAGGCAACCAATGTACCACATTTTTCTAGGAATTTGGCTGTGAAAGAAGAGTGTTGTTCAGTTGTGTACAACTCTTTGTGATCCCATTTTGAGGTTTTCTTGGCAAAGATACCAAAATGGTTTGTTATTGCCTTCTCCAGATCATTTTACAGATGAGGAAACTGAGGCAAACAGGGTGAAGTGACTTGCGCAGGGTCACACAGCCAGTAAGTGTCTGAAGTCAGATTTGAACTCCGGAACACTAATATTCCTGACTGCAGGCCCAGCACTCTATGCACTGTGCTACCTAGCTGTTCCTGTGAAAGGGGGGAGGGAAGGAGAAATAGAATGATAATTTCATTAATTTTATCAGTGATTTTGTACAGTGGCTAATATTAGCTGACCAGTAAGAAAATTGAAATTATCACTTCATTTGCCACACTTAAAGAAACCTAGCAACAACAAGTGATCATTTTCCATCTATAATGTCTATCTTTAACTAGACTTAAACCCCTTAAATAAAAGGTTATGACATTCTATTTTTTAACCAGTGTGTTGGGCTGCAGTTTCTCTTCTTTCTTTTTGTGTTAGGACTGGAAAACTGATATGATCTGCTTTTTTGGGGGGATATAGGAGAAATAGCCAGAAATTAGTGGAGACATTTATTACATTTGAACAAAATCCGTATTCTTGATGCATTCAGTTTTCATAATAATTTATCATACTACATTCTGAATTTTAAATGGATCCTGCATTACAATTAATTAGATTAGATCATAAGCTCCTTGAGGGCAGGGACTGTCTTTTGCCTCTTTTTTGTATCCCCAGCACTTAACACAGTGCCTGGCACATAGCAGTTATTTAATAAATGTTTAATGATTGGTTGAATAAATAATAATAGTAGCTGCTAGCATTTACATGATGCTTTGAGGTTTGCAAAGTACTTTATATATGCAGTTGTGGCTGGAATATCATATTGTACAAATTCTAATAAAGGAAAGAAGAAAAATAACATGAAAGCTATCTGGAGAAAGGGAAAAAAAATCTTGGACTTTAGGTTTTCATTCATTTCCTTTTCCTGAGAGATTTGGGAGAATGTTTACTATTATCTCTTCTGTTTAACTCAATGTGAGATGTGCCTATTACCTATATCTTCAAAGATTGTGCCACAATTATCTTAAGATCAGTTTGAGGTGAATTTCCTATTTTATGAAGAAATTAATGATTTTAGAGCACAACCAAACCAGTTTTTTCCTTGTCTTTAAATTTAGAATTGTGGAGCAATATCATGACTTATATACATCACAAAGAGTAAGGATGGAAGCTGACCTCAAGCAGCTAACTTCTGAAAGAGACATCTGGAGCACAGCCACCTATGACTTGGCCCTAAAGGTAGAGAGAGCTAGACGTAGCTCTGAGCCCCTCCTCCCACCTTTTTTTTTCTTCCAGATTCATTTTATGGTTGTAAATAACCCTAATACAAAAACTCAGGGCTAGAGAAATGTATTTTAGCTTTTCCTGATCCTCTTAACTGCTAGTACTCTCTTTCTCAAGCTGTTTTGCATTCAACGACTTTGTAACAAGTTTTATATTTATTAGACCTATACTTAGATATGTATGTATGTATGTATGTATATATATATATTATATATTTATATATTTGTTGGCTTCTCTATTAAAATATAAGTTCCTTGTAAGGAGGAATTGGTTCGTTCATTGTATTTATATCCCCAGCACCTATCACAGTGCTCAGCACATAGTAGGTGCTTAATAAATACTTGTTGATTGATTAATAATTGGTCAATAAAGCTATGCCCTGTGAAAACTGGAGACATCTATTCATTTACTCTTCTGGATAGAGAATAGGTAGAGACTTAGAGTCAAGAAGATGTGCCACATGTAAATTTACTATGTGACCATGGCCAGGCCACTTAACCTCTATGGGCCTCAGTTTCCTCACCTGTGAAATTGGGATAATAACATCTGGAAAGCCTACCTCACAGGGCTATTGTGAGGCTCAAATGACATAATGCAAATCTTAAAGAATTATATAAATGCCAGTTATTATTGTTGTCTTTATTACTTAGCTATTACAGCACAGCTTCCAGTTAGGAATCCTTTTCTCCTTACATCCACCAGATTTTTTTGGAGTATGACTCAGAATACATTTTCTGTTGTCCATCAATAAATAGAGATGAAAGTTGGTAAGAATTCCAAGCTAGCAATTTGGCTAAACCTAGTATCAGGGGTGGGGGTGGGGGGCACAGGGAGAGAAGGGCTCGTATCTCTTCAAGGAATTGACTCTGATAACTCAGATAATTGTGCTACTCTGTTGGGCACTGTCATCCTTTTCCTTTTGTGTTTATTGGTTTCTATTCTAACTTAATGGCTGCCTTGTAGTCATATTGACAATTTCATTAGCAAAGTCCCATGATTTCCCATTTTTCAAAACTGTTTAACTTTATTCCCACCTATGGAATATTAACAATATCTGTGAGTCTCAACAATAAGCCATCATCTCCAATATCATCACTCTAGACTCAAACATTGAAATATGTATTCAAGTTCAGAGACAATTATTATGTCTCTAATGGCATGGTTCCAGGTCTTGTTATTTACTCAGCATTTTAAAAAATTGTTTATGGGGCATGTGGGGGCACAATGGATAGAAAAATGGGTATGGAGTCAGGAAGACCTGAGTTCAGATGTGGCCTCACACACATATTAGCTGGGGAGCAAGAGAGGACATATTAAGGCCCAGCTGAAGCAGAGACTTGGGTTGTGGCTAAGAGTGGTCAGGGATGCTAGCTTGTGGCAGACTTTTCCTTGTGGCCATAGCTAGCCATATCTACTCACTCTACTGTAGACTGGGTTAGCTGTGCTAGAGATAAGGTCAGAGGTTCTTTCCAGGTCAATACATCCAAGACAGTAAAACACTGACCCTCCGGGTTCCAGACTGCAGAAAAGTTCTGTAATCCTGTGCCATCAGGTTCTGGGTTCTTCCAGAATTGGTGCTTCTGCTTCTAATGACCAGTCTTACTGGAAGACTGAGTTGAACTTTTTGGGAACTATATTGTTCCAGTTTCTTTCCCCTACTTCTATGGTACCCAGCTGTGGAGAATAAAATAACCTCTGAGAGTGCATGTTCTGGACCTCCCAGGTCCAGCTTTGTCTAGGGAAAGCATCCAATGTTTAAGAGAGTAGGGCACAGCTGCTTGGTACATGTTTTATGTTTTATTAAGCATCATATGCTTGGTACTAAGTACTGTGTAGTTTTTTTTTTTTTGCTAAAAGTAACAACCTGCCATAAGCAGTATCCAAGCATGTATCTGTTTCCTGGGGAGCCAAGGCCAACCTAATAGGATTGTTGTGACCAGTGCTCACTGAAATAAAAGAAGTTTAAAAAAAAGAAGAGGCAGGGCTTCATCAATGGGTGAGGACTCAAGTTCAATTCTAATTAGGTAGATCCACAAATCCACATTACTCTTGGCATTGAGTTGGCACTGCTCAACCTTCTATTGATTCCCTGTCTCCAATTTATCTTTTTTTTTTTTTTTGGTGAGGCAATTGGGGTTAAATGACTTTCCCAGAATCACATAGCTAGTGAGTGTTATGTGTCTGAGGCCAGATTTGAACTCAGGTTCTCCTGACTCCACTGCCCCACCTAATTGCCCCTCCAATTTATCTTGTCTATGACTTGTCTATACATAGTTGTCTGCATGTTGCCTCCCCCATTAGACTGTAAGCTCCCAGAGAGAAGGGTCTGTCTTTTTGCCTTCCTCTGTGTCCCCAGCACTTAGCACAGTGCCAGTCAGTCAATATACATTTATTAATCAAGGACTGAAAAGGAGGAAAGGTTACTGAGTGATGGAAGTAGGGGGAGAACCTGGAAGTGGTCATGGGGAGCAAAGAATATTTCAACTCCCTCACCTCACCTAGTGAGATGAGGGGAATGAGTGAGCTTGTAACCAATACTGGAAAGAATGCCCGGGGGAAATCATGTTTCAGTGATTTATAGGAGATGGAAGGAATAGGAGAAAAAAAGATTTAGGGTGAAGTGAGCAGGCATTCCAGAAGGCACAGTGAAAGGCGTGAGTGGCATTTGATGAGAGCACTGATGAGAATGGGGATAAGGAATTGGGAAATGGGGATGGGGAATGGGGTTTGGATGGAGACCTTACAGGGATTCAGAGTCACTGGGGTATGTAGGGTATGAACAGGTGTGAGAATGTTCATCACTGAGTGGAAGACACCACTGCTCTTCACAGAGGGGGCTGGACATCAGGCAGGAGAAGAGCATGGTGTGAGACGGAAGGCACACGGTCAGATGGGAGGCCCCGTTTGACTACCCCTCTTCCCTCCAAAAGCTGGAAATTAGGCACAAGACAGTGCAGCAAGAGGTAGAAGCCCAGGGGTCAAGGTCTGATTCCACCTCTCACCTGACACTGGAGATGAGGTGACCTGGTGAAGCAGGGAGTAGAAATCTCCCATGCAGATGGAGCATATGAGGTGCTCAGTACATGTTTATTGACTGACTTCTCATCAGAGAGAGGAACTGGGGGATGGAAGGTTTCTGACTCTCTGGGAACCAGTAAGAACACTGCCCTGACTTAGCACATCTATTCTTTTAGGGCCTATGGAAACGACCAGGATGAGCAGTGAATGTCTGTCCTTAATGAGTGATTGACCCATGCGTGCCACCTAGTGGTTAAATATACATGACACAAGGTTGGTAAGGATAGTAATGTGCTAGATGGCAGAAATAAAGTTGAAAACGACCTTACCAGGCTGAATGGCCCCAAACTCCTTCATACTGTATACACTTCTTGTGGGAACTCCATCTCTCAGTTCAAAATTCAATTCCTTTATACTCCAGCAGATGGTAACAACAACAATAATAACTAACATATTATGCTTTAACATTTGCAAAAACACTTTAGGTACATTATTTAATTGGATCCTCAAAATAACCCTGTGAGGTGGGCACCAGTCGCACTGTTATCCCCATTTTACAGATGAAGAATCTGAGGCTGGACAATTTAATTAATCTGACCATCATCATCCAATTACTGTGTTGGGGATTAGGAGATATTTCTGCCTCTTCTGACTCTGGGTCCAGTACTTTCTCCACTAATGATGGTTTTGTGAGTTGCTCTGGCAAAAAAACAAAAACGAAAACAAAATCACTCCACTTTCAATCTGCAGCTCTGCTTAGTCTAAACTCCATGAAACTAGATAACTCCTGGTGGTCTCTCTCCCCTTTGTTCTTCCCTGAGTTGCAGCTTACTTCTGTGTGTTATCTTCTCCCACTAGATTGTAAGCTTCTTGAGATCAGGGACCATCTTTCTTTTTCTTCTTTGTATCCCCAGTGCTTAGCATAGTGCTTGACACATATTGCTTATTAAATATTGTTTATCATTATTGTTGTTTATTGTTTATTATTATTAATTTAATTATTTTTTGTTTATTGTTTAATTATTGTTTATTAAATTGAATTGAACCTAGTGGTTAGCCCTCTAGAGATGAGTCTGTACAAACACAAGCTAGTTCTTAGACAGCAGACTATATGCAAGGCCTTTCCAGTTTGATAACCTTGGCTGACTTTGCGTTCTACTGGCATGGCCTTGGAGAACCCAGGATCACAACTGCTTGCCATGACAAGGCATCAGAGAAGTTTAGTGGGGGGGGGGGGAGAGGGGTATGAAATTAACAAGATGAAATTTACTTTGGATATATGTAGAGCCTTATATTTGGGTCCAAAAAATTTCCCACAAACTGAATTAAGGAGACTTAGCTTCATAAAAATTTACTGAATACAATCTAGGATGCTAGCTAACTATAAGCTAAATGCTTATAGGCTGCATTAAAAGAAGTATAGTAATCAGAACAAGTGAGAAAGTATTTCTACTGTTCTCTTTATTAGTCAGAACACATCTTGAAATATTGTACCTAGTTTCACATTTTAAAGGTATTTTACCAAAAGTTTCACATTGAAAAGGTGAAGAGAATCCAGAAGAAGACGTTGGGGATAATTAAGAGTCTAGAAATTAGGTGATATGAAGAATACATGAATGAACTGGGGAAGTTTAGCTTGGAGAAGAGATATTTTAGGGGAGATACATTTACCATCTTGAAGTATTTGAGAGGCTGTTGTGTGGTGGGGCTGGGCAAATGTGAAGAGAAGAACTAGGGTCAATGGTAGAAATGACAAGAAAACAAATTCATATATTGGCTCGATATAAGGGGGGAAACTATGTCATTAGAACTATCCCCATATGAAATGGGTTGTCCTGTGACAAGATGAACTCCTCATCACTGTACCTTTAGAATCTAGATGAACATCTGTCAGGGATGTTACCGACAGGATTCCTCTACTAGGTAGGAAGTTAGATCTCTAAGGTTCTCTTCAGTTCCAATATTTTATGATTCTATTTTCCTTCTGTATTCTAATTCATTTGTTTTAGAAAAATGCAGGTTTGGTTCTGGTTCAAACTGATTGACTAGATGAGTGATTTTTTAAAAATCCCTTCTTTTTATTTATTTCATGGTTGACTAAAGATCAATATTTGCATTTTGTTTGGTATAGTTTGTCTCTGTTCAGTCAAAATCCTGATAATCATATAACTTTCTTATAGGTCATTAAAAAAAACAACCTCATACTGACCAGAAGACTTTATCTTAATGAAAAGGCTTGGAATAAATATGTCACGCATTTCATTGTAATGTTGGCATCCCAGGTAAATTTCAATTTAAGAGGCTTATTGGAGTTGAGAGGGTGGGCATTTGTGTGTTGGGGGGGAGTGGCAGGAGGGTACATGTATGCAAAATTATAAGACCTGTACCCAATAAGATTTTAGTGAACTTAGAGAGAAAGCATATTTTAACTCTTCATTCACTGATTCATTTCTGTTCCATTTGACTTTGCAAATATTTATTAAATACTTTCTCTATTCAAGACATTGATCTAGGTCCTAGGGGATACAAAGTTAAGAAATGACACAGTCACTCCCAGGAACTAATAATAGACTAGAGTGCATGAGACACATGTACAAATAACTGTGATATAAAGTAGAGAAAGAGAGAGGTCAAACAATGACATAAAAGATTTGAGAGCAGGATCCCATCTATCCGGGGGAATCAGAGGCTTCATGGAGAAGGTATCACTTGGGCTACTAGGGCTTGAAAGAAGAGAAGAGTTTCAATGGGCAGAGATGCTTGAAGAATATGTACCGTGCATGGAGAATAGCACTGTACAAATGTGGAGGAAACAGGATGAGACTTGGGGACTGCAAGTGGTCCAGTCTGATTGGAATGGAGGCTGTGTGAAAAGAAATTCCATGAAATAAGCCTGGAAAGGTGTTTGGAACCAGATTGATGATGTCCTTTAAATACCA
>NW_020954567.1:18955186-18964537 GCF_900497805.2 Vombatus ursinus
TGAAAAAAATGAGACTATATATAATGTTCCATATCCACAGACACACCCTCTCCCAAACACGCACCTCTGCAGAGGAGTAGGGGCAGGCAGGAGACAGCTTTTCTTTGGGGCAGTGCTTGTAGCAGACAGTGTTTGAAACGGTTTTTGGTAAGGAGTACTTAAACGGGCAAAGGTTGCTGGAAGAAGGGACCCTATCCAGTAGGGGTTTCGTGATTAGATATTGAAATATTGTTTAAATATGTTTCCAACATAGTGGCTCCATGTTGGAGTACAGCTGGTAATGATAAACTCTTCTCCGCTTCATTAAGTTGGTTTATCACTAGCACCACTCTGCCTCTCTCTCAGGGACTTTGCTGCCAACAGCACCTAACCCTCACCTTTATATTTCCACAAAGTGTAATCACAAGGGCTTTTGGGGAAATTAGAAGCAGCTTCTCCAGCAGAAAAAGAAACTGGAGATCCTTTCCCTAGCCTGATTAGCCAGTAGATTTAAATTGAGGAAATTCAAAAATAGTCCTCTTTTTGTTCACTTTTTGGGGGGGGGGCAATAGGGGTTAAGTGACTTGCCCAGAGTCACAGAGCTGGTAAGTGTCTGAGGCCAGATTTGAACTGAGGTCCTCCTGACTTCGGAGCTGGTGGTGTTCTCAACTTTTACAGCTTTGATCAACAAGAATTATTCTAATATTATTCTAGATTTGAAGGTCAGGGACACGAATGGCCTATGTTTAGTACATCATCTCTTGTGGCTCGGTGACTTGAATTCCTAATGGCTCCGTGTTCTCTCCCTTAGTGAGAGCTAAGATAGTTTAAATCATTTTGGTTCCAGATTTGTAAGAGCCTGAATTTATAAATATCTAGACCCCAAACAAAGATGAAGGACTTAGTTGGGAAGAAGCATTTGAAAATTACGAAGCAGAAATCATGTATTTGTATCATTACATCTATTGCAGACATGATATATTTTCTTTTCTACCTCTTTCTTTCTAAGCCTTTTTTTTTCCTCCTTCCATTCTTCTAGTGTGGATGGTATCTTAGGTCCCATCAAGGAAACCACCATGAAGACAGTATGTGCAGACTTCAAGAAATGTAACCAAGTAAGACTTTATAATAGATAGCTTGTTCTTCAAAATGCAGGTGCCTAGAATTAAATGCTGTCCATGGGTCTTCTATCAGGGCTAGAAGGAACTACTGATCTGTTAGTCACAGTCAGTGAACCAGCATTTATTAAGCACTTACTGTATGCCAGGCACTACCCTAAGCCCTGGAGATACAAAGAGAGGCAGAAGACCATCCCTACCCTTGTGGAGCTCACACTTTAAGGGGGGGGGAACAACATGCAAACAATTATGTTTTCAAGTGCTGAAAGCTATTCACACTTGCAAAGACTCCTTACACTTCCCCCGGTCAAGTGGGTATAATTTAATGCATCTGAAGCCTTTCCCTTGTAGTAAGCCTTGGACAATTCTATATAGAGACTCACTAGTTATATCTGAAAGTTACTTTCCCAGGTCACTTGAGAGAATTTTCTCAAAATTTTGCTTGAGAGCGGTGGAAAGAATTCTGAATTTGGAGGCAGACGATGTGCCGCTTGTCCCGTGCGTGTCTTTGGCAAGTCACTTAATTTCTTTGGGCTTCCCAGATGATCTCTAAGATTGCTTCCACCTCTGAAGTTCTCAGAAGAACCGCTTCACTCAAACAGAAACAGACAGGGTGTCTGTTCCACGCGAGACCTAGAATGCCACCAGTGGGATGGAGCAGTCCTGCCCTTAAGGAGTTCACACTTGGCACACGGACACGTAATTATACAAGCTTGACTCTACAGCTTTACCTGTGGATTCCTATACTAGCGATGGAAAAAGGGACACGTGGAGTCCTGGCAACTGCTGCTCCTAGAGATGCATCTCCGCTGGAACTCCCCTCGGCCTCCCATGTCTCCAGCTGGCTTCTTTCTATCCTGAACCTCAGGCTGCCGGTGTCCTCTGCTGGGCTGTCTTCTCTCCTGCTGCGCTGCCACCTGCTCTTTTGCTGCGTCTTCATTTACTGGTACCTCCACTGAGCTGCTCACTGCATCTGGGGCCCTCTCCAGTCATTCTGATCTATATGTGGCCGCTGGACCCAGATGGCTCCGGAGGAGGAAGTGAGGTTGTTGACTTTGCACAGTGCTCCCTCACTTAAATCCAGTTCACTTGCAAGTTGTGGCATCACCTTCCTGATCGAGAACGAAGGACAAACTATAACAACAAACGACAACCACAACCTTCCTGGTATTCTTGTTGTTGGTGGTTCAACTGTTTGCAGTCGTGTCTGACTCTTTGTGACCCCATTTGGGGGTTTCTTGGCAAACCACTGGAGTGGTTTGTCATTTCCTTCACCAGCTCATTTTACAGAGGAGGAAACTGAGGCAAACAGGGTTAAGTGACTTGCCCAGGGTCACACAGATAGTAAATGTCTGAGGCCAGATTTGAACTCGGTTTTTCCTGACACCAGGCCTGGTACTCTATCCACTGTACTACCTAACTTCCTCATTCTACTGTTCTCCAGTGATGCCATCTTCTTGTCTTTCATGGCAATAAATCTCTATATGCTGTATTGTTGCCGCCCTTTAAATTGAAGCTATAATTCAGCTTTTTCCCCAAAAGGGAGAGCATCTGGGCTTTCTAAATCCATAGCCACAGGATCTAATTCAATTCTTTTTTCATTCAGCTCTACATCTGCATCCAGCAAGCCAACAGAAACCCCGAGGCTTAGTTTAAATCCGTCTTTTGAATTCCTTTGCTTTGGCCTGAGCTGCGACTCACCGAGTTCAGGCTGCTGCAGTATTTGATTTAGAGTGACTATGAAAAAGGTTTCAGCTCCAGAGTTAGGAGCCCCTTTGCCTAGGTCCATGCAAATCACTCTGGGTGCTTTGTTTATCGAGTTTTTTTTTTGAGGGGGTGGGGGTTGAGCATCTTTCCTCCTGCTTTCCTTCTGGCACAATCACTACTACTCTTACCAGAGATAGGAACAGAAGAGAATTTTCATTTGTGTCAGGAAGTAGGACACTGGAAGAATGACACAGAGAAGGAAGGAAGGAAGGAACACCAAATATTTAGATCTAAGTCACAGACGGTTAGCATTTCTTGAAGAAAGGAAAGCTAGCGGATGTTGAAACAACCTACTTCTGGTGATGTATGCTGGGAAAAATTCTATCACCCAAAAGAACGCAGGGGGAAAAAACATTGCTACAGGTTCTAAAATCTTAGGGGAAAGTTGAAGATATTGGAGGTACAAGTGGCTTCCTCATTGTGGATGAATGGAGGCAGGGCATTAAAAAGATAAATTGGATTTGGATTTCTAGACCATGGTTTAAAATATAAGCATGATTGGCTTTTGACTATGGATGAAGTGCACCTAATAAGGGCTGGTAAAAATGTATTTGCTAGGCGCCTTGAAAATCTACTTGAGGACTTCAAGCTGAAAAGTCAGAAGAAGAAAACTGCCAACCTGGCCAATGAATTTGACCTTGATTTCTGGCAAAAATTATAGAGAACATTATTAAGGGAATAGTAGTGAACACTCAAAAAAGGAAGAAATGATAACTAAAAAAAAATTTTTTTTTACATTTTTCAATTAGTTTATTTTGAATTATAAACAATCACTTCCATAAGCTTCTGAGCTTCAAATTTTTCTCCCCCTCCCTCCACACCTTCCTCCCCAAGATGGCACGAAATCTGATATAGGCTATACATATCCATTCCTATTAAACATATTTTCACATTAGTGATGGAGTAAGTAAGAATTAGAGCCAATAGGAGGAACCACCAGAAAGAGGAAACAAAACACAGCAGAAGAAAAAAAAATAGCAAATAGCATGCTTCCATCTGCATTCAAACTCCATAGTTTTTTCTTCTTTGTGGATAGCATTTTCCATCATGAGGCCTTTGAAGATGTCTTAGATCCTTGTATTGCTGAGAAGGGTTAAGTCTATCAATATTAGTCATCGCACAACAGGGCTGTTACTGTGTATAATGTTCTCCTGATTCTGCTCATTTCACTCAGCATCAGACCATACAAGTCTTTCCAGGTTTTTCTGAAGTCAGCCTTTTCATCATTTCTTATAGCATAATAGTATTCCATTACATTCATATACCACAACTTGTTCAGCCATTCCCCAATTGATGGGCATCCTCTCAATTTCCAATTCTTTGCCACCGCAAAAAGAGCTGCTATAAATATTTTTGTACATGTGGGTCCTTTTCCTATTTGTATGATCTCTCTGGGATACAGCCCTAAAAGTGCTAAGCAATGATTATTAAAAGCCAGTATAATATCATAATGAATAAGGCCATATTGACCTCATTATTTTTTGTTTGTTTTTTTTTTTTTGGTAAGGTAACTAACTAACTGAACTGAAAACTCTGGAAAATAATGTAGATCTAACATACTCAGATTTCAACAAAATATTTCAGAAAGACTCATATAATGCTAAGCTTATGGATAAGAAGGAGAGATAAAGGCAAGATAATACAACAGCCAAGTGAATGTGAGCCTGTTTGAAAGGCTGGACCCAAAGAGTCATCTTTAATGGGTCTACAACAACTTGAATGATAGTTATCTAAGGGAGGAACCATCCTTGGTTCTTTGCTGTTCAGCTTTATTTTTCAGTCATTTGATTAAATTTTGCTTGAATTTGATGAATTTTGATGAAATTTGTCAAATTTGCAGTTGACATAAAGCTTTGAAGCACATTGTGTAACAGAAAATATATCCAAAAGAATTTCAATAGCCTAGAACATAGTTGGCCCACTTATAGCCAGGAGATGTTCTTGGTGGTGGAGATGTTCTAGAAAAAAAAGATGTGGGAGTTTTTGGTGGATTGCAAACCCATTATGAGTCATGCGTATGTTATGGCAGCCAAAAAAACTCATGCCATACCATGCAAGTATCCAAAACAAGGGATGTAATAGTTCTATTATATTTTGCCCTGATCAGGCCAAACTGTTCATTTCTGGGCACCCCATTTTAGAGAAAACATGAATGACCAGGACTATATCTAAGAGAGGGTGAGCTGGTTGAAAGGAGGATTAGAGAACATTCCATAGGAAGATGGCTCGAATGAAAGAACTCTGCATAATTTAGCCTGGAGAAGAGAGGATGTGGGGGAAGGGTGGAGGAGTGAGGCATGATACTTATCTTCAGATATTTGAAGAGCTGTCATGTGGGGACTGGACTTTTTCCCACAGAGACCCAGAAAATCCAACTAGGAGCCATGAGTAGAAGTTGTAGAGAGACAGATTAAGGCTTGATGAAAGAAAAAAAAAAACTTCCTAGTAATTAGATTTATCCAAAAATGGAATGGAATGCCTTGCAATCCATCTTCACTAAAGGCAAAGACTAGATGGTCACTTGTAGAATCTGTGGAAAGAATTATTTTTTTAATTAATTAATTTATTTTTAGTTTTCAACATTCACTTCCACAAGATTTTGAGTTCCAAATTTTCTCCCCATCTCTTCCCTCCCCCACTCCAACATGGCATGAATTTTGAATGCCCCTTCCCCTCATCTGCCCTCCCTTCTATCACCCGCCCCTTCTCTTATCCCCTTCCCCTTCTATTTTCCTGTGGGGCAGGATAGATTTCTATACCCCATTGCCTGTATATCTTATTTCCCAGTTGCATGTAAAAACAATTTTTTACATTTGTTTTTAAAACTTTGGGTTCCAAATTCTCTCCCTTCCTCCCTCCCCACCCACCCTCATTGAAAAGGCAAGCAACTGATACAGGTTATACATGTGTAGTCATGCAAAACACTTCCATAGTAGTCGTGTTGTGAAAAACTATTTCCCTTCATCCTATCCCAACCCCCACTTATTCTATTCTCTTCTTTGACCCTGTCCCTCTTCACAAGTGTTTGCTTCTGATTACCTCCTCTCCCAATCTGCCCTCCCTTCTATCATCTTATCCACTTCCCACCTGTTTTCCTGTAGGGTAAGATAGATTTCCATATCCAAATGAGTGTGTATGTTATTCTCTCTTTAGGCCAAATCGATGAGAGTGAGATTCACTCATTCCCCCTCACCTTCCCCCACTTCTCCTCCACTGTAAAAGCTTTTTCTTGTCTGTTTTATGTGAGATAAATTACCGTATTCTACCTCTCCCTTTCTCCTTCTCCCAGTATAATCCTCTCACCCCTTAATTTTATTTTTTAGATATCACCCCTTCATCTTCAACTCACCCCGTGCGCTTTATCTATCTATATCTCTGTCTATATACATATATTTTCCCTCCAACTACCCTAATACTGAGAAAGGTCTCATGAGTTACAAATATCATCTTGTGGAAAGAATTCTTGTTGAGTTATTAGATGGATTAGGTGGTTTCTGAAGTCTCTTCCGCTTGAGATCTTGTGGTTCTGTGATCTTACAGTGAGGGAAAGAGAAGGACTGATTGATAGATGGGGAGAAGCAGCATCACTTAGTGAGCAGGAAGACCTGTGTTGAGTCTTGCCCCAGATCCTTACTAGCCATGTGACCCTGGATTAATTAATTAACCTCTTTGGATATCCATTTCCTCTGTAAATGAGTGGGTTGACCTCTAAGATATCTTCCATCTAACAATCAATGATTCTATGACTTAGTTATCCCATGGAGCAAGATCCAGGAAGAGGTATGAGGGGGTGGGAACAAGGGCATGACAGGAAGAGTTAACTTGGACAAAGGGGAGAGCCACCTCATCCTTGGAGAAAGAGATGTTAAAGTGTGGAGGAAGGGACAGAGAGAGAGTCATGAGAGCTTCAGTTTTCTCAATGAAACAGGCAAATTAAACTGCTCGGAGATGGATAGGGCATAAAACTGAGGATTAAGGAATAGGTTGGAACAGGGTGATAAGTGTGATAGCAGGGCAGTCAGGATTGCCATATAGGAATGGAGAACCCAACATAACTTTTTTTTTTTAAGGTAGTTGGGGTTAAGTGACTTGCCCAGGGTCACACAGCTAGTGTCAGGTGTTTGGTCTGCGGTCGGATTTGAACTCAGGTCCTTCTGATTTCAGGGCCAGTGTTCTATCCACTGTGCCATCTAGCTGCCCCTCCAACATAACTTAGAAATCGGGTATTTGTAATGGATTCAATCAGTATCGTTTCATGACTTTCTCTAACAGCTGTCAGTCATATCGTACTTGCTAATTAGGGTCCTAGGGAGCCTACATTAATAGGCTAATTAAGGAGTGATATATATATATATATTTTTTTTTGTATACTCTTTTCTTTCCTTAGATATTGATTGAAGATGCTGACTATTATGGTGGAGATAAACTAGTTGAAAAGGTGGAGACCCTCAAACTTGCTTATCACCTACAAGGAGCCTGGACAGAGTATGGGAAAGCAATATTGAATCGTCATAAAACTATAGATGCAGACTTACCCTCACAACAAGGTTTCATGGAAGAAATTAATGAGAAGGCTGCAAGACTGTGTAGAGAATATGAATTAAGGGTGAATGGAGGAGAAAATGGTAAATTATACAATGAAAATTGTGTCATTATGTAGTATAATGCATCCTAACATTGGGAGGCCATAAAGAACTGCTTTTTTTTTTTTTAAAACATCAAGTTTGCATAGAAAATCAATATTGAGCCAATGCAGTCTTCTAAATAAATTTATTATTTCGTTTCTTAATCCACAGCAATTTAGAAGCAATACAGTAATGTTGGGGGTGTGGAAGGGACAGGGAAGGAGTGCTTCTAGAGGTAATCAGACATAAGAACTCAAAAAAATTGGCAATCTGTAGGTACTAACAGCCCTGCAGACCTTATTAAGCCTTGAGGATATAATTGTATAAGTCACAGACCAATGACTGATGTTTATAATGATGTTTCTGAGTTGTTCAAAAGTGGTTAAATTATATTCATTTTATTGTTTTAAAAAGCCAACTAAGCATGTAATACATCTTAGATTTCCAGTCAAAATGGTTAGTGTTTTGGAAAATTCACTTATGTGGAATGGCGTATTTCCCAATGAGGATGGATAAGTAGAATGTGTCAGGAAATCAGAGGAACTTTTTTTTTTTTAGAGCATTTTTTTTTTAAATTTTTAACATGTGTTTTTAAAACTTTGGGTTACAAATTTTCTCGCTTCCTCCCTCCCCACCCACCCTCATTGAAAAGGCAAGCATCTCGATACAGGTTATAGATGTGCAGTCATGAAAAACACTTCCATAGTAGTCCTGTTGTGAAAAACTAAGTATATTTCCCTTCATCCTATCCTACCCCCCCATTTATTCTATTCTCTCTTTTGACCCTGTCCCTCCTTAGAAGTGTTTGCTTTTGATTATCCCCTCCCCCAATCTGCCCTCCCCTCTATCAACCCCCTCTTCTCTTGTCCCCTTCTCCCCTTATTTTCCTGTAGGGTAAGATAGATTTCCATACCCCATTGTGTATGTTATTCCTTCCTTAAGCCAAATCCTATGAGAGTAAGATTCACTCATTCCCTCTCACTTTTCCCCATTTCCCCTCCACTGTAAAAGCCTTTTCTTGTCTGTTTCATGTGAGATAATTTACCCCATTCTACTTCTCCCTTTCTCCTTCTCCCAGTATAATCCTCTATCACCCCTTAATTTTATTTTCCAGATATCACCCCTTCATCTTCAACTCACCCTGTGCCCTCTATCTATCTATCTATCTATCTATCTATCTATACATACATATAATTTTTTCCCTCCCACTACCCTAATACTGAGAAAGGACTCATGAGTTACAAATAGCATCTTTCGCTGCAGGAATGTAAACAGTTCAACCTTAATAAGTCTCTTATGATTTCTCTTTCCTGTTTACCTCTTCCATGTTTCACTTGAGTCTTGCATTTGAAAGTCAGATTTTATATTCAGCTCTGGTCTTTTCCATATTGCTTGAAAGTCCCCTATTTCATTGAAGGACCATTTTTTACCCTGAAGGATTATACTCAGTTTTGCTGGGTAGGTGATTCTTGGTTGTAGTCCTATCTCCTTTGCCCTCCAGAATATCATACTCCATGCCCTCCAGATCCTTAATATAGAAGCTGGAACTGTTTTCTTTTCAAAAAATTGTTTTTATTTGAAAGAACCTGTAAATGCACAATTTCAGAAATATTAACAAAAACATTGCCAACTTTATATTATAGGAATTATGAGTACTCTATATTTAAATATAGTACTGATGGTAGGTAGTGATGCAGTGGATAGGGTGCTGGGCCTGGAGTCAGGAAGACTCATCTTCCTGAGTTCAAATCTGGCCTCAGACACTTACTAGTTATATAATCCTGGGCAAGTCACTTAACCCTGTTTGCCTCAGTTTCCTCATCAGTAAAATGAGGAGGAGAAGGAAATGGTAAACTACTCTA
>NW_020954567.1:18964637-19042188 GCF_900497805.2 Vombatus ursinus
GAGAGAGAGAGAGAGAGAGAGAGAGAGAGAGAGAGAGAGAGAGAAACCTGAGTTTTCCAGTAGGGCTAAGAATGAGGCATTCTGAGTATTGGAACTTTTCAGAAAACTCAAATCCTTTAAGCATTGAACCTTTTTATATCCTTTTTTGAGAGATTCCTGACAGAATCTATACATGGCAGAGTCTGTGCTAACTTTTGCAGACCCTGGAACCTGTTTTCTTGAATCTCATGATCTCATGTCATGTCATTTGCCCTTGATAAAATAAATCGCATGTCACTTGTCCTTGATAAAATGAACAATTGAAATAAAGTTTGAAGAGGGCTTCTACTAGAGTTATTTGCTTGTCTTCATAAAATTGTCTTTATTGGCGTTCTTTGAAGAGCCAGCCTAGTATAGTGGTTTTAGATTTAGAGACTTAGACAATTTAGAGACTTAGTCCTGATCTAGCCTTTGTCACTTAATAGATAATGTTCTGAATATGGTTGGAGTCCTGGCAATAGAGACTTAGAGCTGGAAGAGATCTGAGAGGCAGATATGAAGAAACTGAGGCCCAGAAAGCTTAATAGAAAGAATTCCATTGCCCAAGTTCACAGGGCTTATAACCTCCTTGTCACCTTCCAATCAATCTTTCACATAAATCAGCCTTTAACTCTGGAAAGTGAGGAATGCCACATCTCAAATAGAGGGTCACCTTATCTTTTTCCACAAGGAAACACTGCCATCTTCTGTATATTTAGGATATTGCTGCTACAGAATATGATATCAGGTTGAATTTTTGTAACTGTAGGCAAGATAAGGCAGTATGTGGAGGGGATGGTATGGTGGAATCAGGTTCCAAAGAAGGCAGTCCTAGAGTTTTGTAACAAAATAGAAAATAAATATGCCAATGAGATTAAGGTGCCACTCAAATCTCCATCAGTATATAAAGGTTTGCCGATTTTGTAAAGGGAGCAGGATGGCTCCCAAATCTCATCTGGGAGACCCAAATATAATTCATGTAAGAGCAACTACAATCTAATTGACTGCAACATATCCAGTGGACTGTTGCCACAAGAGAAGGGTGGTGATGAAGGTTTGTGTATCCTTGAAAAAGGAGTGCGGAGTTTTGGAAAGACCATTAGCCTACCAGAACCTGTGGATGCCCCAGGTTCTAGCCCTGGCCCCGCCATCAATCCCAGTGTAATATAGTAAAATAATATAACCTCCTTATGCCCCAGTTTTATTATCTTTAGAATGGATATGACAAGACTTTGCTTGGCAGTTTTTGGGGGCTATTGTGATGACCAGACCAGATAATTTGTGTGCATGTTCACCAGCCTGTGTAGGGGGCCAAGCACAATGGCCAAGGATGCCAGTGTTCTAGTGCACTTGGGATATCTGTTCTAGTGGAGGAAGCCAGGTCAACCTATCACAGCTTCATGACAACATCCCTTAAGGTCATTTGTGGATATGGGTATTTCAGTCAGCTTGGCAGTGCAGTTCATTACATTGACATTCTGATTTATAAATTACTCTCTTGAAAGTTTGATTTTCACAAACCAATTCCTGAAGGCTTTATCATTTCTGGATAAATCGATAAAACTGAGTTCTTGAAAGGCAAGGCTGAGGACCTGACCCATCATGTGTGATGCAGAAACCTCAGGAGGCTGTGTTTGAACAGCTGATCTCTTCCTCTCTGTACCATCTTACCTTTAATGGTCATAATTAGGAATTTGCATCTTTGGTTCTTTGTGATATCTTCTCATAAAACCTTCTCTGTGGATTCTGGGGTCTGTACAGTGGCAGATACTTGAAGCTTCCCAGACTTTCGAGTGCGAGGTCATTGAGATTTTAATAATCTGTTTGAGATTTTAATAATATCATAGCTATGTAATTTTGATACAGTTACACGTGAGTATATGGAGATGGTTATGAATATGTGCACATATGAGCCATTTGCCGTCTTTGTGTTTATCATCCTTCACCAGTCTTCCTCTGATGCCTCATCATGGCATCATGATGGGTTCTTAATATGTCAGTTGAGTACAAGCTCTGGCCTGTCCTACCAAGCTAAAAAGACTTTTAAGTATTTCCCAGCAGAGGACTGCATATCCATCTGTCATCTGAGGATCAGCCTTGCTCTGTTTAGAGAGGCTCATTATGGTTGGCAGCCAAATAATGCTGTTTTTTGACCATGGTAATCCATCCTAGAGAGGCTGTGATCTCATTATGCCCATCATAACGAAATCATTGATCTTTTGAAGAACTGAAGTGCAGACGTGTTTTTTAAACAAGAAGGCCCAGTGAAATGATGACCTTTATGAAGTAGTATTTTCACTACTCGGAGAAGAGAATAAAGGAGTTGGTAGAACTGGTCTTATCATATACCCAAATACAACAAACATCATTTTATGAGATATGGGATATATGGGATACTACACATTAAATTAAAGTGCTCATGATAAGTATTTATAAGAGGACTACCATGAAAATAATTGCAGCTTCTCTATCACTATCTGCTGCAGAGGATAAAAAGGTAGAGAAATTCTATAAAAATATTATGGGACCATCCAAATCAAATCAACAAACTCTTTGATACTTGGTGATGTTAGTGGAAGGGCAGAACTAGGTGAGGGTAGTGAGAAATAGATTGTCAAATATAGATCAAAAATAAAAAACGAGGTCAAAAATTTATAGGCCACAAAAAAGCCTTGTGCCTATATGTTATAAATATCTAATTTTTTATAATTAATTAATTTATTTTTAGTTTTCAACATTCATTTCCATAAGCTTTTGAGTTTCAAATTTTCTCCCTTTCCTTTCCCTACTCCCTCCCCAAGATGGTGTACAATCTGACATAGACTCTACATATATATTCCTATTAAACATATTTTCACATTAGTCATGTTGTAAAGAAGAATAGGAACAAATAGGAGGAGCCACAGGAAAGCAGAAACAAAACAAAACAGAAGAAAAAAAAAGAGCAAATGGTACGCTTCCATCTGCATTCAGACTCCATAGTTCTTTCTCTGAATGTGGATAGCATTTTCCATCATGAGGCCTTTGGAGATGTCTTAGATTCTTGCATTGCTGAGAAGAGATGTCTATAAAAGTCAGTCATCCCATAATGTGGCTGTTACTGTGTACAATGTTCTCCTGGTTCTGCTCACTTCACTCTGTATCAGTCCATGCAAGTCTCTCCAGGTTTTTCTAAAGTCTGCCTGCTCATCATTTCTTATAGCACAATAGTATTCCATTACATTCATATACCACAACTTGTTTAACCAGTCCCCAATTGATGGCATCCCCTCAAATTTTTTTTTAGGCAATTGGGATTAAGTAACTTTCCCAGGGTCACCCAGCTAGTAAGTGTCAAGTGTTTGGTTTGAGGCCACATTTGAACTCAGGTCCTCCTGACTTCAGGGCTGGTGCTCTATCCACTGTGCCACCTAGCTGTCCCCCCAACATAACTTAGAAATTGGGTATTTGTAATGGATTCAGTCAGTATCGTTTCATGACTTAAGGTTTCATGGCCACCTAGCTACCCCTGGCATCCCCTCAATTTCCAATTTTTTGCCACCACAGAAAGAACTGCTATAAGTATTTTTATATATGTGGGTCCTTTCCCCATTTTTATGATCTCTTTGGGATACAGCCCTAGAAGTGGTATTGTTGGGTCAAAGGGTATGCACATTTTTATAGCCCTTTGGACATAGTTCCAAATTGCTCTCCAAAATGGCTGGATCAGTTCACAATACCACCAACAATGCATTAGTGTTCCAATTTTCCCACATCTTCTCCAACATTTATTATTTTCCTGTTTTGTCATGTTAGCCAATCTGATAGGTACCTTAGAGTCTTCTTGACTTGCATTTTTCTAATCAATAGATTGAGAGCATTTTTTCATATGACTATAGATAGCTTTAATTTCTTCTTTTGAAAACTGCCTGTTCATATCCTTTGACCATTTATCAATTGGGGAATGACTTGTATTCTTATAAATTGGACTTAGTTCTCTATATTTTTAGAAATGAGGCCTTTATAAAAGACACTGGTTGTAAAAATTCTATCCCAATTTTCTGCTTCCCTCCTAATCTTGGTTGCATTGGCTTTGTTTGTGCAAAAACTTTACAATTTAATGTAATCAAAATTATCCATTTTGCATTTCATAATATTCTCTATCTCTTGTTTGGTCATAAATTCTTCCATTCTCCATAAATCTAACAGGTAAACTATTCCTTGCTCTCTCAGTTTGCTTATAGTATCAGCCTTCATATCTAAATTGTGTATCCATTTTGACTTTATTTTGGTATATGGTGTAAGATGTTGGTCTATGCCTAGTTTCTGCCATACTATCTTCCAGTCTTCCCAGCCATTTTTGTCAAATAGTGAGTTCTTATCCCAGAAGCTGGGGTCTTTGGGTTTATCAAATAGTAGATTACTATAGTCATTGACTACTGTCTTGTGTACCTAAACTATTCCATTGATCCCCCACTATTTCTTAGCCAGTACCCAGTAGTTTTGATGATTGTGGCTTTATAATACAATTTAAGATCTGGTATGGCTAAGACACCTTCCCTAGCATTTATTTTCATTAGTTCCCTTGATAATGAATATCTTCTTTAAGAAAATAATCCAGGGATGTTGGACAAATCAACTACCAAATAACAATACAAAATGATATTGATTCAATATTTTGACAGACAGGAAATGAATAGCTTGTTTTACTGATGTGGCAGCCATTCCTAAATCTGCTTGCATAACTAGTCCACTGATTTGTTAGAGCAAAGATCAAAATCAGTAGTATGGCCTCATAAAAGAAGTAGTACAGGGTAAAACCAGTTTAAAGAAAGCTTAGAGATCCAATTAAGCAAAATTATCCCTTGGGAACTTAAGGATGTGTAACACTATGTCCTACCTGGGTGAAGTGGGCACGGGGAAAGCCCTGTGCCTCATGAAGGAGAGGCATGACTCTTAATTGGCTAAGAGAATGCTGAGTAAGATACTCTGTACCTGGATAAGGGGCAGATACTTTATCCACTTTGCCTGGGTGGGAGTATTACAGATGAAAATGTAAGGATAACAAAGAGAAGAAAATGGAAAAGATCTGCAAAGGTTTTTTTTATAACATGCTCTTTTCACGATCCTGGATCATTAAAGCCTCATTTTATAGTCCCAGATAAAGGACAAAAAATTGGCACTAAAGAGAACCAAAAGGAAAATGCAGCTAAATTATACCAAGTTTACATAGAGGAGGTTTGTGCTGGAAGTATTTGAGAACACTAAAGATTAGATTCACAAGATAGAGGAAGAAGGGGAAGATACCAGGGATGTGGGAAAAAAAAAATTAGACTTTGTCAATACTGAAAAGTCAACAAGAGGGCATCAACAAGCACCCATCCATTTGCTTACATTTACATCAATATACAATTTTTATGAAGATCATGCATCAAGAGTATCTTTAATGAGAGTATTAGTAAGAAACAAGCAGGCTTTCATGAACAATGGTCCATGGCAGATCACCATTTTATAGTCATGCTATTGACTAAAAGAATTAGAAAATACAAGATCCTATTCTGCTTATTGATATTCTGTTTATTGATTATACAAAAAAGAAAAGCACATGATTTGGTAAAACAAAATGCTTCTGAAAAGCTATTTTCCAACAAGGTGCCTGCCATACATAACATACACCAAAACTATTCAGGATTCCTTGAAAGATATAATGGAGATAATTTTGTCTAATGATCCTCTGATTGTTAATATCAAGTGACTGATATTAATATAATATCAAGTGCTGAGTGACATATGCTCACCAAAGATGTTTGCCACTATTATAAGGATGACTTCCAGTGCAGAGTCTAAATTGAAGAGAGATTCTATCTTAAGAGTGAGATCCTCCAGATGCTCCTGTTTGCACATGACTTTATGCTAGTTATTTTCAAGCCCTAGAACATTGTGGTGTCTCCTGGAGGAAATCTGAAACCACTCAACAGAGTCTGACCTAACTATTCAGACAGAAAAAAACCCAGTGAATGGAGGATGCCACCTGTTATCCAGATTATGACACAAGAGTTTGATGAACAACTTATAGAGCTCATCATGTAATATATGTATATGTAAATACATACACACACATATATACAATGTAAAATATACATATATACACATATGTATATATAAGTTCACTTACCTTGGTAGTGTGTACTTTCCAGGGATGTATGCAGTGATAATGAGGTTGATGCATGCATTGCTGGAGCTAGCTCAGTGTTTGGGAGGCTCTGAAGGAAAGTATGGGAGAGAAGAGGCATTAGACCGACTACCAAACTGAAGGTCTACAGAGCCATCGTGCTGACTTCATTGTTGTACGCCTGTGAAATGTGGATGATATACCAGCCCCATGCCAAGCAACTGAATTGCTTCCATTTGAATTGTCTTAGGAAGATTCTGAAGATCACTGGCGGGATAAGATACCAGACACCGAGGTCCTTTCTGGAACTAAACTGCCAAGTATTCAAACTCTACTTCAGAGAGCACAATTCCAATGGGTTGGCCATGCTGTTCAAATGCAAAATGTACACTTGTCAAAAAGACTATTTTATGTAGAACTCACACAGGGCAAATGTTCACATGGTGGTCAGAAGAAGTGATACAGGGACACTCTCAAGGTCCCTCTTAAGAACTCAGGAACTGATGGTGTAACATGGGAGACACTGGCACAGGACTGCTCAGCATGACATGCCCACATCAGAGAAGATGCTGTGTTCTATAAGCAAAGCAGAATTGAAATAGCTCAAAGGAAATGCAAGATGTGCAAATTTAGAGAATCCACCCCAAATGTTCACACGGACTATTTGTGCCCTATCTATGAAGAACATTCTGAGCTCCTATTGGTCTGATCAGCCACAGTCAGACACGGTAAAACTAGACTCTAGCATAAAGATGTCATTTTGGTCCTCTTTGAGGACAAAGAACAACAACCAACCAAACAGGCAATGCAAATGGGAAAGTTGGGCCCAGAATTAAACCGTAGATACAAGAGGCTGTATTGCCCTTTGGTAAATTGCAAACTTTCTTAATGGCTCCAAACTTCTCCCTGGGAAAAAGGTCCATGTAAAACATACCAACATTCTACCAGTGTTATTTTATGGTTGAGTCATGGAACTCTTGAGTCTTCAAAGAATTAAAAATGAGTATCACTCAAAGGGCAATGGAAAAAAGACACGATAATAGGTGTAAGTAGGCTGAAATACATAATAAATTAACCATGAGCAAAAATCAGAGTAAAGGATGTCATCCTGAAAATGTATGACTGAAGAAGATGGACTGGTCAGGGCTTGAGAATGAGCAATAACTGGTGGATAGTCCATATGCTTCACTAGTATTCTTGTGATGTCAGGGGAAAGTGAAGAAGAACCATTACACAGTGGTTGAACCTTCTGGGGTGAATTTATGGAAGGGTATGGACCAGAGTTTAGAATGGGCAGTCATAGAGAAATTGCAATCTGCATCATTGGAGAGATTTTAACAGATCAAAGATCATTTTGAGTATTTGAGTATGAAGTAACATAATTGGCAATGACTCGTTGTATCTGGTTCCCAGCTAAGAATTCAAAGAAATCAGACTAAAAACTGCTGTATAGAGAAATTACCAAATGGCTAAGCAGTACAAAAAGGGTTATTTAGTATTAAATCACCAACATGCTTTTATAAAAACCCATTTTTTTTATTGTGGAGAAAAACTCCAACAATCCCACTTAATGCTTTTTTCCATCTTTATTCTTAGGTTATAACAAGTTTTTTCTAAGCTTAAATTCTGCTTTTGAAATGTGGATATTCAAGATGGAAAGCAACCACCCAATTTCTGCAATGACTCCGGGGGACTGGAGGGCACTTTATGCAAGAATTCCTGAATTCCTCAATTTACTGGATGGGATGTTAGGTGTTATTGGTGTTATCCCATTGACTGAAGAGCAGATAAAGAGTAATTATGTGCCGTAAGTGAAAATTGTTTTACCTTAGTTCTTCCTTCAACTTAAACAGTTTCAATAAACATTAATTAAGAGCCCACTGTGTGCAAATACTGAGCTAGGTTTTGAGGAAGTTCAACAATTGAACATGATAGTCTCTGCTTTCAAGGAGCTTATAGTTTACTAAGGGGTCATGACATAAATACAAAACAATGACTTAACAAACATTTATTAAATACTTACCATGGTCCAGGGACTATGTTAAATCCTGGAGATATAAAGAAAAAGCATAAACAGTTCATGCCCTTACATTCTACTGTGAGGAGACAACATGTACACAAAGAACTAGAATATGAAATAACATATGATAAATATATAAGTAATAACATGGTAAGTGTTTAAAGAGGCACAAAGCAATTATTATACAAATTCCAAGGGAAAAGAGTCATTCCTGAGTGTTGCAAATAGATCAAGATAAGCTTCCTAGCCCTGGGATACAGGTAGAATTTCAGTTAGTAAAGATGGGAGAAGGGGAGGACATTCCAGGCTTAGGGCAAAGCTTAAGCAAAAGGCTAATCCATGACCCAGCATTCACCAAAATCTGGGCTCACATGAACTGGATATCATCTTGGGAGTTTCCTTAAAAAGTCAGTTTTTCTCTTTGGCTGGTTATACCCTCATTTAGAGTTTAGTCTTGGAAATCTCTGAACATAACTTTCACAAATGTGGGTAACCAGAAGCCCAGCTCCCATATAAGTATTCAAAGAAAAAAAAATGCATATCAGACACAGGATAGCCTTTATTTTATCTTACACGAAAAGAAGACATAAAGGACTCAAAGAAGCCCATAAACAATATATAGATTCTCAATAGCCCATAAACAACCAAGAACAATTATTCTTATCTCCATTTGGGTTCCATTTCTCAATAGGAACTTCCAGACTGAACAGCATCCTATTTCTACCTCCCTCAGGAGGTAACTTATCTTAGGATTTCTATTGGGGTAAACTGATGTTTTGGTAGATCTCTCTCTCTTTCCCATAGGGTCCTACCCAGTCCTTTACACACTCATAGTGACACATTGTGGTTTTAAATATGGTTTCCTCTCAGAATGGAAACACACTTTGGTGCGACTGGAAGGCAACCACCTTCCCATAGGACCTCCATTGTCCAAATAACTAATGGCAAGTATAGGGAGCAAAGTATAGATATTCTGCTCTCCCACATCATGATTTGAACCTCTTATTGGGTGATCATATCTATTAGACTCAGGAATACATTTTCAGGAACTTCCACTTCTATTTCTAAGAAGGCTAGATCTCTGAACTCTTGAACTTATGGTTACTCATGAGGCAATCTCCAATAAATCTCTCTTCTTCAACCAGAAGACTAGATTTAAGAATAACACTGCCTTGGAAAACAAAATCTACTCCCTCCCTCCCCCAGCACACAAAAGGGCTTTTGATTCAGGAACATTGTCCATGAAGTCTCTCAGTGGTGGGTGAACACATACAGTTTCCATGTGCTTTTCCAGGATGCTCCACCATTGTTCCAGCTGTTGCCCTCTCTTGGTCTAGAAAATTGCGTTCACAGGTAGTTTCCTGTGCTCAGAATGCTATGGGAGAACACATTCAGTTCACATGTATATCTGCTCCTAAGGCAGCCATTAATAGTTCCTGGGGATAGGGGATGGAACTGTGTATATACATGCACAGCCCCTCCTGCCCCTACTCAACTCCCCCACCCACCCACCCAAGACCTAGCACTTAGCTCTGCTCTTAGCTCCATGGAGGATCTTTCTGAAAAATGCCAAAAATGGTTTGCCAGTTTTCATTTATATGCCAGCACAATGGGTGGCTCTTCCCAACAGAGCCCATCCTCTCAAGAGTCTGAGTCAAGGCATTTATCTCAGGGCAGCCCCAATCACTGGGACTTAAATGGAAGTTATTTTTTGTTGTCTTGACAAGGTGCAGGGGGTTCCCTCCGTACTCCACAGGTGGAGTCACAGACAGTCAAAGATCCCAAACAATGGCTCACCAACCTATGAGCTCATCAAGGTGATTGGAGAACTCGCCTGAACAACCCCTTTACAGTAGGAAATGGGAAAACTAGCAGTATAGTTTTGCCAGAATGGGAATAAGACTGGAAAGGTAAGACAGAATGGAATGCCTTTGGTGCCAGACTTAGGAGTTTTCATTTTATTTAGTTCCCTTCTTTTGTGGGGATTTTCTGTATCACCTCCTCAGTTTTTATTTAGAAAGTAATACATTAGATTAAAAATGGTTGTGTATAAGGAAGATACTTCTTGTGGTAGACAACCAACATTAAAAAGATAGATCTATGTAGGTCAAAGTGAAGCACTGACAACTGTTGGTAGCTGTCCAGTGATTTGGTAGGGTGTGAGTAACCAGACCAAGCAGATCAGGATTTTGGTCCACATGGCCTAAAGTCACAAGAAAATAGTCAACTCACCACTCTACTTTGAACTGTATAGACCTGGTCAAATAAACTGCTCAGCTTTTAGCTAATAGTTATTTAGATATGTATTTTCAGAGTTGAATCACTTCTCTAAAATTTACTTGATGTCTCCATCAGGGTAGTCCAAACTAATGTGTTTCATATGATGCAACAATGGATTTTGACTATGTCTAATGGGACTGACAAGGACAACAGTGGGCTTCATCACCAAGTATGTATCAATCATCCCAGACAGTTGAAAAGCCCACCCTAGTGTGCCATGAAACATAGCTTACCCTGTGCAAAAGATCATTGAGTCCCAGAATGTTATAGCTGGAAGAGACTTTTTGTTGTTCATTCGTTTCAGTCGTGTCTGACTCTTTGTGACCCATTTGGGGTTTTCTTGTCAAAGACACTAGAGTGGTTTGCCATTTCCTTCTCCAGCCCATTTTACAGATGAGGAAACTGAGGCAAACAGGGTTAAAGTGACTTAGCTAGTATCACACAACGAGTAAGTGTCTCAGGTCAGATTTGAACTCAGGAAGATGGTTCTTCCTGACTCTAGGCTCAGCCTAGCTAGCTGCCCAGGGGAAGGGATTTTAGGACTTATCTATTCACACCTGTGCTCCATTATATAGATGAAGAAACTGAATTTCAGGAAGGCACGAGATAACATGGCTAGTATGTAGCAGAACTGGGTTTTTTTTTTTTTTTTTAGGCAATTGGGGTTAAGTGACTTACACAGGGTCACACAGTTAGTAAGTGTCAAGTGTTTCGTCTGAAGTCGTATTTGAACTCAGGTCCTCCTGACTTCTCGGCTGGTGCTCTATCCACTGTGCCACCTAGCTGCCCCTGGAACTGGGATTTGAACCCAGGTCTTCTGACTCCCAGTCTAGGGCTCTTGCCACTGTGCAACACTGAGAGGAAGGAGGAAATGATGTAAGAGCTCCTCAACTTGTTGTCTTTGAATTTTTAAAAATTAGAATAGTGCTATTTCCTCTGGAAGGAAGTCCTAGAGCATATAAGAAGTGTTTTTAGCTTTACTCTTTACTTGCCAAAGGTCCAATATCATGAATGTTACTCTTCCTCTGGTGTTGTGGACATGGTGACATTTGGAATTGACTGCACTTGGTCAAAGTGGTTACATGAGGTGAAAACAGAAGGTTCCTAGATATGCTCAGAAGTCTGTTATAATATAGAATATGGAATATAGAATAAATAAATGTACCTTTTTGGGAGATGAATTCAATCCAACAAACATTTCAAAGCCAATTACCTTTTAAGTTCCTTCGGTGTGCAGAGCATTGCATCGGACATTGGAAGAATACAAAGTTCAGGTAAGACGTGGTTTCTGTCTGTTGGGACCTTACGGTTTAGTAGGAGGATAAGACATATACGCAGATGTGATAATACATGAGTATCATTTCTAACTCCAATGGATCTATGATCACATTGATTTCAACATTCCTTCCAGTATGCAGGTCACATCCTAGCCATGCTTGCCCAACCCAAGTGATGAGTATTAGTATCTTCCCTCAAGTTCCACACAGAGGATCCATCCAACAAACTAGAGGGCTTCCTCATTTTCTCCTGACATCGATATAATACCAGTAGAGCATTCCACCTGAACATCTTTCATTTTTTGTTCTTTCTTATAACTTCTTAAGATATCAGCCCAACTTGACCTCTTCACCAATACAAGATGATCATTTCTCTCAAATGTTGGCTTCATCATTATGGAACATTTTATTAGTGAAACTACATAATTTCACTCATAAGCTAAACTTGTACAGTCATGATGTTTTACAAACACTTAACATACAATCATTTGTTATAAGTCCACATAACATATGGAATACTAACTATAATGGTCATCCCAAAGAGGCTGCCTTGTGAAATAATAGATTACTCTCCATTGGAAGCCTTCAAGGTTCTCAAAGTGGGTGGTACCATCCACTAGGGGTGCTCAAACGATCCAGCGAGGTGGTATTAGTCTCAGGTGCAATTGGGGGGCATTGAATAAAAATAAGGATTAACCTAACATAACCCCACGGTGCTGCTGAGTAATGTTTTTTGAAGAGGGGGTAGTAGGCAAAATAAGTTTGGGAACCACTAGTACCACTTTTGGTGGTTGGTGTGGAGAGGAATCTTGTTGAGGTACAGATCAGACTAGATGGTGCTTGAAGTCCCTCCCAATGCCTAGATTCTGTGGGAATAAGCTTGAGAAAGTTGTAGAGCTAGAAAACTGGTATGTGTAGGGAGGATGAATGACCTTAGGAAAACACATGCCTTTGCTATTGCTGCACAATATCCCCAACCATTTCCAACTGGGACTAGGTAGGAGGCTACAGAATTCTCAGGCTACACAATTTCTTTGTCTGAGGGCTGGTAAACAAGTGGTTTGACCATTAGACCTAAACTCCAGTTTCTGAAATAAGACATTGATCCTCCATCTTTGGTTGGAAGTGTACTGGCTTCAGAAATTAAAGCAGGGAAACTAAAGGGTCTATGTGATGTGCCATTGATGCATGTTCTAGACTGACTGAAAAGGCTTCAGATTTCAGTCCACACTGACTTGGTGATGAACCACTATGTGGTTGCAACAGGTAGCAGATTCACAATGGTAGATGGGACCCCAAAGACCTTCTAGTCCCTGACATGAAGTACAGTACGATATAGTCTCCACTTGGAGACCTCCAGTAATAGGGAACTCATCTTTGGACAGTCATAGTTTTTAAGTTTTGCTTATGTTGAAAACTGTTGGGGGAAGCTAGGTGGCACAGTGTATAGAGCACTGACCCTGGAGTCAGGAGAACCTGAGTTCAAATCTGGCCTCAGACTGCTGTGTGACCCTGGGCAAGTCACTTAACCCCGACTGCCAAAAGAAAAAGAAGGAAACCTGTTTCTTTAAAATCTCCCACCCCCACCCAATTTGTCCTAGTTCTATTTTCTGGAGCAAGTTTAATTCCTCTTTCACACAATAACCTTTCAGATACTCAAAGACTTCTATAATGTCTGCCTTAAGTCTTCTTTTCTCCAGGCTAAGCATTCCCACTTAAATCAACTGATCCTCATCTAATGAATCTTCTAGTCCCTTCCCCCACCCAGGTACCAACCTGTAAGTGCACATCATCTTGTCAATATCCCTTATACAATGTGATACCTAGAGCTAAACACAATGGTGTTGATGTGGTCTGGCAAAGACAACATCTGGCATGATTATCACATTCATCCTTCTGTATGCGAACTCACATTGAGCTTCTTGTCCACTAGGTATCCCCCCTAAATATTTTCTCACGAGAACTGTATTATAACCACGTTCCCCAGTTCTCACTTCTTCCATATGGTACTTTTGCAGCTTTTTTTTTTTGATGAGGCAATTGGGGTTAAGTGACTTGCCCAGGGTCACATAGCTAGTAAGTGTCAAGTGTCTGGTCTGAGACCAGATTTGAACTCAGTCCTCCTATCTCCAGGGCCAGTGCTGTATCCACTGCACCACCAAGCTGCCCCATGTAGCTGATTTTTTAAAAATACAAATGCATTTATCTCTATAAAATTTCGTTTTGTTAGCTTAGTGACAAAGCTAACCTCTTGAGATCTTTTGGGAGCCCATCTCTGTCATCCTGCATATTAATTATCCCTTTCATATTTGTGTCATTCACATATTTCAGAAGCATACTATTTATGCCTCCATCCAGTAAAAATCAGCAAACTTTCACCCCGTATAAACGATCAGTTCTGCTATCATGTTTGTTCTGAAAACATAAATTGGTTCCAATACAATTGATATATTAGGGAATAAGTTGAGTATGAGTCAAATTTCCTGTTTGCTTATGCATGATTTCATCTGCAAGAAAGAGCAAGAACATAGAAAACTGTACCACTGCACCATAACTTACAAGCCACAATCTTTCTGATGCCTCCTTCCATAAGCAAACTTCAAGCATTTTTGAAGGGAAAGTGCCATATTTATTGCGCATCTTCTGGTGCAATAGGAGCTATGAGCACAGGAGGGCTGTATCCATGCATTCCACCTACACCCGCTGCCTCCTCCTCCACATCCCAGAGTTGGGATCCCCAAAGCCGCCGTCTCACCTGTAAGTTATCATCCTAGCCAGCCCAGGCCCGCTGGAACGGTGGGATCCCCCCATCACACTTATATGGGCTCCTCTTCCATTGTTTTCACTTTTGGACTTCACACTCGTCCACAGTCATCCTTATTTCCTTTTTTCCTGGTTCTCAAGTTTTATCATATTTGGGGACCTCAACTCTTAGAGAGTATGGTTTTTTCTCTAGAACGCTCTCAAGGGGTTAATTCTCAGTTTTATTTTCTTTCATGCTATTTCTATTTCCCCAATAAGCACATGTTATAGTAAGCTTTGAGGATCTTTTCTATTTTCTTTTATTCATTTTCCTCCTTACATTTTTGTTCTTAAATGCCCTTGGGGTGAGTGTTCTTAGTTAGATCTCTTGCCAGGTTTTCCTTAAACTTATTCTACCTTCCACTGCTTTTCTCTGCTTTATGAGATGATATTATTCATGACTGCCCATCATCCTTAAAAAAGATTTTGTAAAAGCGTTTCTGTTCTATCTAGTATTGCCTTAGCTGCCATCTCTCTCCTCCTTACAACCGAGTCACATGTTTGCTGATTTAGACACTTTCGGAGTTTTTTTGGGTCTTGTGGCAATAAATTTGCAGCAGCTGGACCTCTCCATGAAATTCTTTTAATCAGTGTCAATGTCATTTCTAAAATCCATTTCCAATCTCTCATTGCTGATTATTTGTTTAAATAGTTCAGGATTAACTTGCTTCAATTGTACACCATACCTTTCTTTCATTATTTTTATTTCTTATTGCTTTTTTTAAAACTAATTTTGATCCATGCCCTGACAAGTTGGTCATCTGACTATATACTGATAACATGACTCAGGGATTAACTCCCACAATGGTAACAAGTTGTTTGGTTTCTGTCAAAATGTAATCAATTTCTTTTCTTTTCTTTCTTTATTCTTTTTGCAATATTATTTGGTGCTTGCTATCTTCAACACATACCAATTCATAAGAGACTTATTAAGGTTGAACTGTTTACATTCCTGCATGGAAAAATGATATTTGTAACTCATGAGACCTTTATCAGTATTAGGGTAGTTGGAGGGAAAAAAATTAGATGTATGTATATATAGATAGATAGATAGGTAGATAGATAGACAGATAGAGGGCACAGGGTGAGTTGAAGATGAAGCGGTGATATCTGAAGAATAAAATTAAGGGATGAGAAAGGATTATACTGGGAGAAGAAGAAAGGGAGAGGTAGAATGGGGTAAATTATCTCACATGAAACAGACAAGAAAAGGCTTTTACAGTGGAGGGGAAACGGGAAGGTGAGCGGGAATGAGTGAACCTTATTCTCATAGGATTTGGCTTAAAGAGGGAATAACATACGCAATCAGGTATGGAAATCTATCTTACCCTACAGGAAAATAGGGGGGACAAGAGAGCAGGGGGATGATAGAGGGGAGGTCAGATTTGGGGAGGGTGTAATCAGAAGCAAACACTTCTGAGGAGGGACAGGGTCAAAAGAGAGAATAGAATAATTGGGGGGTGGGATAGGATGAAGGGAAATATACTTAGTTTTTCACCACATGACTACTATGGAAGTGTTTTGCATGACTACACATCAATAACCTGTACCGAGATGCTTGCCTTTTCAATGAGGGTGAGTGGGGAGTGAGGAAGGGAGAAAATTTGGAACCCAAAGTTTTAAAAACACATGTTAAAAAATTGTTTTCATATGCAACTGGGAAATAAGAAATATAGGAAATGGGGTATAGAAATCTATCCTGCCCTACAGGAAAATAGAAGGGGAGGGGGATAAGAGAAGAGGGGTGAGAGGTAGAAGGGAGGGCAGATTAGAGGAAGGGGTATAAAGAATGCATGCCATCTTGGGGTGGGGAGAGGGATGAGATGGGAAGAAAATTGAACTCAAAATCTCATGGAAGTGAATATTGAAAGCTAAAAATAAATAAATTTTAAAAAATTTTATAAATCATACATTTTAATTGGGAACCTAGACTTTGCTTTTAATGTAATCTTATTTTTTGGTTATATTTTAAGTTATGAACTGTTTCCCTCCCTCCCTCCCCATCCCACACCTGAGAAGGTCACCATTTGATTATATATGTATGTGTGTGTGTGTGTACATACATACATATACACACATGTGTGCATGTATATAAATATATGTACATGTATATATGTATAGGTGTCCATACTATGCACACTTGCATACTTCTGTTTATCAGCCCTTTCTCTGGAAGTGGTTAGCATCTTCCTTCATGGGTCCTTTGGAGTTGACTTGAATATTTATGATAGAATAGCTTAGTCATTCACAGTTATTCTTTGAACAATATTACTGTTACTGTATGCAATGTTCTCTTGGTTCTGCTCATTTCACTCTTCATTATTTCATCCAAGTCTTTCCATGTTTTTCTAAAATCAACCTGTTCATCATTTCTTACAGCACAGTAGTATTCCATCACAAGAAAGTGTTTTTTAAAGGATATACCCTACTATGCTGATGTACCTTCCATTGCACTTCCTTCTGAGAAAACAGCCCTTTTTAAATGGCTGTAGAACAGTGCCTTTTATCAATGTCCTAACCAAACTTAGAGATAGGAAGACAGAAGCATCATATGCTATAGTGAGAAAAAAAGACTAGAGTTAACGTTATAGCAACACTAGATATTGGATTTAATTTCATCAAGCACCATAGTATCATTAAAGTCAGGACCTAAGGATAAATTCATCTCCAACATCTAAATGCAATATAACTTTAACGAATTTTAAATGGTTCATTTGAAATCTAACCTTTTAAAATATTTAATATTTTTCTTCCTACAGGTGAATGAACTCCATATAGCCATGATTAAATGGATGGTAAATATGCTTATTATACTGATACCTGACTATACTGATGAGAATTCTCTCCCAAAGACCGAACTAGATGCCAGTGAGGAGGAAGTTCGTCTTCATACAGGCATTGCTATGTTGGAAATAGAAGGCACGTCACTGGCAAAAATGTTGAGCCGATTCTCTATCTATTTATTCAGGTGAAACTCTGATGATTGATTTTGTACTTGTAAAGATAAAATATACATGAAGTAACAGTGATAAGAGAGTTAACAGGAACAAAACCTTGCTGAACAAAGTAATTCCTTAAATTCTTTAAAAATTAGAATTTGTCTTTAAAATTAGAATTAGAATGTTAACAACTCCACAACACATGAAGAAATAATAAATCAAAGGCTGAAAAAAATAAAATGAAAAAAATAAATAAAATTATGAATTATGAGATATCTGATAGGAAAAACAACTGGCTTGGAAAATAGAGGAGAGAGAATTTAAAAATTAAAAATCATTGGTGTTCCTGAAAGCTATGAAGAAAAAAAGAACTTAGATATCATATTTCAGGAAATTATAAAGGCCCAGATCTCTTAGAATCAGAGGACAAAGTAGAAATTGAAAGAATCCACTGGTCACCTCTTGAAAGAAACCCACATAAAACTTTAGGAATAGTGTAGCCAAAATACAGAACTCATAAGTCAAGGAGAAAATACTGCAAGCAGCCTGAAAAAAATTTCAAGGACCATGAAGTGAGTTAGGATCACACAAGATTTAATGGCTACCATTATAAAGGAATGGAGGATTGGAATATGATATTCTAGAAGGCAAAGGAGCTAAGTTTACGAACAAGAATAAATTATCTACAAACCTGAGTGTAATACTACAGGGGGAAAAATGGATATTAAATGAAAAAGAGGACTTTCAAGTATTCCTGTTTAGAAGACCGTGGTTGAATAGAAAATTTGACATACAAGTAGAGGACTCAAAAAAAGGCAGATATGAATGAGTGAGAAACCATAAGGGACCAAAATAAGGTTAAACTATTTACATTATTATATGGAGAGATAATTTATGTAACCCATCAAAAATTTATGATTAGCAGGGGTTTTAGAGTCTCCAGTGTTATCCTATTATTTTTAGATGATCTAAAATGAAGAATGGAAGGTTGGGGAAGAGTAATGCACTGGGAAAAGGAGAAGGGAAAGGAATAATGGGAAAGATTATTTCACATAAATGGGGCATGCAAGGAAGATTTTATACAATGGAGAGACGATGGAAGAAGATAAGCAACAACACTTGAGCCTCACCCTCATCTGAACTTATTTAAGGAAGAAAGAATACATATGCACAAATAGCTGAATATTGAAATTCATTTTATCAAACAGAGAAGTAGGAGGAAAAGAAATTAAGAAAAAGAGAGGATATGAGAGAAAAAGGAGCAAGAAAAATTAAGAGATCAGAAGCAAAAACTCTTAAAGAGGGCACAGGATGAAAAAAAAGAAGGATAAGCATAATTGAATAGGATGGAGGGAAATACACAGCAATCATAATTGTAAATGTAAATGGAATGAACTCACCCATAAAATGGAAGTGAATATAAGAATGGATTAGAAACTAGAAGACAACAATATGTTGTTTACAAGAAACACTCTTGAAACAGGATATACATAGAAGTAAAAATAAGGGGCTGGAGCAGAATCTATTATTCTTTAGCTGAAGCAAAAAAGGCAGGGTAGTGTTCTGCATCTCAGGCAAAGCAAAAGGAAAATAGATCTAATTAAGAGATAAACAGAGAAACTACATTTTCCTAAAAGACACCATAGACAATGGATTAGTATCAATATTGAACATATATGCACCTAATGGAATAACATGTAAATTCTTAAAGGAAAAGTTGACTAAGTAACAGGATGAAATAGTGAAATTATAATACTGAGGGTCATCAGTTTAGCCCTCTCAGACCTAGATAAACCTAGCCATAAAAATAAACAAGAAGAAATTAAAGTGACAAGTAGAATTTTAGAAAAATTAGCTATGATCAACCCCTGCAAAATATTGAATGGGAATAGAAAGGAGTATACCTATTTCTCAGCTGTGCATGGCACCTTTACAAAAATTTACCATATATTAGATCATAAACATCTCACAAACAAATGCAGAAAAATTAAATACATTTTATGACCATAATGCAATAAAAATTACATTCAGCTAAAAACCTTTGATGCACAGATTAAAAATTAATTGAAAACTAAATACCTTAATCCTGAAGAATGGGTGGGTCAAAGAATCAATCATAGAAACAACCAATAATTTCATTAAAGGTCATGGCAATATTGACATAACATACCAAAATCTGTGGGATATAGGCAGAGCACTACTTAGGGAAAGTTTTTATTTCTACACACATGTCAATAAAAGAGAAAAAAAAATTGAGTATCTAAAAAAATTAGAAAACCAACAAATAAAAGATCTCCAATTAACACCAAAATAGAAATCCTGAAAAGTCAAAGGGGAGATTAACAAAACTGAAAATAAAAAACCATTGAACTATTAAATAAAACTAGGAGCTGGCTTTTTGAAGAGAGCAAAAAAATAGGTAAACCACTGGCTAATTTGATTTTTTAAAAAGAAATAAGAAAACAAAATTACCAGTATCAAAAATGGAAAAAGTGAATTTACAGCCAAGGAAGATGAAATTAAGCAATAGTTAGGAGCTACTTTGCCCAACTACATGCAATAAAACTATCAATCTTAGTGAAATAAATGAATATTTACAAAATGTGAATTTTCCAGATTAACAGGAAAGGATATCGAATTAAACAACCCTATCTTTGAAAAAAAAAATTTGAATAAGCCATAAGTGAATTCCTTAAGAAAAAAATCCCCAGACCAGGTGGGTTTACAAACAAATTCTATCAAGCATTTAAAGACCAATTCTAATATTACATATTATTTGAAAAAATGTAAAGAAAGAATCTTACCAAATTCTTTCTATAACATAAACATGGTCTTGATACCTAAACCAAGGAAAGTCAAAACAGAGAAAGAAAACCATAGACCAATTTCCTTAATGAATATTAATGCAAAAATTTAATTAAAATACTAGCAAGGAGATTACAGCAACATATCACAAAGATCATACATTATGAACACACTGGATTTGTACAAGGAACGAAGTACTGGTTCAATAGCAGGAAAACTATAAGCATAATTGACTATATTAACAATAAAAACAATTCAAAGGGGCAGAGCAAAGATGGCAGAGTAAAAGCAGTGACTTGCTTGAGCTCTCCCCCAAACCCCTCCAAATACCTGTAAAAAATGGCTCTAAACAAATTCTAGAGCAGCAGAACCCACAAAAAGAGTGAAACAAATTTCTAGCCCGAGACCACCCGTACCAGGCTGAGAGAGGAGTGCAGTTTATCTTGGGCCGTGCAGGCCACACAGGCAAAGAAAAGGCCTCAGTAAAACTGGAGCAGTCCTTAGGGAATTGAATCAAGGGGCGCTGTGGTGGTTTCTAGACTTCTCAACCCACAAACACCAAAGACAACTTAGAAGGTCAGTAGGAAAAGTCTGTCTAACTGCAGTGAGAGAGGATCTCAGTCTGGCCCTGGTCCCGACACAGCCCCAGGACGGTGGCTGCCTCCAGAGCTTCCAGCTCACAGAAGGAGGGGGAATCGAGTGGCTGATTAGAGGGGGATTGCAGGAATCTCTTTGCTGGTGCTGAGGCAGGATTCTCTTGCTTTGCCTGTGCTTGGATCTGGATCACAGTTCTGGGTCGCAGTCCTGGAGTGAGGAGGAGCACTGGCACAGTGGAGCTGGTAGTGGCAGTGGAGAGGAAATCCTCCTCACAGTTCCAAGGCAGAAAAGAATGCTTGTGGTCACTCATAGACTAGAGCACAGGCCAGGAAAGGAGTAAACACCTTGCCCTTGATCATACCTCCTTGAAAGAACTGAAAACTTACAGGTCCCTAGAAGTATCTCTGAAAATAGCTGCACAAAACCCCCAAAGCTTGGGATAGTACATTCTCCACACTGCAAGCAGATCCCTACCTTAACAAAGAGTTTAAAACTCAAGTAATTGGCTGGGATCATGAGCAAACCACACAAAAAAGTGAGATCATAGAATCTTTCTTTGGTGACAAAGAAGATCAAAACATACAACCAGAAGAAGACAACAAAGTCAAAGCTCCTACATCTAAAGCCTCCAAGAAAATTCTGAATCAGTCCCAGGCCATGGAAGAGCTCAAAAAGGATTTTGAGAAGCAAGTAAGAGAAGTGGAGGAAAAACTGGGAAGAGAAATGAGAGTGATGCAAGAAAATCATGAAAAACAAGTCAACAGCTTGTTAAAAGAGACCCCAAAAAATACTGAATAAAGTAACACCTTAAAAAATAGCCTAACCCAAATGGCAAAAGAGGTCCAAAAAGCCAATAAGGAGAAGAATGACTTCAAAAGCAAAATTGGGCCGATGGAAAAGGAAGTCCAAAAGCTCACTGAAAAAAATACTTCCTTAAAAATTAGAATGGAGCAAATGGAAGCTAATGATTTTATGAGAAATCAAGAAATTGTAAAACAAAACCATAGGAATGAAAAAATAGAAGACAATGTGCACTATCTCATTGGAAAAACAACTGACATGGAAAATAGATCCAGGAGAGATAATTTAAAAATTATTGGACTACCTGAAAGCCATGATCAAAAAAAGAGCCTAGACATCATCTTTCAAGAAATTATCAAGGAAAACTGCCCTGATATTCTAGAACCAGAGGGTAAAATAGAAATGTAAAGAATTCACCAATCATCTCCTGAAAGAGATCCTCAAAGGAGAATTCCTAGGAATATTGTAGCCAAATTCCAGAGTTCCCAGGTCAAGGAGAAAATATTTCAAGCAGCCAGAAAGAAACAATTCAAGTATTGTGGAAACACAATCAGGATAACACAAGATTTAGCAACTTCTATATTAAGGGACCACAGGGCTTGGAATATGATATTCTGGAGGTCAAAGGAAGTAGGATTACAACCAAGAATCACCTACCCAGCAAAACTGAGTATAATCCTACAGGGGAAAAAGTGGACATTCAGTGAAATAGAGGACTGTCAAGCATTCTTGATGAAAAGACCAGAGCTGAATAGAAAATTTGATTTTCAAATACAAGACTCAAGAGCAGCATGAAAAGGCAAACAGGAAAGAGAAATCATAAGGGACTTATTAAAGTTGAACTGTTTACATTCCTACATGGAAAGATGATATTTATAACTCATGAGACCTTTCTCAGTGTTAGGGTAGTTGGAGGGAAAAAATTATATGTTTAGATAGATAGATAGATAGATAGATAGATAGATAGATAGATAGATAGATAGAGGGCACAGGGTGAGTTGAAGATGAAGAGGTGATATCTAAAAAATAAAATTAAGGGGTGAGAGAGGATGATATTGGGAGAAGGAAAAAGGGAGAGGTAGAACAGGGTAAATTATCTCACATAAAACAGACAAGAAAAAGCTTTTACAGTGGAGGGGAAGTGGGGGAAGGTGAGAGGGAATGAGTGAATCTTATTTTCATTGGATTTGGCTTAATAGGGGGAAGGGGAAAAGAGAGTATGGGGATGATAGAAGGGAGGGCAGATTGGGGGAAGGGGGTTATCAGAAGCAAACACTTCTAAGGAAGGACAGGATTAAAAGAGAATAGAATAAACAGGGGGCAGGATAGGATGAAGGGAAATATAGTTAATCTTTCACAACATGACTACTATGCAAGTGTTTCACATGACTACACATGTATAACCTGTATCGAGTTGCTTGCCTTCTCAATGAGGGTAGATGGGGAGGGAGGAAGGGAGAAAATTTGGAACCCAAAGTTTTTTTAAAATTTTTTATTAATTTATTTTGATTTATCAACAATCATTTCCATAAACTTTTGAGCTTAAAATTTTCTTTCCCTCCCTCCCACCCTCCTTCCCTAAGACAGCACGCAATCTATAAGCTTTACATATACATTCCTGTCAAACATATTTTCACATTAGTCATGTTGTAAGGAAGAATTAGAACCAATAGGAGGAACCCCAAGAAAGAGGAAACAAAACAAAATAGAAAAAAAAATGGCAAATAGTATGCTTCAATCTGCATTCAAACCCTAGTTCTTTCTCTAGATGTGGATAGCATTTTCCATCAGGAGACTTTTGGAGATGTCTTAGATCCTTGCATTGCTGAGAAGTCTATCAAAGTTAGTCATCACACAACATGGCTGTTACTGTGTACAGTGTTCTTCTGGTTCTGCTCACTTCACTCAGCATCAGTCCATACGAGTCTTTCCGGGTTTTTCTGAAGTCTGCCTGCTCATCACTTCTTAAAGCACAACAGTATTCCATTACATTCATATAGCACAACTTGTTCAGCCATTCCCCAATTGATGGGCATCCCCTCAATTTCCAATTCTTTGCCACCACAAAAAGAGCTGCTATAAATATTTTTGTACATGTGGGTTTTTTTTTTTCCATTTTTATGATCTCTTTGGGACATAGCCACTAGAAGTGCTGTTGCTGGATCAAAGGGTAGGCACATTTTTATAGCCCTTGGGGCATAGTTCCAAATTGCTCTCCAGAATGATTGAATCAGTTCACATCTCCATCAATAATGCATTAGTGTTCCAATTTTCCCACATCTTCTCCAACATTTATCATTTTCTTGTTTTGTCATATTGGCCAATCTGATAGGTATGATGTGGTCCCTCAGAATTGTTTTGATTTGCATTTCTCTAATCAATAGTGATTTCAAGCATTTTTTCATATGTCTATAGATGGCTTTAATTTCTTCATCTGAGAACTGCCTGTTCATATCCTTTGATCATATCAATTGGATCATATCAAGCCAAAAGTTTTAAAAACAAATGTTAAAAATTGTTTTCACATGCAACTGGGAAATAAGATATACAGGCAATGGGGTATAGAAATTTATCCTGTCCTACAGGAAAATAGAAGGGGAAGGGAATAAGAGAAGGGGGTGAGGAGATAGAAGGGAGGGAAGATTAGGGGGAGGGGTATTCAGAATGTACACTGTCTTGGGGTGGGGGAGGTGAGAAAATTTGGCACTCAAAATCTCACGGAAGTGAATGTTGAGAACTAAAAACAAATTTTAAATTTATGTATAAAAATTTATAAAAAGAAAAAAACAATAAAAACAACACAAATCATATGATTATTTCAATAGATGCTGAGCAAAATATAACATCCACTCCAGTTTAAAATATTAGAAAGCACAAGACTAAAGGGAGTTTTCCTTAAAATGATAAGTAGTATCTATAAGAGCAAGCATTATCTGTAAGGGAGATAATGCCAGGATATACATTATCACTATTACATTTCTGCTAGAAATTTTACCTATAGCAATAACACAGGAAAAATATATTGAAGGAATAAACCCAAGCAATGAGGAAACAAAATATCACTCTTTGCAGATAATAAGATGATTTATTTAAAGGACCCTAGAGAGTCAACTAAAAAATTAATCAAAACAATGAACAACCTCAGCAAAATTGAAGGATATAATATATACCCACACATGTCTGTATATCAACAAAACCCAGCAGGAAGAGATATTCCATTAAAAATAACTACAGATAGTACAAAATACTTGGGAGTCTACCTGCTAAGAAACACACACAGGCACTATGTGAACACAAATAATTGGAGAAATATTAATTGCTCATGAGTGGGCCAAGCCAATATAATAAAAATGCTACCTAAATTAATCTACTTATTCAGTGCCATGCCAGTCAGATTACCAGAGGATTACCTTATAAAGCTGGAAAAAAATAACAAAATTCACCTGAAAGAACAAAAGGTGAAGAATATTAAGAGAAGCAAGGAAAAAAATGCAAAGGGAGACTAGCAGTACCAGATCTCAAACCATATTTGTTCAATAGTTTCAGTCATTTCCAACTCTTTGTGACCCCATTTGAGGTTTTCTTGGCAAAGATACTGGAGTGGTTTGCCATTTCCTTCTCCAGTTCATTTGATAGAAGAGGAAACTGAGGCAAACAGAATTAAGTGACTTTCCCATGTCACACAGCTAATAAGTGTATGAGGCCAGATTTGAACTCATAAAGATGAGTCTTCCTGATTTCAGGCCCAGCACTTTATCCACTGTACTACCTAGCTGCCCAAAGTATACTACCAAGCTGTAATCATAAAAAAAAATTGGTATTGGGTAAGAAAGAGGGTGGTTAATCAGTGGAATTGTGGGTATTGTTATTTTGAGTCCTTTGAAAGGTACCTTAACTCAGGTGAATAATGGGTGTTCTGTAGAAAGGTTCTAGTTTCCTATTCACTTCATGTAAAACTCAAGATGCTGTCATGATAATTTTTAATTTCCTTTTATTAATTTGTATTATATGAACTCCAGGATCATTTTGGCCAACTGAATCCTGTTTTCTGTTAATATTAACCTCGCTTACCTAAAACCTGATTCATGGAACGATAATATTAAGGGAAAACTTTATGACATTCCTCAGATAAGAAGCCAAAAGGGAGTTTTGAGTTTCCTGAGGTGATTTAGCTAACTATTGTAAAGTGATTCTATTGGCTCTGACTCTGTAGTTATTTTTGAGGAATGTAAATCTCCACTCTCAATCAACACATTGTGAACCTTCTAAACATAGTTTAATCTGTAACTTGACTTAATTTTGTTCAGTTTTTATGGCCTAAGAGGAAGTACTAAATTTGTTCAACTTTTATGGCCTAAGAAGATGTACTAGATTGCTGTATGTCAAAAATTATTTTTTCTGTCCCTCTGACATAATTTTGCCTATAAAAAAGCCTCCTTAAAGTTCTAATCTTTGTTCAGGGTTCTTTTTCTACCTTCTAAGCCTGTACTTAATAAGCATAATAAAACTTAGATTTTTACTTCTATAATTTCTGTGCTATGATAGGTATATTCAGCAGCAGCAGTAACCCACCACATGAACTCAAAAATGAGATATTTCTTTCACAACATAACTAACACTTTTACTTTAGTCAACCAAAAAAATAATGGTCTGGGTATCCTTTTTAATGTATAATTTATGTATATAATGTGCAATTTAACAAATCATATAATCTATGACATCTCACCCAACTTGAGGAACTAGTTCCTGAAATGAGGGTTCACTAAATGGTGAATATCTAATAAAACCTAATAATAATAGTAATGACTCAAATTCAGGAAGTTGAGTTCTCAACCATTAGGATTTAGGCTCTTTCTCAGTCTCCATCTTTCTCAATCTCTACCTCTCTCTCTTGTCATATACATATAAACATATATTTATACACATATGTATGTATATACACACATACATACATATACCAATACCAAGTGGTAGACAAGATACACAAATTAGTACCCTGGAGGGTCAGTATTAATTTTTTTCTTTGCTAGATCAGTATTAAAAAATTGTTGATTGCTACAGTAAACTCTCTTTTCTTTGAAATTTAAACCACTAAAATGTTCCAATAATGCTCACACTTCAAGAATATTCTGTTTTCTCAGTTGTTGCAAAAGCACGGTGGCAACAATGGCTATGAAGAAAACAAGTGTCTTCAGTCAAAATGCTGATAAGGATATTGAGGATCTGACAAAGATTAAGGTAATCTTCCTTTCAAAATATGCATTAATAAAGCAATTCTTACTCATTTTATTCTGGAGTATAGTAACAGAATTAGCCTAGGAATAATTCATTTGGGAAGCTTAGAGTCCAGCAAGGACTCCAAAGTTTCTGTCCAATAAAACAAACTCAATCCCCAAAACTCTGCTAAATCCCAAAGGCTAAATTCTAAAATTCTAGGTGATTTTAGGACAAAGTATCGTGATGCCATGCAGCTTTCCAAATTATTCCTGGTTCTTCCCATTCAGGTTATCAAAACATTGTTTTTTTTCACATTGTTTTTTTCTCTGAAAGAGAAAAGAGATCACTAAATGGTGTAGTGGACAGAGCACTGGATTTGGAGTCAGAATGACATGGGTAAAATTCTGCCTGTATAATAACTCTGTCCCTGCCCCTGCCCTCAAGGAGTTCACAAACCAATAGGGGAAGACAATTCATGAAAAGAAGGTGAAAAGTGTGTGTGTGTAGGCTGGAGTCTCCTCAAACAGAGTTCAGATGTCCACCCACCCTTATTCTTTCTAAAGAGAAGGAAGCAAAAGTTCCAGGGGCAGGGATTACTGAGGAAGTTTGAATATAAGAATAATTGATTTCATCTTGTAGAATGATGAGTTTCTGGAGATCATGAAATCCAGGAGATTAGCTGGGTGGGAAATGAAGTCATTTAATCTCTTTCTTCCTCATTTTCCTCATCTGTAAAATGGGGATAATTATAGCACCTACCTACCAGAGTTATTATGAAGATAAAATGAGATAATATTTGTAGAGTGCTTTGCAAGCCCTGAAGCACTATGTAAATGCTAATTATTATCATTATTATTAGAAACATGCTTTCATTTTAACTCATTTGATCCTCAGAAAAAACTGGAGTATGAAAACTCAGCCTTCTATACTTTTCTGTCTCCCTCCTGAACTTTTCTCTCTCTCATTCAGGTACCTTTGGTGACATACTTTTCTAGGCTATGACATCCTACCCATTCATGCTTTCCCTGGGCACAACCCCAGCTTTAAAAACTCTATTACCATTCTTCCCTTATGTCAAAAGTACCTTTTATGTTTCATTCCTCCTTGAAGCTGCTCTCAGCTAGCTGTCAGTTGGAAAGGACCTGGTAATTCATAAGAAGTGAGTGACAATGACTCAATGTGTTATTCCTTTTAGATTAATCTGTATTTAATAAGAATCTTTTGTCTAAAGGAATGAATTTCTAATGGTATAATTTTATATTAAGAGAAGATAATTGTGGGCACCAAAGTAGCTCAAATAGATTAGCAATATACTCTGTATACTCACGAGGCCAGAAGTTGATGGTTATCTAGGTGGAGAATAGATGATAAGGTTCACAGATTTTAAAGAAAGGTAAAGGAATTTACTGAGCACATACTTTGTACCTAGATAAAGTAACACCTCCTAAATATTCCTATATAGCTTCATCTCTGCTCATGGTAAATTGTGTTCTAGTACCTATTTCTTTCATGAAAAACAAATTAAAAACCAGTGTTACATCTATTAGAGTGTCATGTCCAACTTTATTACAATGCATCTTCATGGTGTCAATAAATCACCAAGAATTTGTTAAGCACTTCCTATGTGTCAGACATTGTGCTAATTGCCATCTTCAAGTTTTTGAAGGACTTTCAGGTAGAAGATGTATTAGATTTGTTCAGCTTTGCCCCAAGAGGTAGAACTAAATAGGACCAATGGGTAGAAGCTACAGAGAAGCAGAATTTGGATCCATATAAGGAAAATTGGGGTAATTGCCTTGTGGAATAGTCATTTTTGAGTGTTTTGAGAGAAATATTTCCTTTCTGAGTTCATTTGGTAGCTCCTGCTGAAAATTTATCTACCACAACCTAGAAATTAAAGATAAAAACCTAGGTTTTATTATGCTTAATCATAGCTTCAGATCGCAGACAAAAAATAAACCTAAACATTTAAGATTAATAAAGTAAAACCTGAATGACCATTAGGATTTTAACAAGGCCTCTTATAGACAAAATTACATCACAGCGACAGAGAAAAAATTCTTTTACATATTGCTATCTTGTACACTTAACACTCTTATTCTAGGAGTCATTGGTGAGATGAGGTTAATATTAGTAGAAGTTAACCAAAAATTGCAGGAGGAATGACCTTGATCCCCAAATAATAAAAAATTAATGGCTCTTAGGCCATAAAAAAGAAAAACAGATTAGTAATCCTCTGGCACTCCCAATCTCTTAAATTCACAAGGTTGCCTCCTATAATGAAAGTGCCCATCTCAAGAAGCAAACACTAGATTGTTGATGATGGTGGCAGAGCAAGGGTTCTATACATGGCAATAGGGGGAATGCCCAACCGTCCTTCTGATATAATGAGTCTGGAATCTCAAGAGAAGGAGCAGCCAGCATTCAAAAGGTTTTCAGTGGTTTCGTGTTAACTCATGAATCCAAGACAAAGTCCCTTGTTTGGCATTTGAAACTCTTTGCAATCCAGCCCCTTCTTATCTTTCCGGTCTTCTTACACCTTACTCCTCTTTTATATATTCTAGGATTCAGCTTCATTGGCCTCCTTCCTGTTTCTTGAACATGGCCCTCCTTTTCCCATCTCTGCACCTTTGCCTTGGCTGTTACCTATGCCTGGAATGCTCTCACTCCTCATTTCTGCATCTTAGTTTGCTTGGCTTTTTTTTTTATGACTTAGCTCAAATCCTACTTTTAGGAGGCCTTTCTCTTTCCTTCTACCTGCTAATGATTTTACCCTGTCAGATCCCCACCAATCTATTCAATACTTACCGTGTATGTACTTTATGTACTGCATGTTGTCTTCCCATTAGAATGTCAGCTCCATGAGAGCAGTGACTGTTTTTGCCGTTGTCCTCCATACTTAGCACAGTGCCTGATACATGGTGGACACTTAATAAGTGCTTGTGGACTGATTGGCAAGGGATGTAGTCTTCAGGAGAAAACTTGTTTCATTTGGTGCCAGGAAATACGAGTAGAAAAGCAAAGTTAAAGAATAAGGAGAAGTGTGTTAGCAGAAGATCAGGGACTCCCTGAAAATTCAGGGAAAGAGAATAGGGGAAAAAGAAGATGACAATTCCCAGCCATCAATCAAGGGAGTACCAAGACCGGCAGAAGCTTATAGAATAAATCAGACTCAAAGTTTTAAATAGATTGCAGTTGTGATGGAACTTTCAATGATCTGGTCTCCCAGGTGAATCCAGCCAACTTGATTGGAAGTGGGAAAGGCCCAAAGGTAAATGACATCGGGAGCTAGGCCCTGTGCTGATCTCTAAACTAACCCTATTATCCCGTGGATGGGCACAAAAGGGTAGAAATGGGGTGGTACTTTACTGCCAGAGAAGCAACATGTCCCAGGAGCATTTTGACCTCTATGTGATTTCTTGCGCCTTGATAAAGACTATCCCATTTAGAAAGGGAAGCTTACTAGGGCATCTCCTCTATGGCTTCCCCTTAGTAATTTGGTGTCTCTTCACCTGTTCTCTGTTCAGGTTTCTATTGGTCCTGTCGTGTAATACCAGTAGGAACAGTGATTAGTCAAGTGTTCTAGGTTCAGTCTTGCTAAGCACCAGGGATCACATTTCTGAGGCCATTTCCTTTCCATTAGGGTATATTTGTGTTATAGGTTGGGGATACCCTGACAGTAACACTAATATTAGCAGGAAGGCCACCTCCCTCATACCCCTAGAGTACCTGCTTGAGATGGTTCAAGGGCTGGGAAAACAGCTTCAAGGACTATATAGGGTGACTTCTTAGTTTGTGATGAAGCAGGAAGTGCCCCATATATACTGCTGGTATTTCAGGCTGCAGGATTCATTCTGACTCAAATCCCAGGGGCAGTGGGAACAGACAATGATCTTCTTGATTATTTAGGAGTCATATTTAATATTCTGTCACTTACTTTTGCTACAGGCCAAGCTAAGTTAGCTTAGAAAATTGGGATGGGCTGTGCTGGCGTGGGGCATTCATTCCTCTGATGGCAAAAGGACAGTCTCTCAGACAAGCCAGACAGTGCTAATACTATCATGTTAAATTTCATATACATTTAAAAGGAAAAAAAAAGATGTTGTATATAATGGCTTATGGTTTCATATCTAGTCCTTTTTTATTTGAATGTTGAGACATTCATGTATTTTAAGTTCATAATAATGTATTATGGTTGAACAGGACTATGAGGTCCAGGACCAGATCATACTTCTTGAAGCTGCTGCCATCCATGGGTGACTACAGCTGTATATCATCTGTCTTCTTGTATATGAACAATCTAAGAAGGAGTTCTAAATTTTTAAGACAAAATTTTTTTCTAATTATCTGTGGAACTGAAATGCAATTTTTCCTAAAATAGGAAATGTCTAGTAAATATTTGTTGAATAAGTGAACAATTGAATGAATGAATGAATGAGATGTTTACTTTTCCTACTTAATAAATTATATATTCCAATCAATTATTTCCTCCTAGAAAGAATGCATCAATTGGGTTACTACGTGTAATCTACTCCTTTCTGAGATGAAAGGAAGAAAAGTCTCTTTGTTGACAAGTGAAGATACAAAAAACCTGAATGAGTATGAGGTATTTGTTAGAAATAAGTGTTTGTTACTATTTTTGCTTTGGGCAAATATGACATAATAGAAAGAAGGCTGAATTGATAATCAGGAAGATGCAAGGTGCGGCAAGGAGAACAACAATTTATTAAATATCTACTATTTGCCATGTACTGTGCTAAGTGCTTTACAAATATTATCTCATTTGATTCTCACAACAACCCTCAGACACTTACTAGCTGTGTGATCCTGGGCAAACTTAACTCTGTTTGCCTCAGTTTCACATCTGTGAAATGAGCTAGAGAAGGAAATGGCAAACCACTCCAGTATCTTTGCCAAGAAAACTCCAAATGTGGTTAGGAAGAGTCAGACATGACTGAGATGACTCAACAATAATAACAACACTCTATACATTATAGTAAATGACCATAGTAATTTAGTGTTTGATAAACCCAAAGATCAAGCTTTGGGGACAAAAACTCACTATTTGGCAAAACAGCAGGGAAAACTGAAAAACAGTGTGGTAGAAACTAGATATAGACCAACATCTCATGCCATATGCCAAGATAAGTTCAAAATGGGTACATGATTTACACAAATTAGGGGAGCGTGGAATGGTTTATCTGTCAGGTCTGTGGAGAAGGGAAGAATTTAGGGCCAAACAAGAAATATCTTTATGAAATGTAAAATGGATAACTTTGATTATATTAAATTAAAACAAAAACAAAACCAATGCAACCAAAATTAGAAGAAAGCAGAAAACTGAGGGAATTTTTGTTTTACAGCAAGTATGTCTGATAAAGGCCTCATTTCTCAAAAATACAGAGAACAAAGTCAAACTTATATGAATACAAGTAATTCCCCTATTAACAAATGGTCAAACGATATAAGCAGTTTTCAGAAGGAGAAATTGAAGGTATCTATAGTAATATAAAATGCTCTAAATCACTATTGATAAGAGAAATATAAGTTAAAATGACTCTGAGGTAGCCACCTATCAGAGTGGCTAATATGACAGAAAAGGATAATGATAAATATTGGAGAAGATGTGGGAAAACTGGGATACTAATGCACTATTGGTAGAGTTGTAAACTGGTCCACCCCTTCTAGAGAGCAATTTGGAACTATGCCCGAAGAGCTATAAAACTATTGACCCAGCAATACCACTACTAGGTCTGTATACCAAAGAGATAAAAATGAAAAAGGGAGAAAGGACCTACATTAACAAAAATATTTATAGTGGCACTTTTTGTGGTGGCAAAGAATTAGAAATTGAGGAGATATCCATCAATTGAGGAATGGCTGAACAAGCTGTGGTATATGATTGTGATGGAATATTATTATTGTGCTGTGAGAAATGACGAGCAAGTGCTCTCAGAAAAACCTGGAAAGATTTATATGAACTGATGCAGAATGAAGTGAGCAGAATCAGGAGAACATCATACACAGAAACAGTCATACTGTATGATGAACAACTGTGGATGACTTAACTATTCTCAGCAGTACAATGATCCAAGACAATCCCAAAAGACTTATGATGAAAAATGTTACCTACTTCCAGAGAAAGAACTGATTGTGTCTGAATACAGACCGAAGGATATTATTTTTCACTTTCATTCCTTCTTTCTTTTATTTTTTGGGGTTAAGCTTTCTTCCACAAAATGACTAACATGGAAATATGTTTTACATGATTGCACATGTATAACCTATATCAAATTGCTTATTATCTCAAGGAAGGTAGAGAGAGGGAAGAAAGGATAGAATTTGGAGATGAAAAATTTTTAAAAAGAATATTTAAAATTATCTTTATATGTAATTGGGGAAAATAAAATATTATTTTTGAAAATTTGAAGGAAAACAATTAAGTGGGAAAAGTCTTTGCAGCAAGTTTCTCTGATAAAGGTTTGCTATTCAAAATTTGTAAGAAACTGATTCATATATATAAGAATGGCAGCTATTCACAAATCAAGAAATGGTCGAAGGATTTTAGGAGGTAATCCTCAAAAGCCTACCAATTGATAGCCATACAAAACTAATAACTAAAGAAATATAAGTTTTGTTTTACCCCCCCATATGTCAGATTGGCAAAGATAACAAAAAAGAAAAATGACAGTTGTTGGAGGGACAGGAGAAGAGGTACACTGGTACATTGTAGGTATAGCTACATTTGTCATTCCATAAAGCTGTTTGTAACTATATCCCCAAAGTCCCTAAACTGCAAGTATTCTTTGATCAAGCTATATCATTACAAGGCATGCAACTCAAAGACATTAGAGAGAGGAAAAAGATCCATAGGTACAACAGTAGTTATATCAGCTTTTAAAAAAAATTGCAACAGAACTGGAAACAGTCAAGTTAGCAAACATTTATTAGGTGCCTCTTCCGTGCCAGGTACTGTGCTAAGCACCGAGGACACGAAGGCAGGCAAAACCAAGCAAAAACAATCCGTGCTCTCAAGGAGCTCACAGTCCCATGAGGAAGACACCATGCAAACATCTAGGTACAAATAAGATATATAAAAAGCTAAATTCATGATAATCTGAGAGGAAAGGCACTAAAACTGAAGAGGGCTGGGAAAGGGTTCTTCTAGAAGGTGGGACCCAACAATTAAGAAATGGCTGGATAAAGTATGGCATATGTATGCAATGGAATATTGTTGTGCTGTAAGAAATCATGATGAAAAGGGGCACTTTCAGAGAAATCTAGGAAGACTTGTATGAACTGGGGCAGAGTGAAGTTTCTAGACTCAAGAGACCAACATATATATATATATATATATGTATATAATAACATCATAAAGACAAAAAAAACTTTGAAAGACTTGAGAACACTGATCAATCATGACTCCAAAAGACCAATCATAAATCATATTACCCCCTTTTGACAAAGAAGTGATGGTGCCAAGGGGCAGAATGAAATTTACATTTTTGGACATGGCAAATGTGTGGATTTGTTTTGCTTGACTATTTTTATTCGTTACAAGAATTGTATTTTCCTTTTTTATTAGGGGCAGGGGAGTAATTGGTTGGGGTAGCTAGCAATAGTGTTGCTGAAATTTAGAAGCAGAAAAAAAGTAAAAGAAACTAAAGAGGGACATTAAAACATTTTTTTTTTAAATGCACTGAAGGGAACAGAAGAAATTCCAGAAAGAAACATAGACAAACAAGACAGCTCTGAAAGTAACTTATTGAATTTATTATATACTTTTCAAAAATTTGCTATATACCTCCTCCTGCTCTTTACCAATACTCATCATCTTTATCACAACCCCTAACTGGGCTCTGTCCTGGGCTTTCTTCTCTCTCTACTCACTCTCTCAAAGACCTCACCAGCTCCTGTTGGTTTAAATAATATCGCTGGGCAGAAGACTCACAGATCTATGTACTCAGCTCCATTGCCTCTCATAAACTTTAACCCCTCATCATCAAACTGGATCTCAAACTGGATGTCCCAGAGATATCTCAACTCAATATTTCCAAAACAGAAATTAACATATTTCCCCCTAAAATCCATCCCTTTTCTAAACCTCCCTATTTCTGTCAAAGCCACCTCCACTTCAAGGAATCCCAGTTGATCTCCAGCATTTCCTGGCATCTCAGGTATTTTCTCTCTTTGCCCCAAAGAGCCCCAAGGCTATTTTGGCACCCCTGGTTCTTTGCATCCTGCCATGGTAGTCTCCAGCTACCCTTGAATCTTACCATGTGTGTCTTAACTAGAGCAGGGATCTTCATTAAAATTCCATCTTCCTCCCAAAAGTCTCTTTGCCCCAAACCCTGACTGAATGAATGGCCAGCACATAGTCTCAGGGGTAGAAATATGGTCCTACTCAAACATTCCTATGAGTTATTTCAAACATCACTTGTTATTTTTATTCATCATGCTAATAATAGATGACATTTACAGAGCACTTTAAAGTTTGTGAAGCACTTTTATATACATTATTTCATTTGATCTTCACAACAGCTCTGTGAGGTAGCTACAGGATGTTTTATTATCCCCATTTTACACATATGTAAGCTGAGGTTCAGAGAAGATAAATAATTTGCCCATTGTTACAAATGATTGTGTATAATCATTAAGAATAAGAATAAGAATGGCTAGCATTTATATAGTACTTTAAGGTCCTTGTAAAGTGCTTTACATATGTTTTCTCATTTGATCCTCAAAACAGCCTTATGAGGCAGGCATGATTATTATTCCCACTTTACAGAAGAAACAACACAGGCCGAGGGATTAAATGTCTTGGCCCATGGTCATACAGCTAGGAAGTGTCTAACTAACACAGTACCAGAGGATTTGAATCCCTCTCTCTCCTGGGAACACTCTGGAGCCAAATTCCTTTCTATTATACCACACTGCTTATATTAATGTGATATGTTACGAATATAACCAGCTGCACCGAATGCTCCAAATCCATAATTACATCCATTGCTTTGCTTTACTTGGCAGCTAGACGTGGACGACAAGAACTACAACATGAGTGGATGGGAGAAGACTTTTGGACAGATGGCAGACAAACAGCTGGAAAAGATACTTGAGACAGAGGAGTCTCCAAAAGAAGGCTCAGAAGTAAGGCAACTGAGGGAAACTGAGATTCTGAGGGGCTATCCCTTGAGGAAGATGATGGGGAGAATGTTCAGGGAAAGGGTGACAAGAGATCATGGAAATGGGATGGGCCTGAAAACTTGCAGTAATGCTCTCAGTGATCCACTTTACATCTCCTTTCAGGAGGAGGCTGAGGTTTCTCCAACTCCAAAGACAATTCTTATTCGATATCTTGGAACAGATCAAAACATCCATTCCAGACCTCTAGAACTAGAACAACTGTCACCTACAGAGGTAAATGTCTAGGTTACATCCATTTAACTCAATAATATTGGGATCGGGATGGGATAAGAATAAGCATTTATTAAGTACCTACTATATGCCAGACACTGTGCCAAACACTTCACAAATATCTTCTCATTTAATTCTATTGAATGCTAGACTGACCATAGGCACTGCCCTCATTGTAATTTTGCAATCCCATCACAAATGCCTTACACTAAACCCAGCTGTAATATTGCAGGAAATTCCCACCATAATATTTGTATGTAGCTCTTATTTTTTTTTTTTTTTAGGCAATTGGTGGTAAGTGACTTGCCCAGGGACACACAGCTAGCAAATGTCAAGTATTTGGTCTGAGGCCAGATTTGAACTCAGGTCCTCCTGACTTCAGGGTCGGTGCACTATCCACTGCACCACCTAGCTGCCCTTCCAATTTATCTTGTCTATGGCTTATCTATACATAGTATGTGTATTTCTTGATCCTGAGGGAAGTCATCTTCCCTCAGGTCTCTGGCAAGTTGTGAGCCTGACCAGTGAGAAATGGAAGATTTTTTCCCCCTGTCATCTTTTACCTGACAGAAGGTCTTATCTCTCATCTCTCCCTTTTCTTCACCTCATTTCTTTCCCCTCTCATAACTCCCTTTCTGGGGAGTTAGGTGGTACAGTGGATGGAGCACTGTGCCTGGAGTCAGAAAGACCCAAGTTCAAATCTAGCCTCAGACACCAGCTGCACGTCCCTGAACAAGTCACTTAACCTCTGTCTGCCTCAGTTTCCTCCTCTGCAAAATGAGAATAATAATAGCACCTATCTCCCAGGGTTGTTGTGAGGATCAAATGAAATAATATTTGTAAAGTGTTTAGCACAGTGCCTGGCACTTAATAAATACTATATAAAAGCTAGCTATTCTTATTAAAATTTTGAGCCCCTTTCAAAGTTCTAGGGCCTTATATGATGTGTTTTACTGCTAGTACTACTAACTACTACAACTACTACTCCTCACCAGCATTTATAAAGCACTTTACATGTTATCTTATTTAATCTTTTCTTCTCTTCAAAGCGCCCCTATGACATTTTCTTCCTTCCCAAACTTAGGAGTCACCCTCACTTAATTGGTTTAGACTTTTCATCTTTAAATCTGAGCTTCATTCCTTAGTTACTAGGTTGTGTGAAATCTAGTTCTTGGTATTTCTCTCTTTGTTTTTTTCCATCACCGACTTCTCAGGGTCAACAGGCATTAATGTATCCTTCCAATCTCTAGATACAGAGGGAGAAGACATGAGTTTAGTTGATTCTATCCAATATTAACAGTCAGTTATATAACAGGGATTATATATCCCTCCCTACCTGATGATCTGTGAACCACACTCATAAAGCTGAGATGAAAAGACACGAGGTAGTTGGGGTAGAGATGACATGGTACTATCTTTAAGGGTGGATCTGTAGACAGGGGAGTTCAAAAACACAGAGGAACAAAGAAGGCCAGATGGTGAACGGAATAGATAAATAAAGTCTCACTGTGAAGTTGGCCTGTCCTTCACTATATCCAGCACTCCACCAACAATGAATAAACCAGGAGGAGCAATCAGAGTCCTGCACATCCCAGACAACAAACCAATAAGTTTGAAACAGAACTAGAGGTTGACTGTAGACAGAAAAATTCTGGCATTGGGAATCGGTACCTGTGCTCCCCTCCATCCTTCTTCCCCCTTAAACCTGATCATGACCTGACCCTCATGGAGGCCATGGGTGGATCAACATTTGGAAATACTATGTTATTGCATGAACCCCTTTGCCTGCTCTAGAGAGAGAGAGCAACCTATGTTGTTAAAAATACCTGGGTGCAACCTTTCCTAAAACCCCTCAATTTGGAGTATGCTAGATAAGTTGTAGGAAATCTAGGACCAGCTACTCTGTATGTTCAGGAGTACAGAAGCTGTTGAAATGCATTTCTGATTTTATTATTTTTGTTGATTTTTTTGCCTCTTGAGTCAAAACATCATGTACTGTATTCATGTTTGTCTTATGGATTGTAAGGCAGATGCTATTAATTCTAGTATGCTTTCATGTCTCGGGCTCAGTTTAATACAGCATATGCAGAGAAGAGGTGGTGTTTCCTAGTATGGCAGGGGCTCAGAGTCATCCTAATTATAGAAATCCACACCAACCACACCCCTTCGACTGATTCAGGAATGACCACTCAGAGAGAGGGGATGCTGGAAGACAGAAAGTCAACCATTCTCAGTGAACCACAGAGAATCTGGTATTTCCTCAGAGCTCCCCTCTGGATTCAGGTGGAGAACATGACTGCCACAGTAGATGTGGGACTTCCCAGGGCCAAATTCTTATTGGGAATAAGATTAGGAAAATAGCAACAATGCCTGGTGATTAAAATTATATGGTGTAATTTAGATGTCCTTACCAGCACAAAACAGTAAAAGTCCTAACTGACAAAATTCATAATTCTAGAATTTGTGGGACCTTTTGGACATAAGCACTACTCAGTCTATACTTGTTACCATCTAAGTGAATGGGCATTGCTTTGTGTAAAGTAGGCACACAGTAAATTTTATTAAAGAATTGAATATATGAATGAATAACGAATGGTGAAGGAGTAGGAGGCTTAGAACTAAGGAGTAATTCTCATTTTCCTTGGGCATCAAACCAAGGCACTATACAAACCCCGTTCAAGCTTTTCTTTTCTTATTATCTTCCCCTATTAGTCAGTCTGTCAGTCAGTCAATAAGCATTTATTACATGCCTACCACGTGCCAGACATTGTGTTAAATTCTGGGGATACGTTAGAATGTAAGCTCTTTGAGAGCTGGGGTAGCTTGCTTGTATTTTTCTCTCCATTACTTACTATTGTGCCTGGCACATAGTACACACTTACTAAATGCATGTTGATAAATAGTTTTTATTGGCTGATGATAGTAAGAATGAAGTTAGGAAGAAGACTGAGTCAGGTGCTAAAGTCACTGAGAAAGTTGGGAGAGTGACTTGCAGACCAGTCACCCACATCGCCGAGGGAGCAGATAGGGTGGTATGAAAATAATAGCTAACATTTACCTAGAACTTTAAGGCTTACAAAGCATGTTACAAATATTGTCTCATTTTATCCTCACAACAACCCTGGGAACAAGGTATTGTTATTTATTCCCATTTTGCAGACAAACAATTTTCAAGGGAAACTTGCAAAGGGGTAGCCTGGGAGCTAGGGACATACTCCATTCTCCTTGTCTTGCAAGTGATAATGGAGTGGTCTCCACTGGGTTGTTATTTGGGGTATGTATTATCACTGAAGTATTTAATATTATTCTCTTTATCTTGGGGATGATTGCAAACAATAATAAAAACACATCTTAGTTTCCAAACTAAGTTTGGTAACAGTCACACAGCTGGTAAGATGCTAAATATAATATTTATTCTACTATACCATGGGGTCTGTCCTCGTAGGTAAAGTGACTTGTCACATGGGGAAGGGAGCAAGTATTTAAAAAGTACCTGCTATGTGCACTGTGTTTAGTGCTTTACAAAGATTATCTCGTTTGATCCTTACAATCATCTTGGCATGTAGGTGCCATTATTCTATAGTTGAGGAAACTGAGGCAGACAGAGGTTAAGTGACTTGCCCAGGATCATACAGCTAAGTAAGTGTCTAAGGCTGGATTTGACCTCAAGTCCTCCTGACTCCAGGCCCAGAGCTTTATGAGCCTAGGGTGCCACCTAGCTGCCATGGTCACAAAACTAGCAAGTGGTAGAGCCAGAATGGAAAACCAGGTTTCCTGACTCTACTGAACAGCAAATTTCCCCCACTATTTTTAATGCTATTAATTGTGTCCTTAACTTTGGGCTTCCCTCTTTTTATCAAATATAGGGTCTTAACTCCTTTTCTTTTCCCTTTCTACCCATTTCCAATATTCTTTTCAAAATTTGTTTTTATCTGAAACATTAATCAGCTGATTGGGGAAAAGTCTTTTCTAGCACTAAGATTCTGCGATTTTCAATACTGTGCAAACTATTCTGTTAAAGAAAACCCCTCATTTCTTGCCTTTTCTTCCCTTCATCCCACTCTTCTTTATTATCCTGTTCTCATATCCAGCTCAGCTCTGGTATCATCCCAAACTTGAGTGATTTGGCGTTTGGATAGAATAGATACTTCGGCAAATCAGCAGCTGTGCTCTGTTGCTCATCCCCGCCAGCTAAAACTGGATACCAGGTTATGAATATAACTGTCCTAGAGCTTCTCAGTCAACTGATGCTTTCCTTGTCAAGACCCTTCACTTGTTCATATCTGCCATCTCCTCTGTCAGGAAGAAGTGAATACCCTTGCTAAATTCGCCTCCCATGAAAAGGAAAGACTTGAATCCCTGGCAGTAATTGAACATTTGAAAGAGAAACTCCTGTAAGTATCGGGAACCACCGTGGGAAAAGAGCAAAGATAGTCATACTTCTGTCTGGGAATGTTTTCATACAGCAAAGACTGAAAGCTATAGACAGTGTATAAGTTGAAAGGAATTGAATTAGAGGCTTCTTTTGTGACCTTGAAGCATTCCTCTGTTTTCATTCAATGGAAAAGTATTGAGGATAGCTTCAGTTTGCCCACTTTGGGGCTGGTCCTTGGCACAGCTGCAGTAACAAGGGGAGGAGATTGCCCATGCCTCTGCAGCCCCATTGCTACCAAATGCCGGCCTATTTAAACCTCCTTTGCTCCTACGAGGGATGAATGAGGTTAAATTGGCATCCGTGGTAGGACCAAGGACCCAGTAAAGTGACCTGTGGCCAATTCAGAGACAAATTATAAGAATTATTGGGAAACAAATTGTTTGCTAGAATCTGTGGAACTTAAGGAGGAAGAACAAAATCAAATCACTCAATTCAACCAATATTTATTATACACCAATTATGTGCAGAGCATTGGGGGAGGCACAAATTTTAGATGATATAGAGTCTATATTCCCTGTCTCCCTGTCTAGTAGGCATGCAATAAATACTTTTTGACAAATTTGAAGGGCATCTCTAAAAGAGGTTATTTTTAGATGAAAATTTGGAAGTAAATTTGGAAGAGGAAGTTACTTGATTTGGATTAGGGATTACAAGAATTACAAGAAGCCATAAATCCAACTCTTAGTGGAGGTGGTACTTAGAAGAGTGGAAGTGGTAGGAATTTTTAGTGAAGGGTTAATGAGAGGCAACGTGGCATAGTGGATGGACAGCCAACCTCAAAGTCAGGAAGACCTGAGTTCAAGTCCTGACTCTGACACATACTGGCTATGAGATGATAGGAAATTCATGTAAATTCTCAGGATTCTGTATAATTCTCTAAGAATATGTTTGAGATAATGTGCTGACTTTCATTGGTAGAGGGAATTTGAATTGATGCCCAAAAATTCAGTTGGGAATTTGAATGAAACCACAGGTTCCATCCCTATTTCTAATGAAAGGTTACTGAAAGTTGTATCTTCTCCTTTCTATTCTATGACGACTAGAATTCTAAACATCCTTACTGTGAGATTCCATTTAGAAACCTTGAAGCACATAGACAAATAACCCTGACAAATTCTTTCTTTCTACTGACAAGTTCTTGTACCAAAGAGACTTTTAAACCCTACATATCTATCTCAGTGTCTTCCTGCCTGCCCTCCCCATCCCTGCTCTTGCTTATGGCAGGAATACGGAAGTTCGTGTCCAGCTCGCAGAAGAGAAATATGAAGAAACAAATGAGAGGCTGAATGAAGCACTTATGAAAAACCATGATCTAGAGAGAGAGCTGGAGAAAGCCCAGGAACGTTTAAGGCTTGCCTATACTAGGGGACTAAGCAAAGATGAGGACGAGGATGAGGATGATGACAAAAAGGCAGAACCCTCTGGAAGCAAAGGTGATGGTCATGTTCTAAGCTTAGAACAACCCATAAATGTCTTAGAAAAGCTAAATACCATTCAGGACACTTTCCTGGTCTGTACTTAGAATCACAGAATTTTAGAACTAAAAGGAACTATAGAACTCCCGGAGGCCAATCCTATCATTTGGCAATTTAGGAAACAGAGGTCCCAGAAAAGCTAAGGAAATATTGTCCGAGGTTACTCATATCTAGTCACATTAGGACTACAATCTTGAGCTCTTTCTACTCTGCCATATTATGTATTGGTAGTATGTATTAGGAAGTCAGAACAAATGCCTTGGAAATCCTGTTTAAAAGTCAGGCATCAAGAAAGTTTGCCCATTTTGTTGAGATTACAAAATCACAACATCTCAGAGATCAAGCCATACAGCAACCATACAGGAGGTTCTGGGGCTGGATTTGTGAAGTCATTAGTAGAAAGATCTCCCAGGTGAGGAAACTCCCACCGCTAAAGCAGGCTAGCACCTTTTACTATTAGAGAATGCAGAAAACATTGAGAGGTTAAGTCATTTCCCCACGGTCACACAGCCCTGTGTGTCAGAGGCAGAACTTGAAACAAGGTCCTACTGGCTTGAAGGCCTCTCAGCCCAAGAAGTGGGCATCCAGCCTTTGCTTGAAGACTCCCTGTCTTCCTCTGCTAGGGAGCCTTCTCCTTCCTTCAATAGCTAATTGCAATTACAAATTGTTTCTTTGCAGTTTCCAACTCTGGCACCTAGTTCTGCTCCCTGGGGTCAAATAGAATATGTCTAATCTTTGCTTCACGTTACAGGTCATCCAGTACCAACTGAGAATAGTCTAAATGGGGCCATCCCCAGATTTAGTGAAAAACACAGCTTTTACTTTATAAAAGATCCATTGCTCAATCTGGAAAGATTTCTCTACTTAGAGTAATGGGATTTGCTTTTGCTCAGTCTTGCGCTATTCTTCAAGGATTGGTTTAAAACTCAGATTTAGGCTATTACAAGCTAATTATACAAGTAAATGACCCCTTCTTCTATCTATCTTCTACTCCAGCTTGAGCCCTCACTATTGTGAGCTCTGTCATAAAGTAAAAGCAGAAGTTTCTATCTGACAATTTCAATAGACAGATTAAAAGAAAATCTACCAATTCAAACTGGAAGGAGAGATGAATCTGAGACAGAAGGGGACAGCCGAAAGGAGCTGAAGTCAGGGAACAGATTTCCAAGCACAGCAACCCTCTTCTGAAGCAGCTCAGATGCCCTCAAATATTTTTCCGACCCTGCCTGACATCTGTCACTTCATTTCATTACACTGCCTGAAGTTTCCCCGATTAGAAATTCATTATTCCTAAATAATATCTCACTCGTTCGTTATCAGGATTCCTCTTTGCAAATGTTTCTGGGAAGGTTATGGGGCTGTCACCTTAGTAGGGACTAGCTCTTTGAGAATGAGTTGTTATTTTATGTACTATATAACAGAGTAGTTAGTATTATTATCATGTTTGAAACATTATGTTTTTCCCCTCCCCACAGAGCGTAAGGATGATTCAGAGAGTAAAGGCAAGGGCCACCAGGCTCACGGTAAATCTGCCAAATCATACTCCAAATCCAAACACTAGTGATAAGTAACTTCTACAAAGATGTTTCATTCGCTCTCATTCCCAGTTATTACATTCATTGAATAAACTCCATTCCAGAGCCATAGAGCTGAAGATACAATTCAAGGCAAGCACTTCCATTGACGTTGCTTCCAGGGAAGCCAGCTTGAATGTTTTTTTTTTTTGAAGTCACAGTGATTATTGCAATTAATTAGTGCAATACTTTGGTGTATAAGGAGAGCCCGAATTAAACAAGACCTGTGCAAAAGTTGGCTGATTCCTTCTTTTATCTCCTGGTAGAGGTCTGTGACTTTAAACTCCTCCAAGAAGTGACGTGGGATGAGATCTTAAGCTGCATACAGAGGAGACAATAGTCTCCCTGTACTCTGTCCTGTTTAGTCCTGGGTGTCAATTTGAGAAACTAAAGATGGTTAGCCTAGAAAGAAGACCTGGGGGGCTGGGAAAAGGAATAAAGACATGAAAACTGTCTTCAAGTATTCGATTGGTTGCCATGTAGAAGAGGGGTTAATTTTGTATTACTTTGACACAGAGGTCAGAAATAGGGCATTCCAGAAATGCTCAATATGAAGAAAAATCTAGAGGTGTCCCATGAGATTTCTCATCACTGATGAGCTCTGCCATCCCTAGAAATCTTCAAGCAGAAGTTGGACGATCATCTCCTGGGGGTATCATAGAAAGTTCTCCTGTTCAGATAAGAATTCTACCCTATTACCTCTGAGGTCCTTTGACTCCACCAGATCTTTGCTCTCCGGCTCCTAACCTATTTTCCATTGTTCCAACTTAAATGATGGTGCTAAAAGTTCACCTAGTCAGTAATGTGAATTGTACATAGAGAAGAATATTCATCATTCTCTCTGGTCCACATGACTGAAAATTTCAATCTAGATTAGATTAGAAAAAGCATTTATGAAACACTATGGACCAAACTAAATGCTGAAATGGTCCCTACTTCCAAAGAGATTACATTTTAGTGGAGGAAGGCAATGTATACAAGGGAGGTAAAAAAGGGGAGATGAACACCCCCATGGAGGCAAGGTAACCAGTGCAGACCAATGTATGAGCCAGGAGAGAGCTAGCATTTCCAACCTTTGCTTTATTCTCCCTTTTCTTGCTCTATGCTACCAATCTATTTGTAAAAGTTCTGTCAAAATAAGATGATAGATATTCTTCTCTATCCCTCTCCAGCAATCCAATATATTTGTTTCACTGTTGAAGACTTAAATCAGTAAGTATGGCAAACATCACCTCACAACTTGGGTTTATGGAATTTGCTAGTGACCTGGAGTTTTCTTAGCTAATGTCCTTGGAGAGATGCAAGTTTGGGCTAAAAAAAATGACTGTACTGCTAAATGACATACAAAGACTCCTCATCACATGATGGTTGTAAATATGTCAGAATACATTTCCCTATAGAAATGATGTCATAAGACTGGTTAGGTTCCCAAGCCAGCCCAAGACAACCAATTTCAACAACAACGTAACTGCACTGTAGTCCTGAGTTCAGGCCAAGGGACTCAGAAACACACCTCAACACCAGGCAACTGCATTAGATGCAATATGTGAAGTATTGAGAGGGGGAGGGGCTTTCAAGTTTCAGATCATCTTAATCAAATCATTATTGTTCCCTGCATTGCCTCCATACCCAGCAGGCCTTTCAACCTGCTGTATTTAAGCTGCCAATGTTTACTTTGTAACTTATTTTGAGTCTTACTAGTAGGGTTTTTATCATATTATTGATTTTTCTTGAAATAGCTTTAAAACTTTGCTATCTTCCAGAGTGTGGTTTTATTTTGCCTTGGGACCATTTTTCCCCTTTGCTAAGCATCTCTGATTTTATAACAGAAGAGAATAGAAACATCGAAGTTACATTATTTGTTCTAGAGACAAGTTTTAGAAATACATTTAATCAGGGGCCAACAGTACAAAATTGAACATTTTTGCTAAACTGTGAATCATATAATTTTTTTCTTTTAAAGAAATAGTACTAAGTACTGTACCAAAAAGGTACGAAGAGAAGCCTCATAATGATATTGATTATTTTTACATCTTTTGACATAATTAGGATTATTAGTAAGAGAATTTAGTGCTTTCAAGTTTACAAAGCACATTACACATATTATTTCACTTTACTCTCACAACAACCCTATGAGATAGGTGCTATTATTATCTCCATTTTACAGAGAAGAAAACATTAAGACAGACGTCAAGTGACTTGCCCAGGGTCATTCAGCTAGTAAATATCTGGGGTTGTAGTGGAATCGAGATCTATCCTGACTCCAGGGCCAGGTATCTATATCAACTGTGGCACATTATTCTGCTTTTTTTTTCTAAGTGAAGATTAAATATCCTGCTAAGCCTCTCTGAACCTCAGTTTCCTCATCTGTACAATGGACATAATAATAGCACTTAACTCACAGAATTGTTATAAAGATCAAATGAGATGACATTTATAATCACTTTACAAATCTTAAAGTGATATTTAAATGCTAGCTAGTGATATGATAGTGTAGACAGCTGCCTATCATCCTAAGAGGCTAAGTTACTTATACAGGGTCACATGGTCAGTATATGGCAGAGATCAAATTGGAACTACGGTCTTTGTGATTCTAGTTCTCTATCCAGGACATCACTATGTCTCTCTTTCTCTCTCTTATATATATGTTATTATACATTAGTCTCAATAAAGAATTGTCTCCATGTTCTTTAAGAAGGCATAAATTTTGTAGTCAATCAGAAGAAATGCATGTCTCTTTTTTAATGTTATAAAGTATAAGGGTTTAGCCATGAAATTTTTAATTAAGTGACACAATTGGGAAAATCCATTGGCTTAAAGTTATTTTCAGATGAATATTTCCTCAGGAAGGATTAAAATTTCCTTCCCAAAGCTTGCTCTAAGTAAGTGGCTCCTGTAAGATTTTTTTTTTTTGAAAAGCTGTGAATCACAACAGAAAGATGCCTTCTCACTGATGTAGGGATGACATAGGTTTTCTCACCCCAGAGGGTGCCTTTGTTTTCATTCCATTGACATTCTATATGGTGACCAAAATAGATGCAATCAACAAGAGCGCTAAATAACAAATGACTAAATTTTGCATCCTCCGGTGCTACAGGACCTCTTAATTATATCCTTTTGGGGTCTTACAACATGGGAGAATCTTTCTTTGAGGGATCCCGCGTTTCTACCTGCCTGGGAGGATTGGGTAAGGGGAGGCTTCCTTGCATTCTGTTGCCAGCAGGAGGTAAGAGACTTGTGAGATCAAAGGGCAAAGGTAAGATGACACTGGATGGCTTCTCTGTGGACAAAGATTGAAGGGTGTGAAGATAGCGAAGTTGGACAGCTGCTGGGCTGCCCGATAGTATCTCAGCCGCCATCCTCAGGGATTCCGAGGCAGCCTTCTCCCCTTCAGCAGCAATCATCTAGGGGACAGAGCAGGCACCACGTAAGCAGACATTCCTTCATTCTCATTTTCAAGATTTGCCAGGGAGTCAGTCACTGTGACCTCTCTCACATCTCTCGTCCTGACTCTATCAAGCAGGGAATTCTTAGACCGGTGGTGAGACTGTCCTAGGTGTCCGAGTCTATATTATGCCCTGGCTGAAAGAACCTGGGAGTGGGTGTGGAGGCAGAAGCAAAGGGCATGAGCGCTCAGTATTGGCTTACCCTCACTTTGGCCTGTCTTCGAGCCTCTGCTTCCACAGCCAGTGACTGCTGGAGGCCTGTGGGCAGTCGCACATCTTTACTGCAAAAGAACAAGAAACAGTGGCCTTGAAGCAGGAGGGCAGGGACTTCTGGGTAACTTTTTTCTTTTTTTTCTTTTTTTTTTTTTTTGATGCAGAACTGCAAAGAGTAGCTCTAGGAAGGATCTATGACAGAAAAATAGTCAACCCTCTGGTCTCACTGCTACTGCTTAGTACAGGTCTTCATTACCACTGGCTTTTTTTTTCCTTTCAATTTTGGAAAACTGGGACGGCACATTATTATTCCCAGTTTAGTTCATTGCCAATGGCTTGGCTTTATTGAAGTTCATTTTAAAATGGCAGCTTTATGCCTGGAGACTTTTGCCTGAATGCTTTGTATTTTATTACAAGGCTTTTTATTAATCCTGAACTCCCTGAAACAAAGGTAATCACAGAATCCTAGATCCAGGACCTGAAGGGACCTCACTGGCCATCTAGGCCAACGTCTTCATTTCTCAGATGAAGAAACTGAGGCCCAGAGAAACAAAGTCACTTGTCCAAGACCACACACGTAGTGTCAAAGGCAGGATTTGAATCCAAGTCCTGGGATTGCAAAGTCAATGTCTCACCCTTCTTTTTAACATTATTTTAATAGAATATGGGCTGGTGTAATAACCTTGAGATTAGCATTTTGTTGTTGTTGCTTACTTATAATATTGGCTTTAATTGTTTTGTACATTGTTGCTGATATGATTATTGTTCTATTGTTACACTGTTATGAGGGGATTATAATAGTTCACACCCAGAATATTTGATAGTTGACAATGTGCTTTCCTTACACCACTTCTGGGAGGCAGACAAATTATCTTGAATTTAATCTTCCTGAATGAGGAATTAAGAGAAATTTTGTGTTGTAACCTAAATTCTAAATCTGAAATCTAAACCATTTATGGTGATGATAACAAGGCTTGATACCTTGTAAATGGTTTCCTTCACAACAAACTCATAAAGCAGATAGTGCAAATGTTGGGATCCCCGTTTCACAGAAAAAGAAACTGAGGCTAGGAGAGGTAAAGAAAATTGCCCATTGTTACAGAGTTAATAAGTAGCTGTCTAAGATAGAAAACCTAAATTTCAGTGAATACAGAGAAACATGGAAAGATTGAGATGAACTCCTGCAAAGTGAAATAAGCAGACCCTCTCCCCGACCATCTATATACACAATGACTAAAACAATGCAAATACAGAGAACAAAAACTCTACAACAATTGAAAACAAGTGTTACAAAGTTACAAAGAACAAGCTTGGCCCCAAGAGACGTGAGAAGATATTTCCCTCCTCTGGCATGGAACATTACATGTAATGCTAATTTTTTTTGGTGTGTTGATTGATTTTCCTTATTTTTTCTGCTTTTTAAAAAAAATTCTTTGTTTTAAGGGACAGCTCTCTGGGAGGGGATGGTGAAGAGGTATAGGGAGAAGTCTAGATGATGTGAAAACAAAAAGTATAAATAAAAATTTATTTAAAAAAACTAAGTCTCCTGAGTCTAACCCCATCACTCTTTTCGCTAAGCCACAATATCTTCGGTGGTGAGACATGTACACAAATTACCGTAATAAATGTTAGAAAACGATTCCTTCATCTGCTGAAGCACAACCCTGATGCTTCCCTGTGGTGTGGAGTGGCCTAAACTTTTCAAAGATTTTTTTCAGCAGATAGCCTTCCCTGCCAACTAGATTCTACCAACCTGGACAGGCCCAGAAATGGATTGTCATCCCAAGCCAACCTACTTAAGCACAGAGAGGCTCATCACCAGAAGCCTGACCACAAGTAAGGCATGTTTGTGTATACGTGTCTAAGTACACATAGACATATATATGTGTGCTTGTGTGTGTATTTGGTTATAGCAATTCAGAAACCTTGTATTTGGTTATAGCAATTCAGAAACCTATCTCTTAAGTCCTGGAGTGGCTGTGAGGTCCCTGGAGGGAAAAGGCACATTGATGAAAACACAAATCAGCGTCCAGCTCCTAGGGACAGATGGACAAGAACAAAAACAGTCGCTATGGCCACCGAGCTTACACTCTACTGCGAGGAAATGGTCCATGTTGTCATTGGTGTGAGTCTCCAAAAGTCTGAATCACTTCTGTGTCATCAGATAGAGAGAAGAATGAGGCAACTGAGCCTCATTAAGGTAGCTTAACAGTAGGAAATGGGGGAGTTCAATCATAGGGAGAGGTATATATATCCTCTGAGAAACAGAGAAATGAGGTCAGTTAAACAGTGAAAAATTTTAGTTTTTTATTTAACTGATGTGTGTGTATCACTTTAAAGTTTGCCAAACTTTATGTACACTGAAATACTTTATTTAAAATGAAAACATGGATCGTTTGTCACAACAAACTTATAAATTAGGCATTGCAGCACTATTCTCCCTATTTCACAGATGAAGAAACTGCAGTATAGAGGGATTCAGTGACAATCCTATTGTCCCCTAGGCAGTAAACGTCAGATTCATGAGCTGAACCCAGATCATCCTGACTTGAGTCTTGCCCCCTGCCTGCTGTCATGCCGCTTCTCTTTGGCACTCACACTGCAGGTGAGAAGAGAGTAGAAGTGGAGGGACCAGCTAGAAAGCTGTTAAAATGGTCTGGGTGATGGGGGATGATGATCTAGAAGAGTATGGCAGTGTGAGCGGGGAAGAGAAAGATAGGAGAGATGCTGAGTACATGTGGGAGCTAAAGAAGACAAAAGAGTTCAAGGTGATTCCAGTGTTTCCAACCAGGGTGACTGGTGTCATCAACAAAAATAACAAGGTTTGGAAGAGAGGGAAATCTTAGAGGGAAGTTGGTGATTTTTCTTTGAGGTGCTCAGAGGACATGCAACAGATAACTAGAAATACAGAGTAGAGGTCAGGGCTGGAAATGACACTGGGAGTCATCTGCAAAGAGATCATTGAATCCATGGGAATGGATGAGGTTGCCAAAGGAGAAAGAAGAGATAAGGTGCCAGGACAGACTCTTGGTGAACAACCATACTTGGGAAGTGGGAGGACAAAGAGGAACCGTTAGGGAGAATGGGAAGGCATGTTCAAGAGGTAGGCTACTCGGAGGAGAACAGTGTCATGGAAGCCAAAGTAGAAGACATTATTAAGAAGGAGTAGGAAGAGAGGCAATGTGGTAGAGTGGATTGAGATACAATTGGGAAGATCTAGATTCAAGTTCCAACCCTGCCATGTTCTTCCTTAACTCTCCAAGGCTATGAGTTGTAGAATGACTGCTGATCTGGATTGTTGGAGAGAGTTTTCTTACCCAGAGATTCCTATACCAATAAATTAGTACGTCTCCCCCTTACCAAAAATAAAGACGGGAGGAGGAAGGTGGTAAATAGTGTCAAGTATGACAGAAAGGTGAAAGAGAATGAGGACAGAGAAGAGGTCACTGGATTTGACAATAGTGTTAACACTATTGATGTTGATTTTATTTGTTGTTTTTCTTTTTGGTTCATTTCCTACCTACATTTCTGTTCTCTCCACTTTGATTCCCCAGCGACATGTGATTGCATCCAAAGCCACCTGTGGAGAGCAGAGTCTAAGGTCAACAAAAACTTCCTTCCTGGAGCTACCACAGAGGAGCAGAATTTCAAACATGAAAAGGACCTTCCAAGGTCATCTAGTCCACTTATGTACTAGATGTCCTTTTGGATATTCCAGGAAAAAAAAGTATCTTTCCCTTAAAAGAAAATTGGAAGTCAGTCAAAGATAGGAGAGTAGAATGCTTACTTGTTCATTCAATACTATCATTTACTTGATTGTGTTGCCAGAGAAATCAGCATCTTTTCCCCTTGAAGGAGCACTAAAGAAGGCTTCAGTTTTTATCAATCATCTTTACCTCTTTCCCACTTAGTTTTTCCTATAATTGGCACTATGGATAGGGTTGTTGGTTGGTTGGTCTTACAGCTCTTGCAATGGATATAAAAATGACTGAGTTTCTTCTGCCTGATGAATTGGACACTGGTCCTGTGTGCCATGAAGAACAGAAAAGATTTTCATGCATGTGGACCTGGGCCATCACCTTTTTCTCTGACCCCCTTTTGGCATCTACATTCCAGATTTTATTGGCTAAATTTTCAGAAAGGATTCCTGTTACTAGCTCCAAGTGAGTACCACCTTTGGAATTTGATAATGTCATAATGTCTCATGATTTTGTATTCCTTTTATTTATGAAGCATATATCCAGCACTAACTATGTGCCAGTACCGTGGTAGCTAGATTGATTCCTCAGAGTCCCATTTCCTAATCTATTCATGTCCTCTTCCCCACCTTTGCTCTCCCTACTTTCTCTGTATTCAATCAATCAATTGATAAATGCTTATCAACACTTTGCAAACTCAGCTTCTTTTTTATTCCCTGCATCTCTTCATTCCTATATTTCTTCTATCATTTCTTTTTCTTTTTTTCTCCACCTTCTAACACCCTTTCTCCTTATTCATTTTCATCTTTCCTTTTTCCATTTAGGTTCTAGCCCTTCCTAACTAGTCATGTCCCCTTGGGAAACTCATGTTCCCTTCCCAGATCTGTTTTCTTATCTATAAATAATAGGGTTAAACTAGGTGATACCTGAGCTCTCTTCTAGCTTTAAAAATTCTGATGTCTTAAGAGTAGTTAAATTGTAGATCCAGTGCTGGAAGGGGCCTTAGAGGTCTCTTAATCCAACCCCCTTATTTTACATATAAAGAAACTAAGGCACAGAGGGGTTACATGACTTAGGATCATCACAGTCTCAGACATGTAGGGTTGCAAAGGATGCTACCTAGTTCAATCTCTTCCTTTTAGAAATAAGGAAACTGAGGCCCAGAAAGATTAAATAACTTGCCTAAGGTAACATGGACAATAAATAACAGACTAGGGATTTAATTTTAGGTCCTCTGACTCTAGGTCTAGTACTTTTGAAAATAAAGCATTGTAGAAAGAAAGGCAAATTTGTTTCATTTTCTATCTGTTTGGTGTCTTGCCATTTTTGTTTGTGAATAAGCATTTATATAGCACCTACTAAGTGCTAGGCATTGTGCTAAGCACTTTTGCAAATATTTATCTCATTTAAATACTAAGTTTCTGTAAACTCTTTGTTTCTACTTTTTTTTCCCTATTTTACGAGGCACTACTGCTCATAAATTTCTTCCATCCTCCTCTATAAATGTTTTACAAATGAAATTACAATTTCCAAAGGGAAACACACACAATAGGAGCTATGGCAAATCATCAGCACTGCAGGGACAGAGTGCTTCAGGGTACTGAACCAGAGAATGCAAGGAAATCCACCCCAACAACTGTATTTGTTTGCCTCTTCAAAGAGAAACCTGCAAGCCATCCTCTTTTTAGTTGTAACTTCCTTTGGTCTTCTGATTTTGTTTATCTTGAGAATATCAATATTGATATGATTTGCTTTTCCAGTGGCAGGTCAAGTCATAGTTCATTAAACCAAGACCTGACATTTAGCATACTTACAGTTCAGTCAATGTCAATTGGATGGTCTAAAAACTACGGGATAATTAATAAATATACTTAGCACCATTTTATACCATGCCACCATTATCACCGGGGAGAGAACAATAGTCACATGGAGCTTCAGACCCTCTTATATTTTTCTTTGTTTCTTAGGTTGTTGTGGCCAAAGTCTTTCCATACTTAGCTTAGTGGTGCTTGGGCAACAGATTTAGTTTTTCACCAAGACTATACTTTCCATCATGGTAGAATCTTCCAGAGGATGGATAGCCTTTCTCTATAATTCTCTAGTTACTCATGAAAAAAAATGGGATTGAGCTTAAAAGTGTATCCAATGTACATTTTTTAGGAGACCTACTTAAACATTTACCAGCCCACCCCTCACTAAATGTCTCTTCAGATCGAAATGTCTTGACCAAAAAAAGAGTAGCTCTTAAAAGAAAAAAAGTCTTCAGTTAATAATTGCTTCCATGTAATTGTTCTAAGTAAACGTTTGTTGATTTCCCTTTTGAACACATAAATATGTTAGCTTTCAGATGGTCAGTCCATGATAAGCAGGCCTAAGGGCAGGAACAATGGGGTCCAGGAAGCCTCTATGTTCTGTGACCATCCTTCTCCCCCTCTTAATCAAACCTTTTCAGATTAGTCTGTAGCTAACTCTCCTCCACGGCTGCTGCTCCCAGCAGCCTCTCCATCATGCACCAAGGCCCTCAACTTCCTCTTTCCACTCACAGATAGACAAGGGACCAGTGGGGATCTTGCCAAAGATTCCTGTTCTCTCAGGAACACAAAAGACAAGATCAAGTTCCTTTAGATCAGTGGCTATGGTGCTGACCCAAAGGAAAACCCACTCACACAGTGTAGCTATTGCTACACCATAGGACCAGAGCTTTTCAGGGCAACAAGTGTAGTTTAGACGATGATAGGCAACTCCCTAGAGCACAAGATGCACAAAAGGAACAACAAGGATCATTATTTTTTACATTATACTTTGTAAAATGCCCATATTCTTAGTTCCAAAAATTCTACTTTCCATAACAATTAGGTAATAATTTTGCAATTAATTAAGTAAGTTATAGCAAAGGTTCAAAACCTCCAGTGGACACTAACACACGGGAGACAATTTTTCAATGCAGTGGGCACAATTTTTAAACCTTGCCTTGTCCCACCTGTTCCAAGTCCTGTACTAGCTTCCTGGCATTATAAACATACACAACCAGCCTGGGAAGAGGGTCACTCAGATCATCAGCACCAGAAAATTCCTGGTACTAGTTTACATAGCAGATGTCTGACTGCTTTCAGGCAGGGGTGAGGAGCTGATCTACAGTCTTGGCTACAACTGGGCTAGCTTACGGGGTTGTTTACAGTTATCCACATCTGTGTAAAGAGCAGTCAGCTACAAGGACCTCAGGCCTCAGTTAGTTCAGAGGTAAGGACTGTGATGGATTCAATGACTCAAATTCAATTTGGTGAGAAAGTTTATCAGATAACACAGATTATTAATACAGATAGCCCCAAATGCTAATAACAGATGAAACACTATTGTATTTTACACATTACTATTTTATGTTTCAGCCCTTTTAATTTTTTTGGTCTGGACCTGCAATTTTACTGATGTGGGGGAACTCTCAGTATAGAAATTCTCTTCACTGATGCAACTAGTCTGAATGTTAGCCTTAGTCAGTAGCTTGTGGAGGACTGAAAGGTTGAGTCATCTACCCGTGGTCACATAGTATGTGACAGAAGCAACGACTGAATCCAGGTCTTCCTGATTCCAAGGCCAGCTCTCTATCCCCTACTCTACACTGCTTCTCAGTGATTTCATCAAAAGGGAAAACTAAACAAATCAGTTTTCTTCCCTAGCAGCTTACATAAATACCTTGATGTCTTGGGCAATGCTTTTCCTCTCTAGGAGTATCTCAGTGAAGGAGCGATGGGCCAGGAGGCGCTTCATGGTGATTTGTACCAGCAACTGGACAACTCTGGACACTTGGGCAATGTTGCTTAGGAGTAGAGAAGCATTTTCCAACCTGTAGTAGCAGATGGCATCTATCTCCATTATGAGCATATCTTTTGTCACCACCTAAGCAGAAATCAGTTTCAATGACCAACTTTGTTTATTGATCCCCAAGGGAAGATCAAAGAGTTTTGAGAGGGAAAAGAAATTTTCTCGAGTAGAGTGAGGCAGAGCTGGGGAACAAAATGGAGGGTATATGTTTATGAATAATTCTACATGCAGAACATGCTTCTAAAAAGTGAGCATATTAGGGTTTGGTTTAGTTTGAGTAAATGAAATCATATTTTAATTGAGAAGGACATGCCGACAGCCTATCTGGGCCTCCACCCATCCACCCCCAATCAGGCTGTTTTTGTTTTATTTGTACCGTCATCCATTAGCACAGTGGCTGGCACATGTCAATTGGATGGTCTAAAAACTACGGGATAATTAATAAATATACTTAGCACCATTTTATACCATGCCACCATTATCACCGGGGAGAGAACAATAGTCACATGGAACTTCAGACCCTCTTATATTTTTCTTTGTTTCTTAGGTTGTTGTGGCCAAAGTCTTTCCATACTTAGCTTAGTGGTGCTTGGGCAACAGAGTAGGACTTAATAAATGCCTGGTGACTTTAACTCTTCCTTCTCCCTCACCCTCACTCTCACATCGAATGAATCAGTTTCCAAATCTTACTGATTCCATCTCCACAAACCCCCTCTGGCCAAGGGTCTCTGCCAAGACCTTAAAAGTTCATTCTAATTGCCTAATTTTTCAGATGAGGAATCTGAGTCCCAGAGAGATGAAGTAAATTGTGTGGAAAGCACTTTGCCATCCTTAAAGTACTCTATAAACACGAGTTGTTGTCATCAATCATAGTCACGGAAGTAGTAAGGGCCAGAGGTAGGACCTGCAACCGGATTATCTGACTCCTAATCCAGCATCCCGTCCACTACACCACCCTTATGTTGGATGAACAACCAAAAAGAATGCAAATTGGAGCAGTTTTTGAACTGCTTTTTCTCAAAGTTTCCAGCCAGATTTAAATATCAAATGATGATGAAAAAAAAGGCAGAGAATGCAAAATTGGCCACTTTCCTTACCTCATGGAAAGGAATCTCTAGGGTTTGGAGGCGAAGATCCACCTTGTGGTAGGTATCCAGGCAGGGCAGAAAGAAGAAAAGACCTAAGACAAGAATCAATCCTTTATTCAATCAGTCAACATGCATTTATTAAACGCCTACTACATGCTATGCAGTAGTAGAGATCTTGGTATAAATCCCACCACCAGCATTATCTGTGTGACCTTAGACAGGTATGTTACCCCCTCCCCCACCTCAATTTCTTAAACTGTAAGATGAGGTGGTTGGCTTTTAGGGTGCTGTCCAGCTCCGAATCCATGATCTTATGTGTTAGGTACCATGCTAGCTGCTGGAAATACAAAGACAAAAGTGAATCATTCTAGACTCTCTGCTGGAGGGACAGGGGATGGTGATGGGGAACACCTATCATAAGGGTTCACCCTGGAAGCCCTCTTTCGTCCCTCACTTTTCCATACAAGATGAAAGTTGGCTAAATGCAGGACTGTTTGTCCAGCTGTTGTTCTATACGGACTCTTGGATGCCTGTGTCTGAACTCATAGACGACAAACTTTGTGCACAGCAACTGTCTCCTCTGGAATTTCTTGAAATGTGGAAGGGATTTGGTGCTATCTGGGGTCAAAGGATGGTACTTTAATGGAGTTCTCTCTCTCTCATCTATGTGGTTATTAGTCCCCATAGCAACAACCATGATGCAGAGCACGTGATACAACATATGCATGCTCTCTCTACTCTGCATATATGTCATGTACGACTAGCTATTTACCCAGTGTTTCCCCCTTTTGATAGATGCTCCTTGAAGTCATGGACTATTTTTGCCATTCTTTGCAAACCCAACACCTGGGACAGTGTATAAGTACTTTATAGGTACTTATAGACTGCTCAATTAGTGCTTCTTAATTGAGACTTACCAGGTGTTTGCCAGGGCTTTAAAGGTATCCCAGACTACCCAGAGCTCTGTTCACTAACCCTCCTTGAGTCACACCAGGAAAGCTCTTTAAAAGTAGTTAATTCAACCAGCTACTATATGAACACAATTACAAAACACTTTTCACACAAAGTCAGATTTAAATAATTGGAAAAATATCAGTTGCCCATAAAAATGACAATTCTACCTAAATTAATTCAATTATTTAGCGCCATACCAAACTACCAAAAATTATTTTATGGAGCTAGAAAAAACAATAACAAAGTTCATCTGGAAGAACAAAAAGTCTAGAATATCAAGGGAACTAATGAAAAGAAATGCAAGGGAAGGTGGCCTAGCTGTACCAGATCTTAAATTGTATTACAAAACAGCAATAATCAAAACTACTTGGTACTGGCTAAGAAATAGAGTTGGTGGATCAGTGGAATAGGTTAGGTATGCAAGACACAACAATGACTATACTAATCTACTATTTGATAAATCCAAAGACTCCAGCTTCTGGGATAAGAAATCACTATTTAACAAAAACTGCTGGGAAAACTGGAAAAATGTATGACAGAAATCGGGCATAGACCAACAACTTCCACTCTATGCTAAGATAAAGTCAAAATGGGTACAGGATTTAGATATAAAGACTGATACTATAAGCAAATTAGAAGACCTTTCAGATCTCTGGAGAAGGGAAGAATTTATGACCAAACAAGAGATAGAGAACATTATGAAATGCAAAATGGATAATTTTGATTATATTAAATTGAAAAGTTTTTGCACAAACAAAGCCAATGCATCCAAGGTTAGGAGGGAAGCAGAAAACTGGGAAAGAATTTTTACAACCAGTGTCTCTGATAAAGGCCTCATTTCTAAAATATCTAGAGAACTGAGTCAAATTTATAAGAATACAAGTCACTCCCCAATTGATAAATGGTCAAAGGATATGAACAGGCAGTTTTTAGAGGAAGAAACTAAAAAGTTCTAAATCACTATTGATTAGAAAAATGCAAATCAAAATGACTCAGGTACTGCATCACACCTATCAGATTGTCTAACATGACAAAACAGGACTGTGATAAATGTTGGAGAGGATGTGGGAAAATTGGAACACTAATGCATTGTTGATGGAGTTGTGAAATGATCCAACCATTTTGGAGAACAATTGGAAACTATGCCCAAAGGGCTATAAAATTGTGCATATCCTTTGACCCAGCAATACCACTTCTAGGTCTGTATCCCAACGAGATCATAAAAATGGGAAAAGGACCCACGTGTATAAAAATATAGCAGCTCTTTTTGCGGTGGCAAAGAATTGGAAATTGAGGGGATACCCATCAACTGAGGAATGACTGAATAAGTTATGGTATATGAATGTAATGGAATACTATTGTTCCATAAGAAATGATGAGCAGGCAGACTTCAAAAACACCTGGAAAGACTTACATGAACTGATGCAGAGTGAAATGAGCAGAACCAGGAGAACATTGTACACAGTAACAGCCACATTATGGGATGACTGACTTTGATAGACTTGGCTCTTCACAGCAACGCAAGAATCTAAGACAACTCCAAAAGACTCATGGTGGAAATTGCTATCCACACCCAGAGAAAGAACTATGGAGTCTGAATGCACATGGAAGCAAACTATTTCCTCTCCTTTTCCTTTGTTGTTTTGTTGTATTGCTTGATTCTCGTGGTTCCTCCCATTAATTCTAATTGTTCTTTACATCATGACTAAAGAGAAAATATGCTTAATATAAATGTATAAGAAGAGCCTATATCAGATTGTATGCCATCTTGGAGGGTGGGGGAAAAGGAATGGGAGAAGGAGAAAATTTAAAACTCAAAATCTCATGGAAGTGAATGTTGAAAACTAAAAATAAATAAATTAATTATCAAGGGAAAAAATAAAAGCAGATAATCCTTATGCTAGAATCCAAATAGGTTGTACCTTAATTGTGCTGTAGTTCAGGTCAGACACTTCTTGATCTTGAAATGTTATTACTATGTTCCTGGCCTAAATGCCATTCTCAAGATCATACAGATTTAGAACTGGAAAGAATCTTAAAGATCATCTAATCAAATCCCATCAATTTACAGATGAGGAAACTGAAGCCCAGAAAGGGTGATTTATCTAAGATTTCTTATCTCCAAAAACAGCTCTCTTTCTACCATATCCCACTGTTCCTGTCCATTTTTTCTCAGCATAAAACCCTAACCCCAGATGAACTGTTAATTAATTTATGGAATTATGAAATGGGACAGGCATCCCTGGTTCTTTGGATACTCACTGGCAAAGACAATGATGGCAGCAGGAAGTGGGGCTGTAATCACACTTTTAATAATACACAGAGGGTATAGGGGTGAATAGCACAGAAAATACAGAGACAGGGGCAGCTAGGTGGCTCAGTGGATACAGCACCGACCCTGAAGTAAGGAGGACCTGAATTCAAATCTGTCCTCAGACCAAACACTTGACACTTACTAGCTGTGTGACCCTGGGCAAGTCACTTAACCCCAATTGCCTAAAAAAAAAAATACAGAGACAAACAACACAAAAGCAGGTGGGGAATAGAGACAAAGGCTTTATGTATAACATCTCATTGATCCTTGAAGCAACTCTGGGAGAGAGTTGCTGTTATTATCCCCATTTTACAGACTGGAACAAAAAGAGTATTCCTTACCAGGGCCTCTGGCTCTTCCTGGAAGAAGATGTCCCAGACGGAATATAATGACTCTCTCATACTCCCGCACTACCTGCAGGTGAAAAATTAAGATGTTCAGACCACCTTGGAAAGCGAAATGAAACCTTTTTGAAAAGGTTTTGTAATTTGCATGTGACCCTTGGTGACATAAAATTTCTTGTTTTAAATCAAAGAAAGAGATCATTCCATCCATACTGATGGTTAAAACAGTCATAGAAACAATCTTCCGTAGAGGAAAAATCTTTTCCACATTTATACAGTGTTTTGAGGTTTGCAGAATTCTTTTCTTACAACAACCCTGCAAGTGGGCTTATTATTAGCCCCATTATACAGAGGATGAAACTGAGGCTCAGACAAGTTAAATGACTTATAGGAATGGAACCTGGGTCTCTGGCACCAGTATCAGAGTTCATATCATAACAAAGAACCTTCAGAGTCTTCAGAAACCGATGGAAAACTGATTTAGCCTTAATATGATTCTGTTCATGGATAAAATTCCAAATAAGAAGTCTTAGTTATTCAAAACCTTTGCAAATCATAAATAAGATTTTTAATATTTTGGTCTGCAATGGATTGACCATCACTTCTGCTGATTTATATGTTTCTCCTGACCTATTAAATGGACAGAGGACAAACAAGATCAAAGGATCTAGACCTAAAGCTGGAGGAGACCTCAAAGGCCAGCTAGTTCAAGATCCCATTTTACAGATGAGAAAACTGAGGCCCAGGGATATGAAATGATTTGTCCAAAGTTACACAGGCAGTAAATATCAGAGGTGGAATTTTAACTCAGGACCTTCGATTCCAGAGCTGGTATTGTTTCTACTGTACCACAATATGCCGCCCCCTACTTAAATACAATATGTGATATTTTTTTCTAAAGAGCAATTAACTTTCTAGGTTATCTCAAAAGGAAATTTAATTATATGAATTTCAGTTCATACTTCTTGTGGAGAGCTGTGAGCAGAGTGCTCAAAACCTGGAAGTTCTGACATTTTTTCTAATCAGTTGAGTTTTCATTTGAATGGAAGGAACACAAAATATGAGGGAATAAACTATACAGAATTGTCCTAGGAATCCACACATTTATCTAGGCAGATGCAGTAACTGATATCAGCACCCTTGTGGGAGAGGGGGTAACTAGCTAGATCTCCTTTGTCACCCTCTATCAGACCCTGCCCTTTGGCACCGTGCATTGTAAATCTTGTTCTATCACTCATAGTATCCTACAATAAATGAGCTTAATTTACATCTTCACCGGGGAAATGACCCTGATCAGAGCTGTGCCTAGCAATTTTGATGCCTAAAGCAAACACCACAGTCTGTGCTTGGAGTAAAGTGGCTGTGGGAATGGGAGAAGACCTTAGAAGAGATGAATGGTGGAAGGAGCCATGGTGGGATTTGGCCAGGGAAGAGCACCCTTATGCTGGAGCCACAGGAAGAAGGGATCTTTCCTTCGTTCAACTAATAAATTCCTTGGGAGTAGAGGTTATTTCATTGTATCCCCAGACCCTAGCAGAGTGCTTGACACATAGTAGGAGCTTAACAAATACTTGCTCATTTATTGATTGTTAACTGGGTACTAAGCTCAATTGTTTCTATTTGATGAAGTACAACTGCTCTCAATGTCTAATCTTCTCTCAAATCCATAGTTACAGTTGAGAGCAATGCAAATCTACCTTTACTAATTATAAGTTGGGAAAATGTAGTTCAGGATCCATAAATTGGTAGATTTCAACAAGGCACACCGGGAAGAGCACTAGACAGAAGACATAGAGTTTGGGTTCAAATCTTGCCTTTCCTACTTATTATCTTCATGGCCTTGGGCAAACCTTTTTCACTCCTTCAGGCCTGAGCCACGTCTTCTAAAATGAGGGAGTTGAATTAGTGGGATAAACCAAATCTTTTCCAGCTCTGAATTCTTTGATCTTATGATCGTCAAAAGCCACTCAGATATAAAGCTTTTCTTGGACAATTCAATTCAATTAAACAAACATTTACTAACCAAGTGCAAGATAGTGGAGATGAGATGACAACAAAAGGAGAGTCCTTTCCCTGAGGTGGTCCGGCTGTGTCTTGTTCACCTTTGTACACTTCCTAGGCCCCTAGAACAGTGCCATGCACACACACAGGAACAGAGTAAATCTTCCACCACTATTTGTTGACTACATGGGTCTGCTTCTTGGAAGATGACCCAGCCATCTATTTAGTCCCTGTTTCATTCCATCCATTCAGTTCTTTTTGCTCTCCAACTTTGTTCTCTCACTTGCCTGTGCTGGAAGTAGAAAACCACTTGTGTGACTCCAATTCCTGGTCCCTGTCTATCCACTTCACAAGCTGGTTCTCCTTCTGTTCTATGTGATTGACTCCACTCTGCTCCCCATCCTTCTTGAACTTGAATGGGCCAGTGTTAGAATCTAGAAGCTCTTAAAGGTTTAAGGACACCTCTGATGAATGTAGGAGCCACTAGGTGACACAGTGGATAAAGTACTGGGTCTGGAGTAAGGAAGAGCCCTCCCTGAGTTCAAATCTAGCCTCAGACATTTACTATCTACGTGACCTGGGTAAGTCACTTAACCTTGTCTGCCTCAGTTTCCTCATCTGTCAAATGAGCTGGAGAAGAAAATGTCAAACCACCCCAATCTTTTTTGCCAAGAAAACCCCAAAGGGATCATGAAGAGTCAGACACTACTGAAAAATGACTAAACAACTGACAAATGTAGGGTTTCCTACATCTAAAAAATGAAATGACTGGATTAGATGATCTCTAAGGTACTTTGCACTGAGAGGCACTCTGATGTTACTTAAAGAGTTTTGGTCTTGGAGTAAAAGCTTTTTGTTCAAATTCCAGCTTTACCACTACCAGCCATGTAATTCTGGGCCAATCCCTTAATTTCTTTGGGCCTCAGTTTCCTCTTCTGTAGAATGGGGGGAAGGGGAGAATGATCCTATAATACCTATCATGCAGGGTTTATTATGATAAAGTCACTTTATAAAATCTTATTATCACAACATTTTTATTATTAGTGCTATATTAAATCTCTTATTATTACAACCCTAAAGTAGTTGAATTCAGCCACCACTCCCACCAGCTGTGTCATGTGGTTTTGAAATGTTCTTGGAATTACGCTTTCAGGCAATCTGCATGAATGTCATACATGTGGATGGATGGACACAATGGCAGTAATAGACCCCGTGTGCAATACACCTGAAAATTATTTCAAAGACCTAAGTGTGTCAGGAAGGCACCTCGGCAGAATGAATGAAGAGTCAGCCTTAAAGTCAGAGAGATATCGCTTCAAGTCCTCTGATGCGTACTAGATGACAATGGGCCAGTGTTCTAACCTCTTAATGTCTCCTGGAAAATCTTGAAGATCCTAAAAGATTACAGAAGACTCGCTGATTTACCTCAGTAGAAGGGGCTTCCACACCAGGACTTTGCTACAAATAATGGGTCTGGACCTGAACAAAAAGGATGCTACCTGACTACTCCCTTTGACAAGTAACAATATATTTGCATAAGTTATGACATCTTTGGTTAAGTATACATGGGACTACACACAAAACAGAGTGATTCGGTGAACTAAGAAAGAAATCCTTCAGTTTTTTCTCATGAAAATGCCAATCCTGTGTTACATGGTGGGAAGCAAAAACACAGAAGTCAAATTCATATAGGCAAATAAAGCAGAAGCCTCCACAGTTTAAGCCTCTATATACAGCATTTTCTTCTTGGACTGGGTCAGTTACCACTTATGTCAGACGATCAATGTGCCTGCTCATCCCTCATTTAGTTACTCAGCATTTTCATGTGAAAGATAACTTGAGAGACTGCTAGTTATAATCTAATGTCTTACTGATTTACAAGATAATACAAATTATTTTTTATTATTTTTAAAGTTTTTAATAGACATATAGATTTAGGCTGTCCCCTGCCAGAGTATAAGCTCCTTGAGGGGAAGGACTATTTCATTTTTGCCTTTGAATCCCCAGTCCCTAGCAGAATGCCTGGCACACATAATAAATGCTTGTTGATTGACTGAAGTTGGTGACTAACTCTCAAGGTCAGTGACCCAGAGAGAGATATCAAGAAATGACTTTGTCAGGTCCTTATGCAGTCTCACCTTTATGCAGAACCAAATAGAGAGGGGGAAAGTTGCCATGATGAACAGCAGGGATAAGATGATGAGAAGCCACTCACAGATTCCTAGATGAGATGATTTTATACCTTTTGAAAAAGAAAAAGAAAATACATATAAAGATTTGCAATACTAGCTGGCTAACAGTTAGTGGGCTGACCTCACAGTGAAAACGGCACTAGGCAGGGGACAAAATAAACTAGCTAGGAATATAAAGTGCTGGAGAGACAGAACTTGAGTTAACATGGATCTGTCTCTTAGGGTATAGTCTGAAAGGGGAGGCATGGAGAGACATTTATCCAAATAATTACAGGAGTTGATGATCTCTAGGGTGCATTCCACTAGTGGAAAGCAGTGTGGTATAAAGAACAGAGCTTGAAGTTCAAGTTCAGAAATTTAGGGTTTCTCAGAGTGTTCCCAAGCCTTTTATAAAATAAGGTGATTTGACTAGATGATCTTGAAGGTACCTCCCACAGAAACATACCATGATATAATGGAAAGAATACTGGCATTACAGTAAGAGATGGGTTCATATTCCAGCTTTACCCATACTAAGACCCATAACCTCTGGACCAATTGCTTGACTTCTCTGAGCTTCAGTTTCCTCATCTATAAAATGGGGATAATATGCACACAGGGGTATTGCATAGAAAGCACTCTATAAAACAGCAAAGTGCTATATAAATTCAAATTATATAAATACATACTTATATATTACACAAATAATGCCATTTAGATATAAATTCAACTCCAATGAAGTTGAATTTAGCTTCCTAGGTTGTCATTTTGCTTTTAAAATGTATATGAACATTATGCTTTTCAGAGAGGCTGTATGCATAGTCAGAGGACTTGGGTTCAAATCCTGCTTCTATTACTATCTTTGTGACTCTCAGTGAGTCCCTTGACTTCCTTGGACTTCCTCGGACTTCCTCATCTATCAAATAAGAGAGTTGGATTAGATAACCTCGAAGGTCTCTCCTAGCTCCGGCTCTATGGTCTTATGCTGCAGAAGAGAGGGACATAAGGACAAAGGACAGCTCCATGTAAACACACAATGAGAAATGTGAGAAGGGACTGGTTTTTCATAGTTGGGGAGGGGAAAGCACAGAGCAGGAGGTGCCTTTTGACAGAAAGACAGATGGAGAAAGCTCATGGTGGTACATCTAGGTACAAGGGGCAGCATGAGTGAAAGGCCAAGAAGCTGAGAGAAGGCAGGACAAAAGATGGAGGATGGAGAATTTTCCAGTTTGGTTAGAACATGGAGGACATTAAAGAGACTAGTGTGAGATTAAATGGAAAAGTTACATTGAAAACAGACAAATGGTTGGATCCCAAGCTGAAGACAAATTTTATCAAGTTCACCATTTTTTCTTAGGCTGGATTTTTTGACTATCATAACAAGGGACATATTCACCCTGAGAAGTTTCATTAGTTTTGCTTCCCCTTTCCCTACATTTACTACAGGGAAACTTAGGGTTCCTCTAATGTTTTAGTGGCCTTAAAACTTAAAACTGTTCTAAGACTTTTGGGACACCTTATACTTACCCCAAAGTGATCACTTCACTGAAACCCAACACAAGAAACAACAAATAAACAAGAGGAAACCAAACTAAAGTTGGAGAACACATGATTTTTTGGAAAAAGCATTTGAACATGAAAGTTATTTTCCAAACTCTGAGCCAGTTTTATCTCAACATACTAAAGTCCAGAAATATCACTTCTTAAGCTTTTTGGTCTCGGGACCCCTTTACACATTTAAAAATGATTGAGGACCCCAAAGAATTTTTGTTTATGTGGGTTATATCTATCTATATTTACTTTATCAGAAATGAAAACGTCAGTATTATTATGAAAACAACAATGACCTCTAGATCCCCTGCAAAGGTCTTAGGACCACACTTTAAGAACTATTGGTCTAGAATCAGATTTCTCATATCTATTTTGAGGTCTCATTCTGGCATGGAGTTCTCAGGATCTTGGAAGCTATGAAACTATGTCAGCAAAAGACAGGTTCTGACAAGTCTTAACAAGATGCTTTATGTATAGGCTCAGGGATGGCCTATTGTCTAAGGACCAGCTATAGAAATGAAGAGAGTCCCTTTGTCAGAAGATTTATCATCAGATAAATCTCTCTCACTCTCTCTCTCTCTCTCTCTCTCTCAAATCCATGAGTTCCCTATTTAATGAAAACATGGGTCATTTTAAGTTTTGAAGAGATAAAAATGGAATTGCTGAATGTCAGAGCTCAAAAATTTCCTTAAAGATAATTTGAGCTCCCCAACCTTTGTGAAATCAGGATTCATTTTTATTTTTTAGAGGCTCCAAGATCCCAGAGAGGTAGCATAATGGATAAAGACCTAGTCTCAAAATCAAGCAGTTCTGTATTGCTGTATTCAAGTATTGCTTCTAATACATACTGGCCACACACCCCAAGCAACTCAGATTCTGAGTTGTTCCTGGGGTTTTATTATGATAGTCTGAGGAAGCTCTCTCCCTCTACCAATGCTGACCAGGAACTGCTTAGGAACTGATAGTTTTAGAAAGTTACTTGGAGACACAGAAAGATTTAAGAACTTGACCAGGGTCATGTAGCACGTGTATGTCAGAGGCAAGGATTTGAACCCAGGTCTTCCTCATTCCAGACTAACTCTTCAGCAACTATTACAGTCTGCCTCTCACACTACTAAATAACTATGCTTCCCTTATTGTGTTTTTTATTATGTAGTCTATTTTTATTTTTTATTATGTAGTCTATTTTTAAAAAATACCTTCTGAGTTAGAAAGTTTTGTCAAGAAGTAATTCTAATGGCCCTTTAAAAATAATAACTGACATTTGTAGTCTTTGAAGTTTGCAAAACACTTTATCTCTTTTTTTCTTTTAATGTATTTTATTTTTCTCCAGTTACATGTTAAAACAATTTACATTATCTCTTTTGATCATTACAACAACCTTTCAGGTAACTGCTATTTTTACATCCATTTACAGATGAGGCAAGTGAAGCTGACTTGCCTATCTAGAGTCACAAAGTAAGTATCAAAGCTATCTTTGAAGCTATATTTGAAAGCTATATTTGAAGTCAGGTCTCTCCTGGCTCCTTAGGGCAGCGTACTTTCTGAAAAATGCTAATACCACAAAAAGCCCTGTTGTTGGTAATTCATTACTTCCCTTCTCTTTTGCTTATTATATATATAATATATTATTATTATATAAATCTTTTGCTAATTAGAACCTCTGCCTTAAAGAGTTGGACATAATGATTTTGTATTATGTTAAAGCCTTCCCTGTCACTTAGACTATGCTTCAACCTTTCCTATGCCTATTTCCCATGTTCCTTGCCCCCTCCCTCTGATTCCTAGCTGTGGTTGTTTTTTTTAAAATCCCTTAAATTTACACTTATGTAGTTTTACTCTTCTTTCATTTAGATGGTAAGAGTCTTAAGGGAGCTAGAAAATTGTCTCTAGATCATTTTTTGAATCTCTCTGGTAGCCTAGAAGAATGATCTGCACATAGTGGCTGCTTTATCAATGCTAAGGACTACCTGTTATCCCTTTATAGAGAAATGGAGGAATACAACTCTCCCTTTCCTTCCTCCACTTCTCACCATTTTCATACAGTACCTTCATCCTGTTGTTCACTTTCCAACAGTGCCATCACTTCAGTTTCGTCTTCCAAGGAGCCCATGACATCATCTACATCCACTATGGTGGAAGTCTGGATTCTGTTATCTGCTTCTAGGGTAGTTCCACCTTCCTTGTCCTCCTTTCCTTTCCTCCTCTTAGAATCCTGCTTCTCCTGTCCAGCATTTTGGCTGCTACTGACTCTATCACCTTTCTCTGACTTTCCTCTTTCGTTCTTAGGTGGAGAATTTCTATTTCGCTTATGAGACTCCCTGGAAGAGCTTCGAGACCTCTTCTCCATCCTTAGATTGGGTTCTGCAATCAGAACTAAGCAATGGAGAGGTAGGTCCAAGAGGGCTCCAGGGTGTACAAATATATCCTCCCTTGCATAGCCATGTCATGTGACCGGGTGATGAATGTTATAGTAAAAAGGAGGAAGCTTCAACAAATACAGCCTTAGTTATTAGATCTGCTGGACAGTGAAATGGGACATCTGGGATTTAATAAATTTTTCTTGAACTGTTGTACTCTCAGGTCACAGAGCCTATAATCTAAAATACCATAATTTTTATGAGGTCAGCTTTATATTTCAGATTGTCCAAAACCTAAAAGAGAGGTAGCATGACACAGGGGAAAGAATTCTGGTCTCAGAATCAGGAAAATCCTGGGTTTGAATCCTGTCTCCTACATTTACAAGCTGGGTAATCACAGGCACATATCTGAGCCTCACTTTCCTCATCTATAATGAGTATAGTAACTACATCACAAGGCTGTTGAGAGGATCAAAAAAAAAGATGCATAGAAATGTTTTGTGAATTTTTAAAAACCTATGTAGCACCCCCTCTGAGGCTATTCCCTCAACCAGTCACTCATACTAATGAGTTGGGGTCCACAGAAGGTATAGCTGACTACTCAGAGCCTTAGCCTTCCCACTGCAGGGCTTGGGAAGAAAGAAAATGTAAAAGACTTAATCAATGTTTATGCTTGAGTTTAGTATTTGAGTTTATGTTTGAAGTTAGTAAGACTCAGTGCTGAGTTGGCCCTTTCGGTTTCTTGATGATTTACCTAATTTCACTGCTAGGTAAACATGTGAGGGGAGTGTAAAGAAACTTTTGTTTGCTCTTAGATTCTTGTCTAATTAGAACTGTGAGTCATTCTCTTGTGGAAAATATTGCATTCACATATTTTTGAACTCCTCGCTTTGTACTTATTTTTATTTCTTGATATTTTGCCATCCTTACGAGTTAAGTAAATTGGAGAATGGATAGGCCAATTTAAATGCTAATGTTCACTTCTGACATGATCCAAAATTAAGAAAACTCTCTTATCTTTGTATATCCTTTTTTTCCTGTGTGTACAGGACACATAATTAATTCTTGGCATTTAATCTCAATAAGTTCTTGGACTGGCTGGAACTGGACCAGCCCTTAGCAACACCGAAGGCAAGAAGGGGAGGAGGCACTGAAGAGTCCAACTCCCTCCGTTTTACAAATGAGGAATCTGAAGGCCAGAAACATTCTGCAGCTTGCCCAAAATCTCTCTTTCTTTCTGTCTCTCTTTCACCTATACAGGTTCTAAGAGCAAAACTAAGATTTGAATTTAAGGTCCACTAACTCCAAATCCAATATTTGTTCTATTTTGCCAAAGTCACACAGTCAGCCTAATTCCACTACAAATTCAAATGATCTAATCTGAGCCGGATCCTTCCCACTCTTCGATAGTCCTTTCATTCAGTGTTGATTCCCATTGTCCATAAAGCTCCCCCAGACCCATGTCCCTTTTGCTCCCTGCAAGGTTCATTTCACTGATGTTGAAGTTAGCATCATCTTCTTCATCCCCCCTCCTCCACACTTCAAAACTTCTCTCTTTACCCATTCTCTCCTTTTCAGAAGTCTCAGAGGAGGTGGTGGCTTTCCATGCCAAGGCTAATTCCTCCATTTGTGACTCTGATCCTAGGAAGCTTGCCCCACAGGTCACATCCTCTCTCTCGTCTTTTGTCCCTCAGAGTCTACTGCTTTCTTCCTAACAATGTTTATACATGCTCAAGTGTGAGGGACTGTCTGATGTTGGCTACTGCCAAGTGGAGGTTGTGGCAAGATGGAGTAGGAACAAGATATTAGGAAGTAACCGGAGCTCATGCTCCCGAGGCAGTGGGCAGTGCCACGTGGAGCTGTGATAAGCTGGAGAAGGAACAGGATACAAGGAAGTAGCTGGAGCACGTGCTCCTGAGGCAGGGGGCTGTGCCACATGGGAGTGGGACGGCAGAGAACGAGCTCCTTTGTCTAGTCCTCTTCCCTAGGGGCAATGTTAACCCCAGACGTCTCCTTCCTGACTTCCTGGGTCACGTACTTTCCCTTTGTGTAGCACTGACCCCAGACGCCTCCTCCCGGTATCTGGGCCTGACTTCCTGGGTCACGTACTCTCCCTTTGTCTATGCACTAATCCCAGATGTCTCCTTCCTGTATCCGGTCCTAGCCTCCTGCGTCACTTCCTCTCCCTTGGTGCGCTAAACCCAGACATCCCCTTCCGGGTATCCGATCCTACAATCAATGACTAGTAGGCGGGCTGAGGAGGAGGGGCTAAGTAGGTACTTAAGGAACAGTAGAGATTGGAGCTCTCTCTCTTGCTCCTGCTCTCTTGCTCTGGCCTTCCTGCTTGGCCTTGCTGTGATGGCCTCTGAATAAAGCTCCAGTGTTGGCACCTCCTGATCGGCTCGTCTCTGTGTGTTTATCCGGGTAGGCTCCGAAGACTGGTAAGTAGTATGACCCTGGTAGCCTGCTCCTTATAGGAGGAGAGTGCACGGTGTGGCTGGCACACTCAGGTCCCTCTTATTCTTCAAAAATCTTCATGACCAACACTGCATCCCCTTAAACTTTTATATTTATCTCCTTCCCTGCTATACTCCTTGAAAGGGTTGTCCATAATCATGAATTCACTATTCATTGACTCTTCAGCTGTTTATGATCTGTCTTCTGACTTCATCACTCTACTGAAATGATTGTCTCAAAGGTCACCAGTGAACTCTCAATGACTTAAATCTAATGTTCTTTTCTCATTCCTAATGCTCTTGTAGCATTTGACACTATTAATACTATAAAATTATGCCCAAAGAGTTATAAAACTGTATACCTTTTGACCCAGCAATACTGCTATTAGTTCTGTTTCCCAAGGTGATTAGGGAAAAAGGAAAAGAGCTTATACACTCTAAAATATTTATAGCAGCTCTTTTGTCATGGCAAAGAAATGGAAATTGAGGAAATGTCCATTAATTGGGGAGTGGCTAAACAAGTTATGATATATGATTGTGATGGAATACTACTGTGCTATAAGAAATAATGAGCTGGTTGATTAAAAAAACATGGAAAAACTTGCATGAAATAATGAAGAGTGAAATGAGCAGGACCAAGAGAATGTTGTACACAGTAACAACAATATTGTTCTAAAAACAACTAAGTCATTTTGAGTATTATATATACTCAAGCTAACTACAGAGGACCAATGAATAAAGATGCTATCCACCTCAGAGAAAGAACTGATAAATAGAAGTATCTATATTATGGTTTTACATATATTTTTATATACACATATTTATGTCTAATGGTAGCCTTCTCTAGGGCAAGGGAGGGAGGGAGGAAAAAAGTACCCAGCTAAAAACAAAACTTAGAAGCACAAAAAAGCAGGGTAGTTTTGAAAACAATGTGTAGTATTTATTACCTAGTTTTTCAATAAAACAGTGTGAAATAGAAAAAAAAATACTATAGGCTCCTTCTAGGGCTTTTGTGACTGCAGTCTACTGTTTTTTCTCCTATCCAGCTTCAGCTTTACAACATTTGTCCTACAAGGTTCACTTCCTCGCTTCAAAGTTAGCAATAATTTAATGGCTAAATCTATCTTTTCTCAATTCTCATCATTCCTGACTTCTCTGCATAATTTGCTGTTATTGACCATTCTTTCCGCCTGGGGTTTTTGTAAAACTGCTTTCTCTTGCTTCTCCTACTTGGTTGAGTTCTCAATCTCCTTTGCTGACTTGTCATCCATATCATGCACCCTACCTGAGTATAAATAAGGAGAACACTTACTACTATACCTTCTCATAAATTCAACAGTTCCCATGGTTTTAATTATCATCTTGATGTTAATGACTTCACTTCTATATATCCAGCCCTAATCTCTCTCCTGAGCTTCAGCCCTGCACTTCTAATGATCTATTGGACATTTCTAACTGGATGGTATGTCAAATTCAACACATTCAAAATAGCATTATCTTTTTCCTCAAACCTACCCCTCCCAAACTCCCCTAGCTTTGTCTAGTATACCCATCCTTCCAGGCACTGAGGTTCACAACTATATTGTTATCTTTATTTCATTCTCCTTAGCCAACATATCTAAGCAATTCCCAAGTCTTGTCATATTTCCCTCCATAACATTACTTGCAACTATTTCCTCCCTATTTATACAAACACTAGGCTCTCACTACCCTTCACCTAGATTATGTCAGTAATTTCTCAACTGGTCTCCCTACTTCAAGTCACTTGCCATTCTAATCTATCCTTCTCACAGCTGCTAAAGTGATTTTCCTCTGACTTCACTTTCCTAATCAATAAATTCCAGTGTTTCCCTATTGTCTTTAAGACCAAGTATTAATCTTCCTTATTAACCTCTTCTCAATCTGGTCCCAACCTACCTTTTCCAACTGCATTAGGCAGTATTTTCCTTGCCCTAGTCTGTAGTTTGGCTAGATTGGGCTTGCTGTTCCTCATACATGGATTCCATTTCCCATCTCCATGCCTTTGCATTAGCTATCCCCATGCCAGGAATGCCCTTCCTTCTCTCCCCTGTCTCCTAGACTCTCATTTCCTTTAAAATTCTGCTCAAACATGACCTTACACGTGAAGATTTTCTTTATTTCCCCAGTTGCTAGTGTCTGGTTGTATGGTGTGCTCAAGGAAGACTAGCACCTCTGGTAGGAGGGCTTGCCTCGATGTTTTCAGGGCTGTCATTCAGCTTTCACCTGTGGATCCAGGAAGCTCTAGCACGTGCAGAGGCCACACCCCAGTAAAACCATCTTGGCAGACGGGCTAAACCAGGTTAAGGGTAAATGACAGCCCTCAAACCATGTTGCTGAGTTAGGGGGATGTCTACCCCAAGCATGTGAAGACTTCCCTGACAGGATAGGTGGATGAGAACAATTTGTTCCAATGGCCACAACGGGGGCTAAAGCATGCACTGTGGAGCGCTCTTTCCACTGCACCAGCTGCCCGTACTTAGGTTGGCTAGGTTGCAGCTTTAGGAGAGGACGTCCTAGATCAGGGGGCAGTCGCAAAAGCTATACTGATATTGGAGACCCTAGTATTCCCCATTTTGGGTTACCCAGTGGGCTTGTACCAAATGTGAGGTGTGTGGATTTGGAATAACTCCCCATAGGTAAAAAGAAAAAAATAGTAGCATGTAGTGGAGAGTTCCATTGTAAGAACGAGGACCTGGGTTCTCTGCTACTTTCCTGTGTGACCCTTAGTTAAGTCACTTAACTTTTTAAAAGTTTGTTTACTAAAACTGAAGTGTTTTTGTTTACTTTTCCATAAAATGATGGGGTTGGCTTAGCTCTCAAGATCACTTCTAGCTTTAAATCTATGATCCTATGACATATATGTCTATATAATATATTTATTTTTCCCCAATTGCATGTTAAAATGATTTTTAACATTTTTAAAGTTTTGAGCTCCAAATTCTATCACTTCCTCAACAACCCTAAACTGGGACTTTTATATACCAACAGAGAATGAGATGGAACTTCCTAGTTTGTGAAGCAAATTTTCTTATAAGGTCACACCCTCCCCTCCTCTCAATAATCTTTCACTGGACCATTTAAAAAAGGGATTGGGAACTTGGGACTGGCAAAGTCCAAGCAAAGTGGTATGAAAAACTTAAAGTTTACGTTCACTTTAGAAAGACTTTTGTAAGCAGAAGGAAATGGGGTGGGGGAAAGAGGAGTCCATTCTGTGGTCTCATATATATATATATAATATATATATAAATGTATATAGATGAGTAAGTAAACATGGCAAACAGTCCATTTTTGGCTGCAACTAAGAGTACATGATGGAGAGGAATATATGATAGGGCTAGAAAGATAGCTTGCAGCCAGATTGTGGAAGACTCTAAAGATTGGAACTTTTTGTTTTATTCAGTAAACGTTATGGGGTCCCTGAATGTTTTTTTAAAAAGGTCAGAGAGGGCTATAAAACTGTGCGTATCCTTTGACCCAGCAATACCACTAAGTCTGTATCCCAAAGAGATCAAAGAAAAAGGACCTATATGTACAAAAATATTTATAACAACTCTTTTTGTGGTGGCAAGAATTGTAAACTGAGCGATGCTCACCAGTTGGGGAATGGCTGAACAAGTTGTGGCATATGATTGTGAAGGAATGCTATTGTGCTATAGGAAATGAGGAGGGAGGTGATTTCACGTCTAGACCAACAAGAACAAAGTGAAATGAGAAGAACCTGGAGATCATGGTGCACAGTAACAGCAATGTTGTAATGATGAACTGTGTGAAAGGCTTGGCTAATCTCATCAATACAATGATCCAAAACACAATTCCAGTGGACTTGTGGCCAAAAAAAAAAAAAAAAAATGCTATCCACTTCCAGAGAGAGAACTGATGAACTCTCTGGTGCAAACTGAGGCATAATTTTCTCACTATATTTTTCTTGCTTTAAAAAATAGCTAATATGGAACCATGTTTTGCATGATTGCACAAGTATAATTGCTATCGTATTGTTTACCTTCTCACTGGATGGGGGTGGGGGAGGACGGAGGGAGGGAGAGAACTCAAAATTTAAAAAGAGAAGAATTTCTTCTAGGAGTAAGAAAAAAATTGCTAACAATTAGCGAGCTATTCCAAAGTGGAGGTGACTGGCGAAGGAGCGCTCCCCCTGCCTCTAAGTCTTCATGCAAAGGCTGGAGAGGTTTCTGGTCAGACACCACCTCTGGTGCCCATACACCTCGCATTAGGACAGGGCAGGAAAGCCTCTTGGAGTCGGCGGGATTTCAGCTGAACGTCGAAGAAAGCCAGGAGGAAGCTCTCGAAGAGCGGATGCCAGGCTCTGGGCGCCTGAATCTGCATGGCCACCCCCCCGGGACTACCGAGGAAGCTTGCACCTTGCATTGTGTGCTAATTGTTTCTCCGCCCGGCTCGGCTTTCCATCACCCCCGCACAGCAGCGGAGAAGTCGGAGGTCTGGACGCCCCCTTCACTCTCGGGAGCCCCAGCCACGGCCCCGGCCGCGTTGGCGGGCATAGCACCGGGAGCGTCTGCCCCGCCCCACCCTGCCCGGCAGGGAGCATTGCCCCGCGACGACGCACCCGGAGCCGAGCTGCAGCCACAGCCGGCGCTGGGACCTGGCCCGGCACGAGGATCCATGTGGCCCCGCCGACGCCGCCCCCGCCCTTCCTCCTCCGGGTCGCCGCCCCCGTCGTCGGGGCAGCCCCGCTCCTGCTACCCCCGGGGATGTGCCGCTGGTGCTTGGGCTCCGGCCTCGCTCTGCTCCCGGCAGCCCTGAGATGCCCCTGCCCGCGCCCGCTGCTGCTCCCGCCGCCGCCCATGCCGCCGCCGCCGCCCCGCACGGCCCGTCGGCTGCCGCAGGGGCCAACGGCCGCCGGCCCGGGGCCGGGATCCGGGGCCCCGAGGGAGAGCTGCTGGTCCCCCACCCCCGGCGCCGCCGCCGCCGAGGCCGCGGGCCCCGCGCCGACCTCCCGGCCCCCGACCGCCGCCGCAGCCCCGGAGGCGAGCTCCCGGTCCGCGGCCCCCGGGGGGGCGGCCCGCCCCCCGGGCGCCGGCGGGGGCAGCGGCCCGCCCGGGCAGGGGCTAGGCCGCAGGGGGCGGGGGAGGACGGCGACGCCCCCGCTTCTGGCCCTGTCCTTCGGCCTCGTGGCGCCCCAACCGTCCCGAGGGCCCCGGCCCCCTCGCGCAGCTTCCCGTCAGGGGCCCGGCGGCCCGCGTCCCGGGCGTCGGGAGGGGCAGGCGCCGCTGCGCAGGCGCGAGGCCCCTCCTTCACAGCTCGCTCCTCCGCCCGCCTCGCCGCGCGCACCGGACCTCGGGCAGCCAGAGGGAGCGGCGGCGGCCCCAGCGGCCGGAGAGGGCGGCGAGCTGAGCGCTAGCGGGGGCCCCGCGGCCCAGCTCAGCGGGTGAGCGGCGGGGAAAGGCGGCCAGGGACCGCGTCGCGTCTGGCCCGCCCCGGCCCGGCCCTGCGGCCTCGGCCTGAGGAGACGTTGGGCCCGAGCACGGACGTTGGGGCGCGGCGGGCTGGGGGCGAACGTTGCGGGGCTGGGGTCGGGCCCGCGGGAGGGGGGAAGTGCCGGGCTAGTGCCCGGGAAGGCCCGAGGGAGAAGAGCGGGCAGGGCTGACCAAGGGAAACAGCGGGCCGGCCCCTTAGGGTGGGGTGGGGGCGGGGCGAGGGGGCAGCCTCGTGCTAGCTTTTGCACCCGCCGGGGCGGTGCACCCGCAAGATCAGACCTGGGGGCGTGTTGGTCCTCCACTGGAGTAAACCAGTCCCCGGAGAATTGGCCGCTCCTGGAGGACAGGGGCCGCCTTTGCCTTCCCTCCTGTTCTGGCTCCTAGTCCACTGTCGGGCACACAGCAGGCGCTTAATGAACGCTGACTTGGCTAGAGTCATTGAAGGGAGCATGTTGGCTGCTGTGCTTCTCCCGTACCTTGACCACCCCGTGTGTTATTTTTTTTAACTGTTAACATTAAAATTTTGAAATACTGACTTTCCTTAAGCTTATGTGTTGCTTATTTAATCCTGCTGTAGGGAAGGGAGCATGTCGGAGCAAGAGAAGATTCAGGAATGTCTGAGGAAGGAGATAAGGTCCCTCCTCATCTCCACCAAAGATGGTTTGACCCCGCAGCAGCTGGAAAGGGAGTACTTGTCAATGGTGGGTAATCACCTGCCTCTCCGAATCCTGGGTTATCGGTCCACCATGGAGCTGGTGTTGGATATGCCTGATGTGGTAAGCCTCTGCCCCTGTGGAGATGGCACCGTGATCCTCAAAGGTAGGCTTCAGACTCTGGCCTGGCACGGGCATCACGCCAATTAGAGCTAGAAGAAACTCTGGGAGAATCAGGGCTCCTTCAGCACTAAATCTGTAGTCCCACGATCCAATCTAAAGGAACTCTTGTTTTATACCTGACAAAGCTGAGGCCCAGTAAGTTCATTGATGTAACTTTAAAGGTTGCGGAGTACTTATAGTAATCCCGCGAGGTCAGTTGTAGGAATATTATTATGCCCATTTTGTGTGAGCAGAAATTGGGGCTTTCATAGTCAGATGGATCTGTGAACTCATTGATGTGATTATTCCTTACTGTGATGCAGATCACAACTGAGCCACGCATGCTTATCCTGCATGACTCTTGTCAGTGTCCTTCCAAAAATTCAAGGAAGGGTTCATCCAACATTCTGGTGGCTTTTCCTTATTATTCTTGATACTGTGAGGATACCGGTGGAGGGCATGAGTCTTCCATTGGTTATTGCTTATACAAGCAACCTATCTTTTTACCCCAGACATTTTTTGATGGCATCCTACTTCTTTGTAATTCTGTATTTGTAATGTGTTGTAACCTGCCTACACCCACCATGTACCTCTCCACTGCCCTCAATTTCAGTTCTTCAGAGACTCTAGTATTCTGTAATTTGTAGCCAAAAAACTTCACCAGAGGAATATTGATATTAAAAAGATGGGCCTTGGGGCAGCTAGGTGGAGCAATGGACAGAGCCTTGGAGTCAGGACTTGAGTTCAAATCCAGCCTCAGACACTTGACCCACACTAGCTGTGTGTCCCTGGGCAAGTCACTTAACCCCAATTGCCTCACCAAAAAAGCAAAAAAATAAAAAATAAAATAAAAAGATGGGCCTTTGTTTCAGAGGGAACTTGGTGTCTTGAAATATACATCATTTCCCGAAAGCAGTCCAGTTTATTTCCCTTTTCTCTTTTCCTGTTCAATTTATCATAAAATATACTGATAGGCATGATCTATGGGTTGTCCATCCAGCTGATGTTATAATAGTTCTTTAGCCACTCGTTTTTTCTTGTGTGG
>NW_020954567.1:19042198-19140242 GCF_900497805.2 Vombatus ursinus
TTCCTTCTCCAGCTCTTTTTACAGATGAAGAAACAGGCAAACAGGGTGAAGTGACTTGCCCAGGGTCACACAGCTACTGAGTGTCTGAGGCCAGATTTGAATTCGAGTCTTCTGACTCCAGGCTTGGCACTCGATATCCATTGTGCCACCTGGCTGCATGTCTATACATCTCAGTTAGTTGTGTGATAGTAATGATGTGATGCAATGAATATTTCTTTCGAAAATTTGCCTCTTTTTCTGACATCCCCTGCTAAGGTTGACGTTGGTGCATGTGTAGATTATTGTCATAATTTTCTAGAAGAAGTAGACACGTGGTTTGGTAGTTATTGATGTTCTTTGTCTTATTTTTTGGTGGTTCCTAGATTTTTTGCATGCCTTTCTTACTGTGCCTTCTGCAACATGTTTAAAATTGTCTAGTACTGACCTCCTGTATGTACAGGTGATTTGGGCCAGCTGCTTTTTCTATCTTTGTAGTCTCTTCAGTCCCATTATCCTCTCCCATAGTATGCACACCAGAACTGTTTGTGAAGTCCAAATGTCCTTTAGCTCCACTGTCCTTGATGTTGAAAGTTGATGAGAAAAATCGTTGTAGATCTTTTTAATCTTTTGTTTTTTGACCTCCTTCCAGTTTCATCCTTAAGTTCTCTCAGAACAGGCCCTATCACTGGTTCTTCTCTCCACTACTTCTGTTTTGTGAGGCAACACTGTGCTCAGATCTTCCACCATTCTTTTCCATGTGATTTTAGAAGTTAGTTTATATTCTTAATTGGTGCTGGCTCTTGATTATCTTATCTTTTCTACTTGACAAGTTAAGTCAAATATTTTCTGATTAAGATGGTTTTTAGACTCTTGGTCATTAACAGCAATTTATTTACGTCTGTTGAACTTCTGTGTGAAATTATTATGATTTTTGTGTTGTTGTTCTTTCCTCCATGAATTTCCCAGCTAACTACATCAAGAACTTGTGTAAATAGGTCAAGCTGAAATTACTGTAATTGTACTTCCTATCTTTTTCTCATGTTTATTCCTTCTAGTTTTGTATTTTAATCATTGCTTTAACAAGCCTGTGGTCTGACTCTACACAGACACTTGATTCAAGAATAATTCCTTTATCAGTAACAAGTTATTTCCTATCAATAATCAATATCATTTTTGTTATGTTCCTTGGTGCTTACCATGTCCAACATCTTGTTATTCTTTTCTCAAATAAAGTATTCATGGTGTATAGAGGTGAGGCTTGTGTGTTGTCTACAATCCTTGGCCTGTCTTCTTACTCCTGAGCCATATTTTCCAGTGTATTTTTTTCTGTCCACTTATTCCTACTTTTGCATTGAGAAAAGTAGTTAGTATGAAAACTCTGATAGGAAATGAAATGTCTCAGATACCTTTGGAAGGATGATAAAATCACCTCTGACATCTTATTTATTTTTCCTCTCTTCTGGTTTCATTTATAGCAAGAAAGCCAAAGTTGATGAAATTCATTTCTTATAATGTGTCATTGGAGAAGGTTCTCACCTTAAGTTAATTTTTATAGATGGTCTAAAAATTATAATTCTTAGCAGCTTCTGCCCTCATTTCCTTCACTTTATCACTGTCATTGAAGAAGCAGAAGTTGGGAAAGAGCATGCACATAACTAAGAGCTATTTTTATTTTGCTTTTTTCTTCATTTGGTTGTCATGTCCAAAAAATTTATCATCAGGTATCTAACAGTGATGATGAGCATTTTTCTATTTAGCTAATCTGGTCCTCAAAAACAGATGCCTTCTGTTACTGAGATGCTATTAGAAGCCAGACAGAATCTGCCTTCTTTTGGCATGGACTTTCTGAACCACGGGTCACTTCGTGCTCCAATGAATGAGGCATCGGATTAAGAAGAATGAGGCTTAGGGATATTAAATGGCTTGCCCAGGGTCACACATCTGGTAAATGTTCACCACCAAGATTCAAATTCAGTTCTGTTCTGATTCATAGGAGTACAAATTTAGAGTTGGAAGGTATCTTTGAGATTATCAAGTCCAACTCTCTGATTTTACAGAGGAGGCAACTGGGGCCCCAAGAAGTTAAGTGACTTGTCCAGCATCATTGAGCTACTAAATGTCTGAAGTGGGATTCAAACTTAGGTCTTACTCACTGCCACATCCATCACTTATACTGTATTGCCTCTAATATTTAGATCTCTGGAGAAATAATATTGATAAATATCATCATTTTACATGGGTTTCAAATCTTCTAGGAGTTAATAAGCAATATTTCTGCTTCTCCTTTCTATCCACTGGAAAGGTTAATCTTGAAATAAACAAAAAGCAGGAAGTAAGGGAAGAAGGGAAAAGCCTAGATATAATCCCTAAAGACTTTTCTGGCTTCAATTTTGTTTTTTAATCATTTGGACCATCCCAAGTTCAAATTAAAACACCAGGCAGTATAAAAACTGCATATGTATATGTGTATAGATATATATGTACATGTGATATATAATATATACCATGTATATATGTATGTATAAGATAGTATATGATATATACACATACATGTACACACACAAATTATTAACTAGTGTCAAAATGAAAGGTTATGTCTATAAGGAGCTCAAGGAGGAACTGCAGTCTTAATGTACCCTTTTCTTCCATTTTTTTTAGCCATTCCAGATGAAACAACCAAAGGAATAGCAAGTTTGGTTGCAAAACAAAGGAGTAGTAACAAACTTCGAAATTCCACACAGAAAGGAAGAGCAAATGTTGGTTCTAGTTCTGGTCCTCGTCGGAGACTACCTTACCGGGGAAGGATACCCCCCATTCTTCCAGCTGTGGTAAAGAGTGAGCTAAGGGACCTCTTGGCTTTTTCTCCAATACTCCTTTCTGATTTTGAAAAGGCCTTTGCGAAGCGATTTGGACGATCGTTCCAGTACATGCAATATGGATTTCTTTCTATGTTTGAAGTGCTTAGTGCGGCTTCAGATATCATTGCTGTTGAGCAGACCAGGGCAGGTTCTTTGTTGACCTTAAAGCGAAATCTACCAAGTGAGCAGAAGAGGGGGTTACCAGCAGGTAAGAGTGTGAGCATAGGTAGCAAATTCAGATTTTTTTTTCCTCATATACCTCTTTTAAAAAATAAATCAGTGTAGTTGAAGGTTAAGTCTCCACAGACTTATTATGACCTAGTAGATATAACATACATTTATCATCTAAAACACTATTTTATCTGCTGGCGTCAGTGTTCTAGCCCATCTCGTTTTCATAGTGTCACTGCTTATGGTACCTGAAGAACTCCAGTATCATTTGTAGTATAATAATACTTAATGATTCTTAATGGTTTACAAAGTGATTTTTGTATAGATTTTTATTTGACCCTCACAAGATCCTTGAAAGGTAGATTTGTAAGATCTAGCAGGAGAACACACTTACTTTTTCCTATGCTGGAAAGACAAATTAGCAGCCAAACTCATTCAAACCCAAATCCTCTGACTCTGAATCTAAGACTTTTGTCCTGGCACCCTGATAACCCCAATCGAATGTGTATCCCAAGACAGGGAGGGAAGGTTTTTCTCTGCCACCAGGGACACTGCTTTGGGGTATGAATAGAGCTATGGGAAGAAATGCCCAGTTAAGTTAACCCCTTTAGTCAGGTGAGAGAGATCTAAGCCACTTTATCTTCATATGCATAGCGTAGGTATTCTTATCTATCCTCTTTTATAAATGAGGAAACTGAAGTTCAAAGATGTAAATCATTTGTCCAGAGGGACTCAGCCAGTAGTCAAGTTGGATCTCAGGTGTTTAGACTGCTGAATCCAATGTTCAGTCCAATGTTTTTTCTACTTTATAATGCAATCTCATTAAAATGAAGGTTGCCTGTCACTATTATAGTTGAAGTAAATCCCACTAAACAAGTGGGAATCTAATGGAATAATTTCTTTCATATTTTGAGTAGTTGATAGCCTTTCTCTTAATCTTATTTTATTAAGATGGTAAGGAGATTGTGGTGATGTATTAATGGTCAATTTCTTGAAAGTATGTTAAGTCAATAAGGTTGGCTTTTGGTAAGAATTTTTTCACTTCTCTTTTATACATGTAAGGTAAAACATCACAGGTTGGAATGAAACAACCCAAATCCTCCATGTCAACACCTATAGTAAGGACACATTTGCCAGAACCTGTCTCAACTACTGAGCCACTGAATCAGCCACATGCAGTGAAAATTGCAGAATTGAATGGCATGGAGACATCTTCTTTGGATCAGTCTGAGAAATTAAACCAGGTGAGAAACTTTGGAGGTGATAATGCTTTAAAAAAAATCCATTGTTTGCCTCTTAAATATAATACATGCCAGCTGTACAATAAAAACAGTTTTAGATTTTTAAAACTAAAATTGTTTAGTTATTTCAGGGATAAGTAGACTAATTTTTCACGTGGAAGTGCCTTGGAATCCCTAAACCTTTACTAATTCTGATCTAATTATGAGTACGTATTGAAAATAAATGCCATTAAAGTCATCTTAACATAAAACTCAAAGAAACAAAGTTTCTTTCAGGGTGTGGTGTATGGTGATAGATTGTTAAAGACATTTCACTTAGTGCCAAAAATAACGTTGAAAAATGGAAATCCATTCTGCTGTCAGAAATATTCATTGCAACATTGGGATGCTAGAGAGACTGTGGTTCGGACAGTTCCTCCTAGCTTAAAAAAGTGTTGGCAAGCTAACTGACAATGTTCAGTAAGAATTACTATAAGAAGTTACGAAGTTCTAGGTAAATATAATGAGTAAAGTGAAGACTCTTCCACCTGACTAACATTAGTACCATTATAGAAGATAGCATTGATTATGATGGGAAATTCTAAGGTAAGAATATTTTTGATTATAAACCTTAAATAAATGAATAATACTTGAATGTATCTTAACTTGCTTATTGATTTCTGTTGAAAAGTGAATTTGCTTAAATAAAAGAAATGTCATTTTGTATCTTCTTTGCATTTAACCTTTTTACCATCTTCTTGACACCATAGTTTTATTTTTTATTTTTTGAAGCTGGAAAATACATTCAAATCAGTGATTGCACAAATTGGACCAGGAGGGACCATCAGTTCAGAACTGAAGAAGAAAATAAAATTTGTAAGTGTTCTATACTTCTGAGAAATATACAAGAGCAATGGGATTTGGGGGAGGGGGAGAGACTGGTGTAGTAAAAGAGCCCTGGATTTATAATCTGAGGACCTGGGAATAATAGAGTACTGTTAGTGATTGTCTTTGTGACATCAGACAAGTTGTTCTTGTTCCTTTCTCAAGGAGTTCAGAAAGTGATTTACAGTCTTCTTCTCTGCCCCTTTGTACTCAAGAACTTCAGCTGACCAATTGATGCTTTGTTAGAAACCCTAGCCTTCTAATTCATCAGTCTCTCTTCAACTCCCAAGATCTTCCCACCATCTTTGCCATATATAGACATGGTCACACCCATGATTTCATCTTTTATAACTGTTCTTCTGCTTGAGGACTCTGGATTTACTTTTTCTGTCCACATGTCTCCCTATGCCTCACTTTTCCTATGCCTATTCTGTGACTTCTCCAAGACCTCCAGTTAACTCAGTTTCCTCCCATCCATCACCTCAACTCTGGTCTTATTTTCCTCCCTTGAAAATGTTGACCCCATAGTTAACCAGTTCAACTACTCACTCACTTATACTCTCAAATTCCTTTTCCCCTTGTTCTGTCACTGCTCATTCTTTAAACTTGGGTTACACCTACTATTCACCTTCCCTGCTTCTCCACACATGCTGTAGAATATGACTGGTTATGCGACAACCAAGCCAATTGACTTCGTTATAGATTTATATTACTCAGCCTCAACTGGGTCCTGAGTGTTATGCCACAATCCTTTTTTATTCCCTAATGGACTCTGTTGCAAATTGACCTCCTTCTTCCCATGACTGTTCCAGACTTCTTTCCTCAAGTGTTCTATGCTATACCTTTCCATTCAGCAGAGAACCTCACATCAACTTATTATCTGAGAAAATATACTCCTTAAAATTATGAGTTCCCTCATATCTGCTGTTCTACACCTCGGCATTTTAACATTCTCTCCTCTTTTACTCTAATCTAAGGAAGAAGTGGCCTTTCTCTTCAACAAGACCAAACCTCTCCACTTGTGACCTTGATTCTATCCCTTCCTGTTTGCTCTTGGAGCTGAACCCTTCATTCAAATGCTCTTTGTCTCATTTTCAATATCTTCCTATCTACTGACTCCTTCCTTGCTGTCTGTAAACCTGGAAAGGTCTACACTGTCCTTTTAAAAAAAACCCACGCCTTCACTTGATCCAACCAACTCTAGCTATCATCTCGCATCTTTTTCTGAGCCATATTCCTACAAGTCACCCATACTCTGGTTTCTGTCTCTTGCCTTCCCACTTACTTTTCTCTCTGATCTCCCTTTCTCAGCAAAAACTACATTCTTCATTATTCCTGACCAATGTTTAAATACTGAATCTGGTGGCTTTTTTTTTAAGGCAATTGAGGTTAAGTGACTTGTCCAGGGTCACACAGCTAGTGTCAAGTGTTTGGTCTATCCACTGTGCCACGTAGCTGCCCCAGTTCTTAGTCTTCTTGAGCTCTCTGTAGCATTTGACGCTGTTTACCAATAGTACCTTGCATATAACAGGTACTTAAAAATCAAATTGAACATATCTAGGCCAGAGTTTCCTCATCGATAAAATAAGGGAGTTTAACAAAGTCTGATCTGTTCTCAGTCCTCCTCGCTGTAAAGTTATTGAGCCCTCATTTTGATGTCTTGTCTACAAGTATAACATGAAAGATCTTTGTCAGATGCTTTGCAAAATCTAAGCATGTTAAAATCTTTGTAGTTTGGAAAGACCATTTCTTGATTATTGTTAGGGTCTTAGTTCATTGCTCTTAAAAAAATTATTTCATAATCTTGGCTATCATCAGCCTATATGTAGTTTGCAAACTGTCTTCTCTTTTTTGAAAATCAGTGTAACATTTGTCCTATTCTCCATACTCTTTTTAAAAGTATATTTTGTTGATAAAGTTTTTTTTTGTTGCCCAAATTTCCCAACATTCCTCCTCTGTATCTCCCATAAAGTCATTTTGTATAACAAGGAATGTCTTAAATATTCTTAATAGTAAAAGAAAAGAGAAAAAAAAACCAGCAAAATTGATTATAACAACAACCAAAAAATCTGAAAATATATGCAGTATTCCACACCTTTAGGTTTCTCATCTCTGCAATGGAGTAAAGTGAATCTTTTATCTTTCTTTTGAGGCCATGCTTGTTCTTTGTAATTTTGCAGCACTCACTTTTGATTGTTTTGTGGTGATTATTTTTTCATTTGTGTGTTGCCATAGTCATTGTGTATATTGTTTTCTTGGTTCTACTTTACTTTCTTCATTTAAGTCTTTCCATGCCTCTGTTCATATCATAAATGTAATTTCTTACAGCATTGTAATATTTGATTACTTTCATGCGCTCTATTTGTTTAGCAATTCCTTGGTATATCAACATCTGCTTTGTTTCCAGTTCTTTGCTACGCAAAAAGCGCTGCAATAAATGTTTTCATATGTATAGAAACTTTTCTTTTTCTCAGTGACCTAGGTGTGGGGCAGTGGGGTTAGTTCATGCCTAGTATGCGTGTGTGTGTGTGTGTGTGTGTGTGTGTGTGTCTGTGTCTGTGTCTGTGTCTGTCTGTCTCTCTGTCTCCCTCTTCCTCTTCTTCCCCTTTCCTCCTTCTATCCTTCCCTCTCCCCCACCTCCCCAAAGCAGCTAGGTGGTACAGTGGATAGACAGCCAGGCCTGGAGTCAAGAAGACTCTTCCTGAGTTCAAATCCAGCCTCACACACTTATTAGGGTCACTAGGCAAGTCATTTAACCCTGTTTGCCTCAGTTTCCTCATCTATAAAATGAACTGGAGAAGGAAATGGTGAACCACTCCAGTATCTGCCAAGAAAACCTCTGATGGGGTCGTGAAGAGTCAGAAACAACCGAACAAGAGTAACACTTATTTCTGGGTCAGAAGGTATGACCATTTCAGTCACTTTATTTCAGCAAGTCAACAGGCATTTATTAAATGGCGTTCTACGTACCAGACGCTGTGGTTAAGCTTTGGGGTTACAGATAAAGGCAAAAACAGTCCCTGCCTTCAAGGGGCTTACAGCCTAAGGAGAAAGCAACATGTGATTTGTAATTTCTTACTGCACAATAATATTCTGATTTTTCATTTTACCGAATGCCCAGAGTGATGTGCTCAGTCATACAGAGGTCATAAGTTGCAGAGCTATAATTCAAACCCATCTCTGATTCCAACTCCAGCAGCTACCACTGCAATTGTGCTCTTCTTGTTCAAAATGGTTAACTATCTTGGCTATCTCTCCAGCTTTGTTCCAAAAATTCTTTTGCTGTTGGGGGTTTTTCTGTATTAATTCTTTGAGTCCTTTGCATTTTTCAGTGTTCACCCTTTGCCTTCCAACAGAATGCTTAGATTTGCTAGGAAACGTCCTGGGATCTAAGTCTGGGTTTTTTAATTTTACATATATTGAGTCCCAACTTTTTTTCAACCATTTATAATTTTTATAGGAAAATCTAGTGTGATTCTGACTAATGTATTTTGGTATGGAATCTTTTTCCTAGAGTATTTTCTCTTGGTGTTTTGGTTTTGAAGTTTAGCAATGATCTTCTGGGTGAGTTGTGTTCTAATTTTTTCCTTTGTAGAGTACTTCTTTCAGTTTGTAATACGTCACCCATTTTTTATTCTCATAAATTTTCTTGAATGATTTCCTGAAATATATGTAATGGGCAACGTGGTGGGGGGTGGGAATCAGTCTTCTAGATCTGTTGCTTTATGTACCATGCTTTCAAATCTTTTCCATGTTTTTTCCCTTGAGCTAGTATTTCTGTTCCCAAAACATTTGCCATTATTTCTACTATATTTTTTCTGCTTTAAGTTTTGTCCATGTTTTAAAATTATTCATGTTATTTTGATAGCTTTGATGGATTTTGCCGTAATCTCATCAAATTTCTTAATTCATTTAATTTTTCCCTTTATTTCTTAGCTGTGTTTATATTTTCTATGTTCTCTTGTCATTTTTAAAATATTTTAGTTACTTAATTTCGTACATATGTCTGTTACCCAGATGAGGCTATGCAGTGTTAAAAATAGAGCATTGGACTGGACATCAAGACATAGGTTTGAATTTTGGCTTGACCTGGGGCCAGTCACTTAACCTCTGAACTTCGTTCGTACAACTAGCATTTATTAAGTACCTCTTACATATCAGGCCCTGTGCTAGGGCTTGGGAGTACAATGTTCGCTGCTCTCAAGGAGCTTACATTCTGACTTTTTTCAATTTAAATTCTCAGTTTCCACATCTTTAAAATGAGGAAAATACTAGTTATCTATCTCCCACAGGGTTGTAGTAAGGCTCAAAATAAATGCTTTGCAGAGCTTAAAAGTAGAATATAAATGTGAACTTTTATTAACCATTTGAGCCTTTTGGGATTTCTTACTTTGTTTATATTAATTTAGAATTTTTTTAGTATATATTTTCATCACTTTCAGTGCCTTTCCCCTTCTATTCCATTACACATATATATATATATGTATGTATGTGTGAGAATGTGTGTGTGTACAATATATGCATTTTGCTTACAGTATTCTTCAGCTTGCTCATTTTTTAATGAGTTTCAATTTTCATGTAAGAATAGTAATTTTGCTTTTTTTTTATATTTATGTTCCCCCCCCCCCCCTTTTTTTTTTTTGCTAGGCAATGGGGTTAAGTGACTTGCCCAGGGTCACACAGCTAGTAAGTGTTATGTGTCTGAGGCCAGATGTGAACTCAGGTCCTCTTGAATCCAGAGCCGGTGCTCTATCCACTGCGCCACTTAGCTGCCCCCTTATGTTCCCATTTTTGAAGGGAATAATAAGGCTCCCATATAGTTATTCTTTCCAAAAGGTAAGGTCCCCTCCCAATGAATTTACTTACATAACTGTCTTCAAAGGGAGCAGCTAGGTAGCACAGTGCATAGAGTGCTGGGCCTGAAGTCAGGAAGACTCACTTTCCTGAGTTCAAATCTGGCCCTAGACACTTAGTAGCTGTGTGACCCTGGGCAAGTCACTCAACCCTATTTGCCTCAGTTTCCTCATCTGTAAAATGAGCTGGAGAAGGAAATGGCAAACTGCTCCAGTATCTTTGCCAAGAAAACCCCAAATGGGGTCATGGAGAGTTGATCGTGATTGAAATGAGTGAACAACTGCCTTTAAACAAACCTAAGCCTCCTTCAATCTTTAAAAAAACAAAACCTTCACTAGACACTGCCGTCCCCTCAAACTCTCATCTTACAGCTTTCCTTTCTTTCTCAGCTAAACCTTAAGGAAAGGCTGTCTGTGTTTACTGGCTGTATTTCCTCATTATCTTCTGAACCTCTGCAGTCTGTCTTCTGACCTCACCCCTCAATCAAAACTGCTCTCTCCAGAATTATCAGTGATCTACTAATTGTCAGATCTATATGGCCTTTTCTTAAGCCTCTTCCTTGGTCCCTCTTCATTATTTGATCTGACCACCTTCTCCTGGATCCTCTTCCTCCAGGGTTTTTGGGTTTTTGTGACATTATTCTCTCTTGGATCTCCTGCTTGTCTTACTACTCCATTTCATTTTCCTTTGCTGGATCATCCATTCACGTGCATTTCAAGCTGTGTCCTGGGTCCCCTTTTCTGCTCTCTGTAGCCTCTCACTTGGTGCACAGACCTACTTACTTTACTTGGGTATAACATTCCATTTCCTGTTTCGGGGCCCTTGTACTGTCTGTGCCCCATGCATGTAATGCACTTCTTTGTTTCTGCCTTGTAGAATCCCAGCTTTCTGTGCCGACTTTCTGTCAAGATGCAGCTTGAACAGCACCTTTTTACATGAAGCTTTTCCTGATAACCTTCAGCTGCTAGTGACCACCTTAGCTAATATTACCCTGCATCTGTTTTGTTTGAATCTATAGATGTGTTTTTTCTGCCAACAAAATGCAAGTTCCTCTAGGAACTCTCCAGGCAAAGACTGTTTCCCTTTTCTTTTTATGTAACCCTGGTGCTCGCACAATGCCTGGTACATATGAGGCACTTGTTGAGTGATTATTCCTAAGGAATGTCCAGTATTTTCAAATATTGTGGAAAAAATGCTATTCAACTTGGAGAAGTATGTAAAATTTCTGGTGGGCACCAAACAAATTGCTTTGGAGGCAGAGAAGTTCTGGAAGATATAGGATGAAATCCATTTATTTTCCATTTTTGTTGTTCTTTTGCTTCCTTGACATTGTTTCTATCACCAAATTGTGTCACTTCTGGGTCCAAGACATCCAACATGACCGGCATTTTACTGAAGTTGTTTTAGATAATTTTTAAGAAATTTTCACATATATGTATACAGTCTGTCCTTTTGCCTTAAAATATTCTGTACATATCTCCCAAAAGTTAAGCAAGATTTAACAAAAGCTGAAAATATTCAAGTTTCTGAAGCCTCTGGGGCTACTAATCTTGTTTAGGAATAATTATGTATTTTTAATTCTTGCCAAAGTTCTAAATGTAAATTTTCTTTTCTCTAGGTTGCATCCAAATTTCCGCAAGGATTGCTTATTTCTAAGCTGCTTGGAGAGTTTGAGGTAAGAATTTTGTTTTCTCTTGTACCAGTTAGAGCCTTGTAAAGTTTCTCTTCCTAGAGAGAGTTAGAAATTATTCTGTTTCTCCACTAGTAGTCCAGTTTGCCTTAATTTTCTTTTGGTAGTTTAATTATCATGTCATTAAGGCAGTGTAATAACAGTGGAAAGAGCTATGTACTTTGACTCAGATGACCTGAGTTAGTTTCATCTATATGCCTTACTAGCAGTGTGACTTTAGACAAGTCACCTAATGCCCACAAACCTCAGTTTCCCTATTCATAAAATGGGATAATATTTGTAATATCTACCTCCTAGGATTGTTATGAAGGTTAAATGAGTTAATTTGCTTAAAACACTTGATGACAATTTACATGTATATGTACATTTTCATATAACTCATTTCATATGACCCATTTCCTATTACTTTTTACTATTTTTCCATTCTTAATGTTTTCTTTGTAGAAATAAAAAAGATCTGAGAACACCAATATTTAAATGTGTTAATGGAAGATAATTTTTTAAAATACTACTAATTGTTAAGATCATACCAGGAGTATATGTTTTCAAAATGGAGTAAAAAAGAGACCCAACTTGAACAGTTTGAATATCAGTATTGAGGTTGTTGAGTTTAGATGTAAACTCTTTGAGATGTTCCATGGTTGTGACAAAGGATAAATATTAATTCTCTCCTTTATATTGGATGTGGTGGAAAATATTATCTAGCAAAAGATACATATATATATATAATATAATAAGATGTATATCACATATATAAGGTTTTACGAAAACCTTGTTGAACTTTTTTTTGTTTGCTTTTTCCTCCTCTTTTGTTGGCATTTTATTCAAATCTCAAACTTCTTGTACATAGGGCTACTTAATAATAAAACTCTAATATTTTTACCTACTCATGGCCACAAAAATATTTTCAGGTTAGTGTGTCAGTTGTTGAGGCACTATCAGTTTTAATGCACTAAGCCAGTAACTAAAACACCCTATCTTAGTGAGCATTTTTTAGTTTAGTCTGGTGATTCTCTGGTGATTTCCCAGAAATGCCTAGGGTCATGTTTCCTTGTTCAGCTTCTTTAATCAAAAACTCTGACCTTATATATTTGATTGTAAACTTCTAATATTTCATATTTCCCATTGCCTCACCTCTCCTAATCTCATTCTTTGCCCTTATCCAGATCTCTAGTCCCTCCACCCCCTCAGTAATTTTAGTCAGTCTTTCCCCAGTAGTTAGCCAATTCAGCATTACACAGTCCTGTATTCTCCAGTCCCTCGTTCTCTGTCACAGCTCATCCCTTACCAAACTTCGGCCTTGGATTACTCCCATTATCTACTTCCCTGATAATGGATCTAGAAGAAGTCAAGCAACCCTGCTGATGGGACACTCGAAATTCATGTTATTCAAGTTCAGTTTCTCTGCTCTTTTTACTAAGTCTTTGACAGTAAGGTGGCCAACCTTGCCAAGGCCAGCCTCTCTCTACATATGCTTTTGATCTTATCCCCTCCCATCTCCAGTAGATTGCAACCGCATTCTTTCTGATTCAACCTCTTTCTGATCTTTAGCCTTTCCCTGTCTACTGGTTCCTTCCTTACTGAGTTCAAACATACCAAGTTTATCCCACCAGTCATTTAACAAGCACCTTTTATGTCAGGCATGAGGTTAAGCCCTAGAGATACAGAGAGGCTAAAGACAGTCCCTACAAACTACTATGTACAAATAAGATATATATAGGATAAACTGGAGAACATCAACAGAGGGAAGGTATGTGAAAGATGTTACAAAGGTAAAATCAGTAGGACTTAGAAACAGATTGGATGTGGAGGGGAAAGAATGAGGAGTCAAGGGTGACACTTATGTGTGTGCCAGAATGACTTGGGGGGATGTGGTACTCTCACCAGTAAAGAGAAGATAAAAAGAGGAGAGGATTTTGGTGAAAAGATAATGAATTCATTGGGGTTTATTGAGTTTGAGATCTCCTATAGGTAGTTAGAGATGTAAGACAAGGTCAGGAGGAGGTTAGGGCTAGATTTGTAGATTTGAGAATCATCATCATAGAGATAATAATTGGATCTATGAGAGCTCATGGTCTTGCTAAGTGAAATAGTTTAGAGGGAGAAGAGAAAAAGGGTCCAGGACAGAACCCTGGAGGAAACCTACTGTTAGTGGGCATACCCTGGAAAAAGATCTAGAGAAAGTGACTGAGAAGGAATCAGATAGGAGAACCTAGAGAGAAGACAGTATCAAGACAGTATCAAAGGCTGCAAAGAGGTCAAGAAGGATGAGGACTGAAAAAAGACCATTAAGAATTCATTGGTAACTTTAGAGAGAGCAGTTTTGGTTGAATAATGAGGTCAGAAGCCAGATGGTATAGACAGTTAAGAGAGGAAGGGGAAAGGTAGAGATATTGATTGTACATGGCTTGTTCAAGTTGAGGATGGCTGGAGCAAGAGATTTTTTGAAAATGGGGAGACATGGGTATGTTTCTGGGCATTAAGGAAACCAGTAGACAGGGAGAGATTGAAGATAAATGAGAGAGTGGGTATGTTATAGTTTCTATATTGATGTTTCCCATCTATGTATCCATTTCAAGTCTCTTCCCAGCATTCCTGTAGAGCACTTGACCTGGAATCAGGAAGGTCTGAGTTCAAATCCAGCCTCAGAAACAGTGTGACCAGGGACAAATCACTTGCTCTTTGTCTGACTCAGTTTCTTCATCTGTAAAATGGAGATTAAAAATAGCACCTCTTAGAATTGTTGTGAGGATAAAATGAGATAGTATTTGTAAAGTACTTTCTAAACTTTAAACTGTTATGTAAGTGTTAGCTATTACTATTATTTAAAACCAGGATTGTTGGAGACGTTTCAAACTTAACATGTCAAAAATTGAACTCATCTTTTCCTCTAAATTTACTTCCTTATTTCTCTCAATGGTGCCACTTTCTTCTAACCTCTCAGGCTCATGACCTTGACTCTTCACTTGTCACGCTACACATCCAATCACTTGCCAAAGTTTGCCGTTTCTACCTCTACAACACTACCACCTTTTTGTATAGCTTACTGCAAAGTGCCCTGTGTTGTTTCCTTGCCCCAGGTCTCTTCCAGACTTCATCCTTCACGTTGCTGCTAAAGTGTTTTAAGGAAAAACACTTCTGGTCTTTGATGCAGATCTGACTATGACTCCAGCTCTAGTGGCTTCTTTTTGCTTCTAGAATCAAATATAAATTTCTGTGATTAGTTTTTAAATACCATTATAACCCTGCCCAACGTGTCTTTCCAGTCATATCTCTCACACTCTGATCTAGCCAGACTGTTCCTCTTTCTTTCCTTAAACATGACCCTTTCTCTCCTGCTTCCATGCCTTTTCTCAGGCTGTTCTCTATACCTGGAAGTTACTTCCTCTTCACTTGTGCCTAATGGAATCCCTCTCTTCTTTTAAGACCCAATTCACACAACTCAGCTGTTCCTAATCTCAATTGCTAGTGCCCTACACTTCAAACTACCTTGTATTTAGTTTCTTTGTAATTATTTTTAGTCTGTGTCTATGTGTCTGTGTGTATTAAATGTAAGCTTTTTTGAGCTTAGAGATTGTTTCATTCATTGTTTTTGTTTACCAGCACTTAACATAGGGCCTGGCTTAATTAGTGCTTATTAATTGATTACGTCAGTTTCTTTCCTCCTTTCATTTTAATTTAAATTTTTTTGATGACAGGCAGTTTTTAAAGAGCCACTTTCACCGAAGAGATTAGGGTTTTTAAACGTGGCAGAGCTTGTTGGGTCTCTTAGTGACATTCTGCATGTTGAGTTCAGGGAAGGTGAACAAGACTTGCTGGTGTTTGATGCAGAGATGAAGCATTTGACCACAGGTGAGTTGAAATTCATTATATAAAGCTGGCCAACAGTGACCAGATAGGATAAACCAGGATGAAATACAAGAAAATGTAACACCAATAACATCTGGACATTCATGCACATTTGAATGAATCTTGAATTGAGTTAATTTTGATGGGGGCTGGAGCAGAGTGGATTTTGCATGATGGTTTCTTTTAAAATTCCACTGTTATTTTCGGCTTTCATGATGATATCTTTTTCAGGTCAAGGCAGCACATTCAGAGCTTTATAGATACTTTTTTAATGTTAAGTAGAGGAAAGGAGCTAAGGGATAACTTGAAAGATATGGTGAACTTTTTCAGCCTATACAGATTAATTTTATTAATCTCTTTTCAAGTATAGGTTAAATTGGCATAAACACACAAATGCAGCTTAATATATAATATTATATTCGTACATAGGTGAGTTTACGTACTGGAACACAAATAAGAATGACATAGAGAGTTGCCAGTTCAGCCTAGAATTGTTTAACACCAAGTATGTGATGATTTTTCATGGTTAGGATATGTGACCAAGCAATGAATATGACTAGAAAGATAGTAGAGAATAGAATTTTATATTGGTGTATTCTATGAGGTTAACTATTCTTTTATTATCTCAGTTGCACATTAGTTGTAGCATTTGAACTTTTAGATACTACTTTTGTTGAAAGTAGGGCCTACCCTTGTGTGAAATTAACTCTGAAAATCTTCATGTGTGTATGTCAATTCAGTGCTTGACTCATTTTTCAAATGGAAGGCTGAGTTAGTACTTAGGATGAATGACCTCTAATTGTAATTCGCTAACAGGAATTGGTGAATTCATTTATAGTGAGAAAGAAGCCCTAATCTTGGTACTATAGGGTAGTTAAATTTGTTTTTTTTTCTCTAGCATTGATTTTTGCTTCTGATACTTTTTATTGCTGATTTTTGCTTTTGCATCATTTTCATTTCCCATGATAGATATGTAGATATGTATATATATTCCTTCCCTCCCGCCTACCTAGCTAAGCTATCTGATATGTACTTTCAAAAAACTCTTTCAGTTGCTCTTTTAAAAAAAATCAGTCACTTCATAATGACACTACACCCCCCCCCTTCTCTTCCCCAAAAAAGAACTGTCACTGGTAAAGAAATACAGTTAAGCAAAAATAAATCAACATCCTGCTCTTGTAGTCAGGCAGCTTCACCTTCTATATATGTGTCAGATGATCTTTTTCTGCTTTTCTCTAAAAGTGTATAATGCTTTTTAAGAAAATTAAGTGAATGGAGTAGGCTAGTGCTATACACTTATATCTGTAACTTGTGCCATTTAATTTCATTTTGGAATTTAATATATATAACACTTCCTATTTACATACTTCTTCTAACACAGTAACAAACCCAGCTATTTTAAAGGGTTATTTTATTGAATTTCAGTGTTTGTATAAAGAACAGCTTTGATAGTTCTAGAGCTCTTTGATTCAAGGTGATAAAAACCCTAAATATCTGAACCAGGAGGGAGAGAGAGATATGTTTAGACAAAGCCCACCCCCACCCCACCCCACCCTGCCTTTTTTTTTAAGCAGGTGAGGAAACTGACACTTAGTTGAAATGACTTACTTCCAGAGTAGAGCCAGAATTTAACTTAGCTTCAAGAAAACTAAGCCCCAGAATTAGCCGAAAGAATATACCTTACTGATAAAATTCTACTTATAGCTAATTCCATAGATGCTTCAATTTTGTCATGTATTTTTTAAAGAATAAAACTCCTTTATTACACTTAAACTTTTATATCCTTTTGTGTGGTGATGGTTTATTTAGGGAAGGTTTTGGGAGCAAGAAGTGTTTCTGATGTTAAGGGTATAAGGAGATTGAAGAGGGTTGATGAGTAATTGCTGCTTCATCTAAGGACCAAAGAGCTATAAAGAACTCAGTTACAGCTCAGTTCTTCTACCTTTTTCTTACCTGAGATGCAAACAATACAAAACCAGGCACTTTTGTGGGCATGAAGCAGAGAGAGCATTTATAGTGTTGAATTATTTATTTAAAAGTAGCTTTTGTCATGTTAGCCAAGTGCTGTTACTATGGAGCATTTGCCAAGACATGGAAATATCAACAATATTTGTAAATATTTTAATGTTATTTGTCATAATAGATTTTATCTGTTTTATTCTGTACCCACTAAAAGTCTGAAATTGTTCTTTTTGGGATCTTACTGCCCTTTGGTCTGGGTTTTTTAAATGGTTCTGAAATGAGAGATTATCAGGGAATAATGTAAAGGTACAAGGTTTCAAAGTACATCTTGAGAATGTTCTGATAAATCTCTTAGTATTACATTTTCTTGTAGGGAGTAGTATCTCGTCAAATGAGCATCTTGTTGTGTGAAATTAGTTGAGCAATGTCCTGAGAAGAATTCAGGCATTATTATTGAGATATTATGAGGCTATTCCATCTGTGGGAAGTTAGCCCATCCCATAAAAGCAATTACCTGAGTTGAAAAGAAATGAATAAATTGGAAATCAAAGCTGTGTAGTACAGTCTTATGTGCATAGTACATTCTAACTGTGGTTATTTAAGATGTGACTATTTTACCTTTCAATGATGAATGTTTGGTCCAATTAGATAAGAAAATAGAAGGCAAAGCCAATATCTCCAGTCCCCCCAGAAATTACCTGTCATCTCCAGATGTTAAGGACACTGCCTGGAATAATTCTCTGGAAAATCATAGAAATGTAGAAGAGAAGGTCTGCAGGAAATTCAGCCTGGTCACAAAGCCTATGCCCCTGGTGAGTGGAATTTAATAACTTTGATTTTTAGATCTGTAGAAGTAATGTGGATGGTGACTTGAATGAGTTAGATTGAACTAAAATATCCTTTTTATGAAGATTTGTTTCCAAAGGCAACTTTTCTTTCTGAACATTATATTTTGTTGGTCTAAAGTTTCTAAATGGAATGCCTGCCATTGTTGCTGGCTTTTCCTGTTGGCGTGTTGTAGTTTTCAGTTATGGCTAAGGACAACTTGACAGCTTTCTTATCATTTTGTGTTTGATTTAACCACCGCTGTCAGTCAAAATTTGTGTCAGAAATTTTGGGGTATCGTGAAAAAAGAGTCAAGGTACCCCAAATAGCTATTTTTGCTTTTATGGCATCAGGCCTCAACAGCAAACTCCAGAACATAGCCCTAATCTCTAGGTTACTGCTGCACTCCCTCTTTCCTTCATCCCCCATTGACCCTTTGTACCCTTTTCCTTTCTTGGAAGGGATCTAAAACATGGAGCATTCTGGAAATTGCACTATGGCTTTTTAGTAGATAGTCCTTGGTGGTGAGGGTGGTGTGGGATGGGCCTGGAGGAAATGAGGGTTCCTGCAGAAGAGTGTGGTGTTTCTGAAAAAGAGTTTGAAAACTTCTTTCTCACATTGGTTGTGCTGTGGAGTAGTCTGACAGTGGCTGTTGCTAAGGAACTCACCCATTGTGGGGTTGGAGGAGGATTTATCTTAGGGCAGTTATTATGAGAAGTAGAATGTAATTTTTCTGATGTATCCATTGCTTTATCCGTTGCTTTGCTTAGCTCATGATTGCGCCACAGCATTTAAAATGATACTCTTCATGTTTATATTGCTTACAGCATATGGGAATGAAACAATCACAGCTCAACCTGGAGATGTCAGGATATGAGATCCCACCAGATGCTGTGCAGAACAGAAAACTCTGCAGCCTTCCACCATTAGATAGCAGTACCCTAGTAGGGGTCTTTGTAGAGTATATAATCTCTCCTAGTCAGTTTTATATCCGAATCTATAGCAGAGATTCATCAGAGTTACTTGAGGATATGATGATTGAAATGAGGTAAGGCACAGGTTGCTTGCCTGAATTTTTTTTTTTGACTTGAAATTGTTTCTGTTTAGTATCCAAATCCTTCGCTACTAAATTCTACTGCAAATTTTTGCTCAGTTTTCATTTAATGTTTTTCTGATATATACTCTAATGTTTTTTGAGGTTATTTTCAGATATGATAATATACCATATATAGTAATAATGAGGCAGCTAGGTGCCATACAGTGGATGGAACACTGGACCTGGAGTCAGGAAGACCTGAATTCAAATTCAACTTCATATACGTATTGGTTGTGTGACTCTGGGCAAGTTAACCTAACCTCTGTTTGCCTCAGTTTCTTCATCTATAAGAAAGAAACCATAATAGCTCCTTTCTCAAGGGATTGTTGTGAGAATCAAAAGAGATAATATTTGTAAAGTGTTTACACAGTGCCTGGCACATTATAGGTATTTAATAAATGTTTGTTCACAGTTCATAGAATCATAAAATATTAATGTTTTTCTATTTAACTAAATACCACATCCAAGAATAAAAAATCATTACCTACTTGGTATTCCGTGCCATTTTGAGTCAGCTCTAATACTAGGAAATTCGTTATTTTGAGCCAGAATATCTCCCTGTAACTTCTACTTCTTGGTCCTGCTTCTGTTCTGTAGGGTTAAGCACAATAAATCTCATCTTTCTTCCACGTGAGAACTCATTGTATCTTTGGAGATTGTGATCATGTTACTCTTTGCTTTTCTAGGATAAGCATATGTGTTCAGTTCATCTGATCCTTTTATGCAGTGTTTTGAATCCACTCCCAATTTTTGTCACTCTCTTCTGTAAATATTTGTGAGTGTCTCTCCTAAAATTTGAAAGCCAGAACTATGCATATTATTTCAAATCTGGTCCAAGACCAAGCACGGCATGATGATAATCTTTTTCTCTGGATGCTTTTTTAAAAAATACTTTTCTCTGTTAAATTTTTATCTTAAAAAATTTATATTCTACATGAAAATATCTCTAGAACTATATGTTGTTTATTTATTTACTAATGTTATACTTTTTATATTCCCACAGTGCTAGTCAATAAAGTAGGCATTCAGTAAATTGATGTTGAATGAATCCTCTGCCTGTGATACTGCCTTACTTCTTGTTAGTCAGTGTAGGGAGCCTTCAGTAAGGAAATTTTCTTTACCAAAGCATATCAGTGCTTTTTACCTTAAAGTCTAAGAGGTGCCTCAGGCTCAGAGAGGTTAAGTAACTTGCCCAGAGATGGTTCGGGGCAAATGTAGGACTTGAACCTAGATCCTTCTGGCTTAAAAGTCAGCTCTCCATTTATTATACTGTACTGCCTCTCTAAAATCACAGGTTTGGATTGAAAAAAAAGTTTGTGGTAGCTTTTGTTTTTTAATTAGGGGAGAGAATTCTGAAGAAGAAAAACATTTGTCTAAGAGTAGAAGAAAGAAAATCATTTGGGATTAATAAAGAAAATAAGAGATAGTGGATAGAGTTGGCCTTGAAACTAGGAAGAGCTGGATTTGAGTCCTATCTCTAATACTAAGTGCTCTAGGCAACTCCATGTCTCTTAAGTTACGACTTTCAGAGAAGGTGGTAACCAGCGTTGGCAGGAGTTTATTGCTGTGCCAGTGAAATTAGAGGTCTCATCCCTGTCCCTAAAGAAAACAACTTGGGGAAACTACAGGACACCCTCCTTCATTATCTGCCTGGGTTTCCCTTCTCGTGAAACATATAACACAAATTGTTTCTGCTTTCTTTCCTGATCGCTGTTTGTTTCTTTTGGAATTTTGCAGGCGTTGCTATTCCAATCAACTGGTATCTGATCGCTATATTATGCCAGAATCTTTTATCCAACCTGGCCATCTCTGTTGTGTAAGGATTTCTGAGGATAAGTGGTGGTACCGAGTCATTATTCATCGAGTTCTTGGGAAGCAAGAAGTTGAGGTGTTCTACCCAGATTTTGGAAATTTGGGAACTGTTCAGAAGTCCTCTCTGAGGTTTCTCAAGTAAGTTAACAGATCTGACAAGATGAGTTTTGGTATTAGAATGTCCAGACCAGACAGGCCTGGAAACACATCCTCTGTGGGTTCTTATAAACTAGATCCCCTACATTTCTTTACCTGGACCACACTTTAGATAAAGCATTGTTGCGACGTTTCATAGATGTATTGCCAGCAGGGTCTATCTGCCCACTTGCCTTTGTGTCTCTAATTCTCCTTTATTGAATGGATTATGAGATTAGCTCCCATTGGATTCACTTTTTGGGGGATGTTGTGATCAACCTTATTAACTATACAAAGCTAAGAATATAAATTGTTTAAAAGTGTGTGAAGCGGTCAAGAATTTGGATTTCTTTTATAGGTGCTGCTACATCAAGCTTCCTGCTCAGGCCATTCCTTGTTCCCTGGCTTGGGTGAGACCCATAGAGGTATGTGTATGTACATAATTTTAACATTGTAAAATTCTTCATTTTAAGAACAGTAAAACTTGCTTAGACTAATCAGGGCTCACTTTCTCACAGAAGATGTCTAAAACTAATTTTTTAAAAAGTCAGAATTTAAAGCAAAATAGAAGAAATTAAAACTAGATCAATAAGGTTAGGCCTTGAATCTGCTTTAATGAATAAGAATCTACCGAAAAGGAAGTTGGATCATGTGGGCCAAAATTCTTTTATAGATAAATTAAACGCTAGAGGTTCAGTGACTTGTCCAATGTCAGCAGCTTCTTAGTGACAGGAACAGACCTAAAGCAAGTCTCCTGACTCCCGATTTAGTTCTTTCTGTTGTATTGCAGTGTTCAGTTTCATTGTCTGGAACATCATAAACACTTAATAAAGGATTTTTTCCTAATAAATGTTTGTTGTCCTTTTAAGGAACTATTTTTACTTATGAATTAGCCTTAGTTTGGTATGAATTACCTGCTGAATTCATCTATTTGTGTTGATGACCTAGTGAGAGTAGTGCAATCTTTTGTTTATGGAAGGAAGAGCATAATTAACGTGACTCTAAAGTCACGAGACAGTGGCTACAGGCACAGTTTCACTTGGTAATGAATTTTTTGCGTATGTTTTTCTTACCCATATCTAGACAAATGGAAGGAAATGCACAGTGACACCCATAAATCCTTTGTGGCTAATCTCACTGGTCGACTCTGTTTCAGGAGCATTGGACACCTCAAGCAATTTTGCAGTTCCAGAAGCTGTGTGGCTTGAAGCCATTGGTGGGAGTAGTGGATGAATATGTTGATGGAGTCCTCAATCTCTTTCTGTGCGACACATCGTCAAACGAAGACATCTATTTCCATCATGTCCTGAGAGCAGAAGGCCATGCCATTGTCTGCCGAGAAAATGTCCCATCTAAGGTAGACAGTTCTGGCTATGTTTTATATTGCAGAGTAATTAAAAGACTCAATCCAGAAGGTTACTTTGTAAACTTTACCTTAGATGCAGCAGTGAAATTTCTGCCTTGCTTAAGTGCAGATTTTCAACTAATGACAATCTAGGTGGCACAGTGGATGGAATGGATACAGCACTGGGCCTGAAGTCAGGAAGACTTGAATTCAAATCCAGCCATAGACATTAGCTGCATAACTCTGGGGCAGGTCACTTCACCTCTGTTTGTCTCAGTTTCTTCAACTGTAAAATGTGGCTGTTAACAGCATGTATCTCCTTGGGTTGTTGGAGGGATCACTGAGATGATATTTGTTAATCTCTTAGCACAGTGCCTGGCACATAGTAGGAGCTATATAAATATTTATTCCCTTCCCATGGACCTCAGATATTGTGACCTGAAGTAAAAAACTTGACTTAATGTGTTGTTTCTCATGCTAATTTTACTCTCTAATCTATAACTTCCTATTTCTTAAGAGTTGATTTTAAATTGGCATTTAAATTAATAGTTAGGAAATTATGCCATTGAGAAATCCCTTAAATCAGCAAAGAGATTCTAGTAGCCCAATATTCTGTAGCTTGAAAAGTATGAGGTCTATTAAATTTATTTTTCTACTTGAATTGTAATTTGTTTACTTGACTAATTTAGTGTTTCTTTGTGTTTAAATCCTAGGGTTTCAGAGAGCTCAACCCCTTAGCCTTGTACACGAAATGCAGTCCAAGGCCTGAAGAACCTGGTTTGACAGAACTGGATCTTCCTTCCCATCAGCATTATTTTAATGAAGACCAAGAAATAACAAGCCCAGAAAATGAATTTGTACCTCCGGTAGGAAGCTTTAAAAAAAAAAATACCTTATTTCAAACAACACATCTACATGAACCTTTTGTTCTAGTGTAGCTACTGTCTTCATTCACGATCCTGCTCTCCCCCTTACCTTTGCAAAATTCTTTTTTTTCTCTTCCACCAGTTCAATATTATGCTTCCTCTGAGATCCAGCTCACATCACTTTTTCAGAAAACCTTAGGCTCTAGTGGTTTCTACCCAGTACTCTTTTCTTTTATAGTTACTGTAGTCATAGTATCTATTATACAAACTAGAGATTACTCCCTGTAAGCTTAAGTAAGTAAACCTTACTCCCATTCTCATTCCACACAAGAAAGTCTTGCTACCAAAGTAGAATAGTATGTACTGTACTGAGAGTTAGGAGACCTAGGTTTTAGTTCCAATTCTGTAACTTAAATAACTTTGTGACCTAAGGAAATCACTTGTGAGCCTTAGTTTAAAACCCTTTCAGTGCTGGCTTTACAATTGTTTATCTAATTTTGTGGTCCAAAATATATTTTTTGAACCTTTGCAAGGCTTTTTTTTCCCTCTTTGAATGTATCATAAAAATATCTGCATGTGCTGACAAAATACTTGTAACTTTTGGTGTTTTTTTTTAAAGAGAATAATGTAGATTATCTGTGTAATTAACTTTATTGATTGGTAGAAAGAAAAAGAAAAGGGCTATTTTGACCACATGCTTTGAAAAACTTTAAATTGGCATTTATATGAAAATTTACCTCCACATTTTCTGAAAGCAAATTTTAATTTTTTTATTTCGATTTTCTGTCAGAATTAATGTTTGGGCTCTTATGTTTTCTGAAAACTGAATTGTTTAGCTTTGTTGCTTTAATATTGAATCAGAAGGACTTTATTTCTTTGCCTCATAGTTTTAACAGCCGTAAAATTGCACAAAATTGATGTTATCATTTCTATTGATGTGAATATAAGGCATCAGTGTCTAATTTATTTTATTCCTTTTTAAAAAACAGTTTCTTTTATTACTGTGAATTAAAGGATATAAAGAAAGAGAAGATAATTATACAAGACTATATTCTGTTACCTGTAGTAATATATGTGAATATATATGCACATATGAATTTGTATATACATGTATATGTATTTATGTTGTATGAGACTGTAAACTTCCTTTACATATAGTTTTAAAAAACTTTTATATGTGTGTATATATATCTATGTGTATATAAAATTAGCAGTGCCTAATTCTGTGACTCCTAGCGCAGCAAGTAAAATGATGTGGTTCAGAAGCATGTCTTCTTTGTTGTGTCTCAACTTCCCTTCCAAAATTTCAAGTTTGCTATAAACTATATCTAAGATATGGATGAATATGATTTCTCTCTCCACCTTTGATTCATTTAGAGATTCACCTGATAACAATTTATAGTTCCCAGTCCATGTTGATTTATTGTAGCTGATGGCAGAGATTAAAGTAAGAAAAAACAGTATTTGTTCCACTGCAGTAGTTTTCCAGTTTGGGGCATTCTGTGGGCTTCTTATTTTATCTTATTTCATATTTTTTAAAATAAATGTGGCCCGTGGGGTGAGCAGGTATGGAAAAAATATGAAATTGCTTTTCTTTCATGTCTGCTAGAGAAGTATTGGTGACCCAAAGTCTGTCAACCACCTGGAACCTGAAGCTGAGCTGCCATTTCTGGGTTCAGACATAGTTTCATCAGAAGCCCAAGATGAGGATTGTAAAGAAAACCAAGAGGTATCTATCCAGACCTCACAGAACTGGAAAAAAAAAAGGTTGGAGACAAAGGGAGTTTTTAAAGAAACGGAACAGTTTAATACAGTGTTAGTTGAAGGGGAATAAAATGAGAAACAACTGTGTAAAGTGATTACTTATAATATCTCAGGATAACCCCCAGTAGCATGAATTACTGAATCTTTAGAACTGGTTTAGGAGAATCAAGATGAGTTAGTATGATACAACCCTGCTGTATTCCTTGGTGCCTTATGGAAAGGCTTATGCACAGCTTTTGGTTAAAGTTAAACAAAATGAAACAAAAAATGGTGATTAAGAAAGTCTTGAAACAATACAGACTTAAGTGGGACTTAAAAGGAAAAGTAAATCGTAGTCGGTTTTTATTTCTTTCTCTTTAATTCCTTTTCAGCTAGAGTATCCTATTGAGATGCCGTACCTTGAATCAGTGTCTATAGGTGATGATGTTTGGGATGAAAACTGGTTGCCTCTGCAGACTGACAGAGAGAAGAGAAATGGGAATGCCTCACTTTTATTTACATCAGGACTTGATGGAAGGAAGCAGTGTCAGCCATGCAAAGAATCACTGCAGAAGGTTAGAACTTCAGGAGGAAAGGAAACATCTCTACAGAGAGATAGCTATTTAAATTTAATCATGAGGTCTTGTAGATCATAGGATTCACATATACTTATCAATCTAAATTCAGAAGACCCTGTAATGAATTCGATTTATGTCAGCAATAAATATTTTTGTACAAATAGATCCTTTTTCTTTTTTACTTTGATCTTTTTGGGTTACAGACCTAGTAGTGGTATTGCTGGGCAAAGGGTATGCGGAGTTTTACAGACTTTTGGGCGTAGTTCCAAGTTGTTCTCCAGAATAGTTGGACTAGTTCACAGTTCTACCAGAAAGTGAATTAGTGTCTCGGTTTTTCCACATTTTCTGCAGCCTTTGTCATTTTTTTTTTGTTTCTTGTTAGCTAATCTGATATGTATGAGGTGCTCTCAGAGTTCTTTTAATTTGCATTTCTCTAACCAGTAGTGATTTAGAGCACTTTTTCATATGACTATTGATAGCTTTGATTTCTTCTCCTGAAAACTGCCTGTTCATATACTTTGACCATTTATTGACTGGGAAGTGGCTCTTATTTTTATAAATTTGGTTCAGTTCCCTATATATTTGAGAAATGGGGCCTTGATTAGAGAAACTCACTGTGAATTTTTTCCCCCAGTTTCCTGTTTTCCTTCTAATTTTGGCTGCATTAATTTTGTTTGTGAAAAAGCTTTTTAAGTTCATGTAATCAAAATTATCTATTTCACTTCCCATGATCCCCTCCTGTCTTTTTTGGTCATAAATTCTTCCCTTAATCCATAGATATGACAGGTACATTTTTTTGTGCTCCCCTAATTTACTTATGGTATCACCCTTTATGACTAAATCATTTATCCATTTTAACAGTAACTTAGTATATGATGTGGGATGTTGATCTATGCCTGCTTTCTGCTAAACTGCTTTCTAGATTTCCCAGAAATTTTTGTCAAGATGGTGAGTTCTTTACCCCAAAACCTTGGATCTTTGGGGTTATCAAACCCTAGATTACTACAGTTATTTACTACTGTGTGAATCTGTTCCACTGATCGACCACCCTATTTCTTAGCCAGTGCCAGATTGTTTTGATTACTACTTTGTGATAGAATTTGAAATCTGGAACTGCTAGGCCACTTTGCTTCACTTTTATTTTAGTTGATTCCCTTTAATGTTCTTGACCTTTGGTTCTTTCAAATGAATTTTATTATTTTTTCTAGCTCTATAAAATAATTCTTTGGTTGTTTGATTGACATGGTACTGAGTAAGTAAACTAATTTAGGTAGAATTGTGATTTTTATTTTATTGGCTCGGCCTACCCATGAGCAAATAACATTTAACTAATTATTTAGATCTGTCTTTATTTCTGTGAAAAATGTTTTGTAATCGTGTTTATATAATCTCTGGGTTTGTCTTAGCATGGAGACTCCCCAAGTATTTTATGTTGTCTTCCGTTATTTTAAATGGAATTTCTTTTCCTATCTGGCTGCGAGGTTTTGTTTGTAGTATATAGAAATACTGATGATTTATATGGGTTTATTTTATGTCCTGCAACTTTGCTGAAGTTGTTAATTGTTTCAACTAGTTTTTTAGTTGATTCTCTAGGATTTTCTAAGTATGCCAATCATACCATCCGCAAAGAGTGAGTATTGTTTCCTCATTGCCTATTCTAATTGCTTTGATTTTTTTTCTTTTATTGCTATAGCTAGCAATTCTAGTACAGTATTAAATAATAGTGGTAGTAATGGACGTACTTGTTTCACCCTTGATTATTAGGAAGGCTTCAAGTTTATCCCTATTACAGATAATGCTTGTTCTTGGTTTTAGATAGATACTGCTTATTTTAAGAAAGGCTCCATTTGTTCCTATTCTTTCTAATGTTTTTAATAGGAATGGGTACTGTATTTTGTCAAAGGTTTTTTTTGCATCTGTTGAGATAAGCATATATTTTTGGTTGTTATTGTTGTTGATGTGGTCAGTTATGCTGATAGTTTTTCTAATATTGAACCAGCCCTGAATTCTGGTATAAATCTTACCTGGTCATAGTGTATATGATCTCTGTAATATATTGCTATAATCTCCTTGCTAGTTTTTTTATTTTAAAATTTTTGCTTTGGAGATTGAGGGGATGTGCATCAGTTGGGTTATGGTTGAATAAGTTGTGGTATATAATTATGATGGGATACTGTTGTGATATTAAGAAATGACAAGCAGGATAGTTTCAGAAGAACCTGGGAAGATTTATATAAACTCATGCAAAGTAAAGTGAGCAGAACCAGTAGAACATTATACCCAGTAACAGCAATACCGTAAGAAAGATCAACTCTGAAAGACAGCTATCCTGATCGAGACAGTGAACTAAAATAAATCTAAAAGACCCATGATGAAAGATGCTTTCCACTTCCGGAGAGAGAACTAATGAACTTTGAATTCGGAGTGAAGCATACTTTTTTTCATTTTCTTCATTTGATTTTGTTTGTGTTTTCTTTTTCAACATGATTGATATGGAAATATGTTTTACATGACTTGAGATGTGTTATACATATCAAATTGTTTGCCTTCCCAAAAGGGGGGGGGAGAGAACTTGGAATTCAAAATTTTTAAGAGTTAATGTGAAAATACTTTTAACATGTAACTGAAATATTTAACAATCAATTTTTAAAAATTAAAATAAAAAAACTGGTGGTGGAGTGAGTGGGGATTATTGTGGGCTTATTTGCATTAAGAAGACCTTTGTTTAGATTACAGGTACCTTATAAAGTGATTTCATTTTTTACTACTTTCCGTTGTCCTGTCTGTTGCAAATATTTACAGACATTTAGCCTATTTTTCTTTTTAGAAGTTTTTTTTTTAAATTTCTCTCTGGTATATAGCCATGGAGAAAAGTCCTTAAAAGACCTCCATTTTTTTTTTTTTTTTGCCCTTTATGAGACAGCTGATAATGATAGTCAAACTATAAAAGTTACATAAAATTGAAAAAATCTGTTTCAAGAGTTGCATTCACTCTTCTGTGATTCAAGTATTTCAGTTAGCTGGCTTGAACCTGTAAACAAACTCAATAGAAATGAGTTGTATTTGAACCAGGAAATGTTGATATATTTGTATCTAGGGAGTTACAATCAAATTGCTGAATTTTCTCTTAAGTGATTTTTAGCAAGGTTGGGAGTTTTTAATCAATTTGAATATAACATTCTAAGGATTGGAGTAATGGGTAGCATAGCTGTCAGAAAGGAGAAATAACTTCCTATCATAAGCTGGGTTTTCTATGCCTGTCATGACAATTTATTATTTTACTTAAGATATACAGCTTTTTTGTTTGTTTTTTACTTAAAAGATATTCACCTTCCTGATTAAGCTGATACTTGACCTTATTTTGCCTACAATTACTTTTTTCCATGTAGGGATGGTGTTCTGCTGCTGAAGAACTATGGAATGCTGCGTGGCAGAATTCAGAGTCAGAGAATGATATGAAGATTGAACTTAAAACATCAGAATTCCAGGAACAGGGTGCTCAGGAAGCTATCACTGACACAGCCAAGAACCACAAGGTAAATCCCTGGTATTGTGACAGGTTTGCATATCAGCTTGTGGAACACTTTGAATTTTTTTACAAATAAAATTCTTGCTAGATCTTCCCTCTTCCTGCAGTTGATAGAGGAAATGTTAATACGGAAAATGTAAATTTGATTTCACATATAACTTACTGCAGTTGAACTTGATAGTTTTATGGTTTTAATTGTATAGGTTTTTAAACCATTGCATAAATTAAATATAGCTGACAGTCTCTTTGAAGGACAACCCATTCTTGGAATTAGAGAAATCCTCAAAAAATCAGATTTAAATACTTCTGGGAAAAAAGAATGGTTTTCCCCCACTTTTCCCAGCCCTATGAAAATATTCAGCTTGTACAACTGTCTCTGGCTTGTGACATTATTTAGTTTCTCTCATCATGCCTTGGTGGCGGGCACTAACCTTGGTGTAAAGCACAACTGATTGATATTTTTCAGATATATCAGGGTCATCTTAAAAGCAGTTGTAAAGTGTTTGTGATTAATGATGGTTTATAAGGAATACTGCTACCATAGTGCTTTGTCATATTGGACCAGAGGATTAAAGTCAAAATAACTTGTTAACTGTAAGATTTAGGAAGGATAGATTTCTTATGATTAAAGTATTTCTTAAGTAAGACCAATTCATGAGATGAAATCAATGAAAACAGAATCATAGTCTACCATATATGACAGACTGCTTCAGAAATATAGGTTGCTTGACAACACAGTTTTAGAGCAAAACAGACATATTTATTGGGCTGATTATATGGTTTTATAGTGGTATATTATGTATGGATTACCAAAGGTTTCATCAGAAGCAGAAGTCTATAGTGAAACAATTAGGTCCCATTTTTAAAAAAGATAACAGTCAACAGACATTTATTAATCACTTACTATGTGCTGAGCTGTGCTAAATGCTGAGATACAAAAAAAGAGGTCAAAGACAACCCCTGCCTTCAAAGAGCTTACAGTCTAATAGGAGACAACAAACAGACAAATATGTACAAACTATACAGGATAAATAGGAAACGAGAAAGAAAGCACTGGAATTAAGAGAGATTGATAAAGGCTTCCTATTAAAGGTGGGACTCAAGGAAGCCAGTAGGTAGAGATGAAGAGGGAGTGTTCCAGGCATAGGGGACAGCCAGAGAAAATGTTCAGAGCCAAGAAATGGAGAGTCTTGTTGACAGAACAGCCAGGAGGCCTATATCACTGGATATAAGAGGACATGTTGGGTAATACGGTGTAAGAAGACTGGAAAGGTAGGACGGGACTTGTTATGAACGGGTCTGAATGGGAAGCAGAGCATTTTGTTTTTACTCATGGAGGGGATAGGGAGTCACTGGAGTTTATTGAGTAGAGGGATGAGATGGTCAGACCTGACCTGGGCTTTAGGAAAATCACTTTGGTAGCTGAAGGGAGGATGGATTGGAGAGGGGAGACTTGAGACAGGCATACCCTCCAGCAGGCTATTGCAGTAGTCCATGTGTGAGCTGATGAAAGCCTGCACAAGAGTGGTGGCAATGTGAGAAGAAAGAAGGAGGCATACTTGAGAGATGCTGCAAAGGTGAAATCAATAGGCCTTGGCAACAGCTTGGATGTGGGAGGTGAGAGATCTTTAAAGAGGAATTTGGAATGACTCCTAGGTTGTGAGCCCAAGGCACTGGGAGGGTGGTGTTGCCCTTTACAGTAACAAGGAAGGTAGGATTATGGATTATTGAAGAAGGTCGAGGATTATGTATAGACAGTCTTTGTGTTTATATGTGTTTAGGCTCGTGTATTTATCGTTAGTGTGGGTAGCTGTATCCATTACATTAATAACTCTGTACTTTACTTTCTCAAAGATAGCAGCTATGTATTATTTTAAATAGCTATACACTGTGTAATGTTGCCCTACACAATGTACCATTATTAATAAGATTACCAAATCCTATCTTAATACTACAAAGCCCAACTTTCTTTGGCCAGTCTGCCGAGATTGGACCAACTCTACCTGGAACCATTCTACTCAGCTTTACTTCTGGCATCTATCTTCCTCTCTCCAGTTTGCCCAGCATCCCACGCACCCTGGCCATCTCAGCTCTGCTGAGCTCTACCTGGTACATGAGCCACTCAGAATCAGCTTGTCTCCCTTAGAGCCATTTCTTGCTTGGGAAGGTATCATCCACTTGCAAAACTGTTCCTTTCTGCAGAATTATTTGACATAACCTATTTTTGAACAACAAATCATGGGGTGACTGTCTCTTGGTACTTGTCATATTCTGCTTTGTGCTGTGAGTGTTTATGTGCCAGGAAGTAGTGAGCTCCATGAGAATGTAGGTCACAGCTTTTCTGAGCCACCTATTCCCCGGTGCTTATCCCAGTGCATTACGCACAGTAGGAACTTCTTTTACTAGATGTAAGATTCTTAAGGATAGAGACCATGTCTTATTCAACTTTATATCCCCCAACAATACCTGGGGTAATACCTTAAACATGCTGGATACTTCTTAAATATTGGTGGAATACACAGCAATTTATTCATGAATGTATTTGAGGGACTAAATTTTGGTTTTTAAAATTTCAAGCATGTAATAAACTTTTTCTTTTACTTAGTGAAACACTTTGCAGCTATGGGGTACTATAGAGGAAAAAATCTTTTTAGGGAGAAATGAATGTTCTTAGATTACTTTAGAAACCCATTTCTTTTACTTTTGGTATTTCTAACTCCTGTCATTCCCTACCTCACTGTTCTTCATAAATTTATGTGAATTAAACCTGCAGCTCAATAAAATAGAAGTACCCCATGCCCCTCACGTAAAGGAAATCATACATTCTGGTCATAACATGAAGTTAAATGTACATACTGTGCCATGACCATAGGCATTTAGGGGCACTAATTGTTTATTTTAGCACTACTGACTTACTTAAAATAATTTTATTGATGCATTTTATCTTTGTACAACACTCAGGAGGGAGAGGATTTAAGAGAGGGACAATTTCCTCTATCTCTATGACATTCTCCCTTGTGACAAAGATTAACGAGCAACAAAATCCAGTATGGTAGGTGATCTTAGTACAGATGATGTGAAACACTATGTATACTATAGGAAGATGAAAAAGAAGGAGAAGAGCTGGATTTTTTATTCTTTAAGTACTTACAGTCTATGTGGTAGAGAGAAGAAGTTCTAATTTTATTTTTTAAGATAAATTTTCTGTTTCCTGCCACTAATTTTTTAAAAACCTATTACTAGCTGCTGTTCTTTACTGCTGTAATAGGAGCAGGAAAGAAAATCTGTGTTTAGTTATATAGCTTATATTTTGCAGTTTGTGCTTTCATCAATTATATTTTTCATCTTTGAAAGCACAGTTTTTTGGAGGTTAATAGAATTCTTAATTTAAAATAAATGATTTAAAATAAACATTTAATGCCCCTAAATGCATATGGCTGTGGCACACTATGTACATTTGACTTCATGTTATGACCAGTATTCTAGGGTGTACAATTTCCTTTATTTGAATGGCATGGGTTTACCTCTATTTTATTGAGCTGTATTGAGCTGTTATTTTGAGCTTTTCCATCTTCAGCCATAGATTATGGTACCTTTTACTTGGTTAGAAAAGCAAAGTCTGATGTGTTGGAGTGGGTTTGGTGGAAAGGAGAGAAGGTATAGGGGAAAGAATGCTGAACTTGGAGTCAAGAAGACCTGGGTCCTTATTCTGCCTCAGGTAGCTGCTGACCTATGGTCAGGTATGACCATAGACAATTTACATAACCTCTCTGGGTTTCATTTTCCTCATCTGCAAAATGAAGAGACTGGTCTAGACAATTCCTTCCCCTTCCAAAATCTGTGATCTTAGATACTGTTTCTCCTTTGCTCTACCTGTTCTCTGAGAACAAGGAGAAGCCCCAAAAGAGTATGCTGTGTCATAATTAAAATGGCAAATGGGAAATAGAAGTCAGCTTAGCAGATTAAGAATATGGTTGATTTCTGGTCCATTTTTGGACTGTATCTGGCTTAAAATTTAGGAGTGAGAGCTCTCTGGAGCAGAGATGGAGTTCACCTAATAGGCCTAGTAAAGCTATGTTTACTTTGGAATCTTGCAAATCTAATAAAAAGGACCTTAAACTTTAAAAGGAAAAGGGAGAAAATCCCCTTCAATAGGATGTCATAGCGTGAAGCTGTAACTTAGGAAAAAAGAATGGCAATGGAGATGCCCAGAAATTCACAGGATACAAGGACAAGAGAGCTAGCAATAGTTAGCATGGCCTAGACAAAGGTATACAAAGTATGAATAGCAAGCAATGTGTTAGAGATCTTAATTGAAACTTAGTAGGATGGGATCCATGATTGGATTGTGGTCTGGAATGATGACATAGTTTATTTGAAAGGAATAGCATAGATAGAAGGAGGGAGTAGGGGATATTATATGATAAGATCTTCTTATGTGAGGAAATCCAGGAGAGCGTTTTGATGAAGAAAAAGAAGTAATATTGGAACTGGATGGAGTATACTATAGACCTGGACAGAAAGAGGAAAAAGAGGAGTTTAGGAAACATATCACAAGCTTGAAAGGTCAGCATGATATAATTGTGATAGGGATTTCAGTTATCTAGGCAACTTTTGTAGCTTTCTTGTTCTGCCAAAAGCAGAATAAGTTAATAATTTCTTGAGTTATCTTAATGATGATTAGAGAGCACCTATCTGCCATTGACAAGTTCATGTTACTGAGATCAGATGAACTGTTCCCCGCTGTACTGAAAAATACTGGCACATGTGAGTGTTCTTTCTGTTTTTTAAACTTTGTTGAAATACTGAATTATTTTAGTAGATTTTATTTTACTACTACTTCCATTTATCTGAGTGCCCCTGCTACTATGCCCTCTCATAATTTTTGATACATAATGAAGCAAAGGGGAAAGTTTCATCTTTGAAAAACTAAGTGAAAACATTTTTTCAGCAAAATCATCTGGCCTGCACCTAACAGACACTGTAGATATTCGCTTTAAATTTATAAAATAACAACCATTAAATCAGTTATTACACAAATAAGATGGAAAATTTTGTGAACATCTAACTATTACAAAGGGCAGGTAGGTGGCATAGTAGATACAGTGTCAGACCTGCAGTCAGGAAGACTCATCTTCGTGGATTCTAATCTGGCCTCAGACCCTTGCTAGCTCTGTGACTCTGGGCAAGTCACTTAACTCTGTTCACCTCAGTTTCCTCATCTGTAAAATGAGCTAGAGAAGGAAAGAGCCAACCATTCCATTATCTTTGCCAAGAAAACCCCAAATAGGGTCAAGAAGAGTTGGACACAACTGAAAAACAACTGAACAACAAAAACTATTAAAGAGAACTTTCACAACCAGAGTCTTGATCAGATATCTGGAAACCATTTTTTACAAGGTTGTTGAATTTACTTTTTAGTTCAGAGGGAACCAGCCTTTTTCTCTTGTTTGTCTGCATTTTTGTTATATTGTCCTCTAGAGCAGGGGTCAGCAAGAGAACCAGCTTGCTGCCTGTTTTTTCCTCCTCACCTTTTGACTTTGTGGACAGCTCTGAATTTTTCCATTCTGATTTTATTTTTATATATTTTTTTAAACTTGTGGAAGAGGGTTACAGGACAGGTATAGGAAGGTCTGTCATATGGAAGAGGAACTAGAAACAGTAGGAGTTGCACAAAGGCATTTTGGTGGGCTGTAAGGAGAAACTTCCAAACAAAGCTATGAAAAAGTGGAATGGAGAGGTAGAGTTCCTCTAATTGCTGAAAAGATGTGAGCCCCTCAAAAAGAATCTGCTTTTTCGGAGAAAAAAAGTAACCTATTTCTACCACAGAAAAATAGACTGTGGATAAAATCAGTTTTTTTTTCTCTGCCCAGGATGCTCACATTTTACTGTGCATACAGTAGTCTGATTCCTCATCAGCAGGTAATCTTCCTTAGATATTTATTCATGTTCTGTTTTATCCTACCTGATGACATGAGTAAAATTGTAACACTTCTACCAGACATTTTTTGGTTTAACTAGGAAAATGGAAGCTTTAAACAGAGAAGATCAACTATGAAATATAAACTTTATATGTGGGAACAGTGGCTCATGGAGTTTTCCTTATTTCTGGGTAAGCCATAATGGAATTTTTTTTTTTTGGCTTTTTGGTGAGGCAGGTGGGTTAAGTGATTTGCCAAGGGTCACACAGCCAGTAAGTATTAAGTGTCAAGTGTCTGAGGCTGGATTTGAGAAAATTTGTTCTTTTGTTCAAATAAATAAATAACCAGTAATTTTAACTGTGGCAGGAACAAGTAGAATATTCCTTTGATTAACTTTGCCCTCCTTTGAGCTTTATTGCTTCCTACCTAGGAAGCAATATGAAGAATGATAAGGAGACACTCTTCCCACCCCTTTCCCCTATAGTCTGCCTGGTACAGTGAGAAAAACCTTGAATTTTCTGACTTACAGAAGCCAAAATGGTGGAGTGAGCAGTAAATCACTGTCACTCTTTCATATTGACCTCTGAAAAACCAGAAAATAGTACCCCAGGAAAAATCCTGGAACAGCGGAAAGACGGGGTGGAACAGTCTTTTAGCCTGGGAAGTTTGGAGGATCAGCAAGAAAGATCCATTTCAGGTAAAAGGGGAGTGCATGCCAGGACAGGAATCATCTCAGCAAGTAAGTAGCAAGCCCCACCTCAGCAAACCATCAGGAGATCCTGAGCCCTAGTGTGGTGGAGCAGGCAAATGCCAACACTAGCCTCCCCTCCCAACCCCCCAAAATGCTTTAGCCAGGAGTACTGGCAGACTCTAGCTCAGAGGACCACCACGTGCTTTTAGCACAGTGTGCAGGCATTCTCTAGTGGTCAAACCTTCCTGTGCTCTGGAGCAGCCCTAGGTGGGCAGGTATCCTCCAGCAGCTAGACCTCCACGTACTTCAGTGTAGCCCCGGGGAAACACAGAAAAACCCCAGCTGGCCTCAGCACACACCAGACACCACCACTGGGATCCCAGGTCAGCACCAGGTAAGATGCCAGGCCCCTACATCCTCCAGCTGCCAGCACCTGAGGCCCCAGCACACAAAGCCAGTGACCAGGCTCCTGGCCCCAACACAAGAAGCTTGGGACTGTGTCCCCTTTACTGCAGCAGGAGAGCTCAGCTTTAAAAACCAGGAAATAGGCAAACAAAATGAATAAGAAGCAAAAATGAACATTGACCATTGATAATTACTGTAGTGTCAGGGAAGATCAAAACATAAACTTAGAAGAGGACAACATTTTCAATATACCTGCTTCTGAAACCTCAAAGGGGAATATGAATTGGTCTCAAGCTCAAAAAGCCTTCATGGAAGAGCTCAAGAAGGATTTTAAAAGTTAAATAAGAGAGGTAGAAGAAAACTCAGAAAAAGAAGTGAGAGGTATGCAGAAGAGAGTCAATAGCTTGGAAAAGGAAGGACAAAAATTGAAAAAAAGAATTCCTTAAAAAATACAATTGGCCAATGGGAAAAAAATCCACTGCAGAAAACAACTCCTTGAAAAGTAGGGTTGGGTAGGTGGAAGGTATGAGACACCAAGAATCAGTCAAACAAAATCAAGAGAATGAAAAATAGAAAAAAATGTAAAATACCTCATTGGAAAAACAACTGGAAAATTGATCCAGGAGAGATAATTTTAAGAAGTATTGGTCTGCCTGAAAGCCATGATCAAAAAAAGAACCTGGAGAGCATCTTTCAAGAAATTATCAAGGAAAACTGCCATGATATCCTAGAACCAGAGGGTAAAATAGTCTTGAAAGAATCCACCAATCACCTCCTGAAAGAGATCCCAAGATGAAAATTTCAAGGAATATTGTAGCCAAATTCCAGAATTATCAGGTCAAGGAGAAAATATTGCAAACAGCTAGAAAGAAACAATTTAAATATTGTGGAACCACAGTCAGGATTACATAAGAGCTAGCAGCTTCTACATTGAAGGATTGGTGAGCTTAGAATATGATATTCCAGAAGGCAAAGGAGCTTGGATTACAACCAAGAAGCAATTAACACAGCAAAACTGAGCATAATCTTTCAGGGGAGGAGATGGACATATAATGAAATAGGGGACTTACAAACTTTCCTGTTAAAAAAACCAGAGCTCAATAGAAAATTTGATCTTCAAATATAAGACTCAAGAGAAGCATAAAAAGGTAAACAGGAAAGAAAAAAAAAACAAACATGTTATTCAGTAAGGTTAAACTGTTTACATCCCTACATGGGAAGATGATACTTGTAACTCTTGAGAAATGTATGTTTATTATGACATTTAGAAGGGGTATATGTAGACAGAGAGGGTATGGGTATAAGTTGACTTTGATGTGATGATAAAAAAAATTAAGGGGTAACAGAAGGATTATACTGGGAGAAGAGGAAAGGAGGAGGCAGAAAAGGGTAAATTATATCACATGAAGAGGCACAAAGACCTATTACAGTAAAGAGAAAGAAGGGAGGGAGGCGAGCATTGTGTGAACCCTACTCTCGTTGGATTTGACTCAGAGAGGGAATGACATACACACACAGTTGGGCATAGAAATTTATCTTACCATATAGGAAGTAGGAGGGGAAAGGGGAAAGAAAAAGGAGGGGGTAGATAGAAAGGAGGGAAGAAGTAGTAGGTGAAAGAAAAGGGAATTGGGGGGGGCCAATATAAGGGAAGGCAGATTGAGAGAGATGGTGGCCAGAAGCAAAACACTGGTGAGTAGAGAAAGGAATGAGAAAAGTAAGGCGGAGCCAAGATGACAGAGTGAAAGCAGGAACTTTCTGAGCTTTTCCCCACAGAACCCACAAAGAGACATCGAGGCAGATTTCCAGCCTAAGACAACCTGGAAGGTCAATAAGAAAGGTTGGTTGCACCAGCCTGAGAAAGGAGTGTGCAGCATGCAGTACACAGCTCTGACCTGACCTGAGCAAAGCTGGAGCAGGCTTCTGGGGACGGAATTGCCAGCAGCAGTGACAGGTTCCAGTCTTCTCAGCCCACACACACCAGAGACAACTTAGAAGGTCAGCGGGAGGGGTCTGTCAGAACTGGTAAGAGAGAAGAGCAGTCCAGTGTAGGGCTACAGGGCATGCAATACAGCCCCTGCACCAGCAAACCAGGAACAGGCTTTGGGAGTGACCGAGTTGGCAGCACTGTTCCTGGAGCTATTAGCCTACAGACTGAATGAAAGGAATGAGAAAAGCATAAAGGGGGAGAAAATAAGATAGAGAGAAAGACACAGTAATTACAACTATGAATGTGAATGGGATGGACTTTTCCATAAAATAGAAGTGGACGTCAGAGTAGATTAAAAACTACGATCCTACAGTATATTGTTTACAAGAAACACATTTGAAGCAGAGAGATACACACAGAGTAAAGGTAAAACGGTGGAGCAGAATATATTATGCTTCAGCTGAAGTAAAAAATAAAAGCGGGAGTAGCATTCTTAATCTCAGACAAAGCAAAAGCAAAAACAGATCTAATTAAAAGAGGTAAGGATGGAATCTACATTCTGCTAAAAGGTACTATATAGGCAATGAAGTAGTATCAGTACTAAACCTATATGCAGCAAGTGATATAACATCAAAATTCTTAGAGAAGTTAAGTGAGTTACAGGAAAAAATAGATAGCAAAACTATACTAGTGGAAGACCTCAACCTCCCTCTCTCAAAACTAGATAAATCTAACCACAAAATAAACAAGAAAGAAGTTAAGGAAGTGAATAGAATATTAGAAAAGTTAGGTGTGGGAGACCTCTGGAGAAAATTGAATGGGGGTAGAAAGGAATATACTTTTTCTCAGCAGTACATGGCACCTACACAAAAATTTAGCATGTACTAGGGCATAAAAACCGTAACGCAATGCAGAAAGGCAGAAATATTAAATGCATCCTTTTCAGATCATGATATAATAAAAATTACATGTAATAAAGGGCCATGGAAAGGTAGACTAAAAATTAATTGGAAATTAAATAATCTAATCCTAAAGAATGAGTGGGTCAAACAACATCATAGAAGCAATCGATAACTTATCAAAGAGAATGACGATAATGGGACAACATACCAAAACTTATGGAATGCAGCCACAGCAGTTTTTAGGGGAAATTTTATATCTCTAAATGCTTACATGAATAGAATAGAGAAAGAGAAGATTAATGCAACTAAAAAAGCTAGAAAAAAAATTAAAAATCTCCAATTAAATTCCAAATTAGAAATTCCGAAAATCAAAGAAGAGATTAATAAAATTGAAATTAAGAAAAGTATTGAACTAATAAATAAAACTAAGCTGGCTTTATGAAAAAAAAACCAACAAAATAGAGAAACATTTGGTTAATTTGATTTAAAGAAAGAAAACCAAATTACTATTATCAAAAATAAAAAGGTAAATTCACAACCAATGAAGAGGAATTAATATAATAATGAGCAATTTTGCCCAACTGTCTGTCAGTAAATCTGACAATCTAAGTGAAAAGGATGAATATTTACAAAAATATAAATTGCCCAGATTAATGGAAGAGAAAATAAAATGCTTAAATAACCCTATTTCAGAAAAAGAAATTGAACAAGCCATCAGTGAACTCCATAAGAAAAAAATCTCTGGGATCAGATGGATCTACAAGTGAATCCCACCAAACATTTAAAGAGCAATTAATTCCAATACTATATAAACTATTTGGAAAAATAGACAAAGAAGGAGTGCTACCAGATTCTTTTTATGATACAAATATGGTGCTGATAACCCGGGAAGAGACAAAACAGAAAATTATAGACCAATTTCCCTAATGAATATTGATGCAAATTTTTAAATAAAATATTATCAAAGGGGTTACAGCAACTTAACACATGGTATGACCAGGTGGGATTTATACCAGAAATGCAGGGCTGGTTCAATATTAGGAAAACCATCAGCAGAATTGACCACATCAACAAAAGTAGCAGAAATCATTTGAGTATTTCAGTACATTCAGATAAAGCTTTTGACAAAATACACCACCTATTCCTATTAAAAACGCTAGAGAGCATAGGAATAAATGGAGGTTTTCTTAAAATGACAAGTAGCGTTATCTAAAACCATCAGCAAGCATTATATGTAATGGGGATTATCTAGAAGCACGTCCATTATTACCACTGTTATTCAGTATTGTACTAGAAATGTTAGCTTTAGCAGTAAGAAAAGGAAAAAATGGAAAAAATTAGAATAGACAATGAAGAAACAAAACTATCACTCTTTGAAGATGTATGATGATATACTTAGAGAATCCTAGACAATCAACTAAAAAAACTAATTAAAATAATTAACAACTTTAACAAAGTTACAGGATATAAAATAAATCTACGTAAATCACAGCATTTCTATATATTACCAATAAAACCTAGCAGCAAAAAATAGAGAAATTTCATTTAAAGTAACTGTAGGTGATATCAAATATTTGGGAGTCTGTCTGCCAAAACAAACCCAGGAAGTATATGAACACAATTACAAAACACTTTCACTCAAAGTCAGATCTAAATAAATGGAAAAATATCAATTGCTTATGGGTAGGTTGAGCTAATAGAATAAAAATGACAATTCTACCTAAATTAATTTACTTATTTAGTGCCATACCAATCAAAATACCAAAAAATTATTTTATAGAGCTAGAAAAAAATAATTAAATTCATCTGGAAGAACAAAACATCCAGAATTTCAAGGGAATTAATGAAAAGAGATGCAAGGGAAGGTGGCCTAACCATACCAGATCCTAAATTGTATTATAAAGCAGCCATCATCAAAACTACTTGGTACTGACTAAGAAAGATCACTGGAATAGGTTAGGCACACAAGACACAGTAGTCAGCGACTATAGTAATTTATTGTTTGATAAACCCAGAGACTCCAGCATCTGGGATAAAAACTCACTATTTGACAAAAACTACTGGGAAAACTGGAAAATTATATGGCAGAAACTAGGCATAGACCACCATCTTACACCGTATACCAAGAAAAGGTCAAAATGGGTGCATGATTTAGCCATAAATGCCAATACTATAAGCAAGAAAGGAAAAAGGAATTAGGAAATTAGGAAAGCAGGAAGTACTTTACCTGTCAGATCTACGAACAGAAAAATTTATGACCAAATAAGAGATAGAGAATATTATGAAATGCAAAATGGATAATTTTGATTACATTAAGTTAAAAAGGTTTTGCACATGCAATGCCAATGCAACCAAGATTAGAAGAGAAACAAAACTGGGAAAGAATTTTTACAGCCACTGTCTCTGATGAAGACCTCATTTCTAAAATATACAGAGAACTGAGTCAAATTTATAAGAATAAAAGTCATTCTCCATAGATTAATGGTCAAAGGATATGGACAGTTTTCAGATGAAACTAAAGCTATCTATAGTCATATGAAAAAATGCTCTAAATCATTATGGATTAGAAAAATGCAAATTAAAACAAATCTGAGATACCATACCACACCTGTCAAATTGGCTAGCATGGCAGAACAGGAAAATGATAAATGTTTTAGAAGATGTGGGAAAATTGGAACACTAATGCATTGTTGGTGGAGTTGTGAACTGATTGAACTATTCTGGAGAGCAATTTGGAGCTATGCCCAAAGGGCTATAAAATTGTGCATACCCTTTGATCAATAGCAATACCACTACTAGATCATAAAAATAGGAAAAGGACCCACATGTACAAAAATTTATAGCAGCTCTTTTTGTGGTACCCAAGAATTGGAAATTGAGGGGATGCCCATCAATTGGGGAATGGCCGAACAAGTTGTGGTATATGAATGTAATGGAATACTATTGTTCCATAAGAAATTATGAACAGGTGGATTTCAGAAGAACCTGAAAAAGACTTACATGAACTGATACTGAGTGAAGTGAGAAGAATCAGGAGAACATTGTACACAGTAACAACAACATTGTGGGATGACCAACTTTGATAGACTTAGGTTTTCTCAGCAAGGAGCTAAGACAATTTCAAAAGACTCATGATAGAAAATGCTATCCAAAGAAAGAAATATGGAGTCTAATGTAGATTGAAGCATACTATTTTCTCTTTTTCTTTCTCATGATTTTTCCCTTCTGTTCTGATTCTTCTTTCACAAGACTAATGTGGAAATGTTTAATATGTTAATGTGATTGTACATGTATAGACTGTATCAGATTGAATGCCATCTTGGGAAGTGGAAGGTGGGGGAAAAATTCATAACTCAAAGTCTTATAAGAGTGAATGTTGAAAACTAAAAATAAATAAAGAAAACTTGAATTTGGAGTCAGAGGAGTTGGGTCCTCCTCATTTTCAGATGAACTGAGGCTCAGAAAGGGGAAGTAACATCTCCACGGTTGCAAGCTAGTAAGTAGCAGAGCTCGGATTCAACCCAAATCCTCTGACTCCAGATATTCTCTTGCTGTTTTTTCTTGGTAATATCTGGAAACACCTATTACTGCTACTATTACTGCTGCTGCTACTGCTACTACTACCACTACTACCACCACCACCACCACCATCACCATCACCACCACCACCACCAAAATTAAGACTTTTTTGTACATAGCCTTTTACCTAAAATCTTAGTCATACTGGAGTTAAGCCAACCAATCTAAATTAGAAACTTCAACTTGGTCTCCTAAATCCTGTGCACTTTATAATATTACCTTGATTGTTGGGGTGGATGGTCCCCATTCTGTGAAAAGAAAATATTGGGCCTAATCTTACTTTAAAGTTATATTAATGTGCAGTAAAATAAGCTATAATTGGTGGATTCTACATAACCCTATGTCTAGGAAGAGAGTTTTTAAAGCAGCAGTTACTACACATACATATTTAGGAAGGTTAGGTGGAATATAATTTAATTGCTCATAGTGTTAAAGTACTAACTGAAAATGTGTTGTTGTAAGCATGCTATATTATAGCTTTTTAAAACAGTGTAGAGAGGAGGGGAAAATTCATAGTTTAGAAGGCCAGATTGAGGAAGTTGGACACCTTACGTCTTTTCTAGAGTTAGTCCTTCACGGGCTCAGTGAATTACCTTCTTTATTTTGTTTGTTTACAGTTTGTAGAGATACAGATTTGATAACATTGCTACAAAAATATATGCCAATATTCAGCATCAAAGACCGAAGAAAGCTAGAGATTTATTTAAAAACAATTCAAGACTCATTTGACATCACCTTCTAAATGAAGTTTAAATCTGAACTGTGAAATGTTTTATTGAGAAATGCTGTTTCAACAAAATTGGTACCAAATGTGCAGCACTAATTACATAGCCTCAAGACTTCCAGTAAAATATGAAAAAAACAGATTCTTTATCAAAAGAAAGTAAACATGTTGAAAAATACTTGGTTAGAGAATGGATAAAAGTGAAAAATTGGTACCTAAGAGTTCATACACAGAAAAGCTGAGCTTATGTTATCTACTTGAAACTAATTTTAATCAGAGGGTATGTCCAAAGAACTTGTTAACTTTACCAGAAGCATTAACTATAATTTTGTGAAAAATATACCACATGAAACATGCAGAATTATCAACTTGTTTATCAGTGAAAAATTGACATAATTCTGAACTAACAAACTTAAATAACTTGTTTCCCAATCTCGTTTCAAATAATTTAACATGGTTCACCTCTTCTCATTCTCAATGATTATGATAAAGTAGGTTTTAGCTAATATAAGATTGACTGAAGTATAGTTGGTAACTTTTCTACACATGTTCATTCTTGAGTTATATCTATGTTTACATGTCCAATGGAACATTAGCCCCTTGATGGCAGGGATTTTATTCAAAGGAAACAGGACAGGAAAAATGGGCCAGGGAAGGTAAGTAGTAGAGTATATTAGGAAGGTATACTCATATAATGAAATTGGGAATCAGAGTAGGAAGCATGCTGGGAAACAGTTAAGTAAAGATCAGTGCAGAGATTTTTTTATTATTAGAATATACTATAGAATACCTGGGCAGAAACAGGAAATAGATCACAAGCCTGACAGATTGGCAAGATATAGGAGTGATAGAAGCCTTCCATCTTCTAGACATGTATTAGAGCTCTCGGTCTCTCCCTAAGTAGAGTGACTAGCAATTTTTTTTTACTTGCCTTAATTATAATTTTATTCTTCATAAAGTAGAGAAACTAACAAGGGGAAATTATATTCTGGATCCATTTCTCACTATCAGGGAGGAACAAATTGCTTGGGTGTAAATGTTAGAAACCTTGAGGAAAAGTGACCACCCCTCCAAGAAGTTGATAAAGGAAAGGATAGCCAAGCATAGTATGACATCAACCCAAGATTTTGAGAGCTCATTTCAAGGGGTTCAGAGAGAAAGGACTGGATAAGATCCCATAGAATAAAGTTGTAGATAGGAAAGAAACTCAAGGGTGAAATTTTGAAGAGACAAAGGGAAATAATTTTGATAAGAAAAAACAGGTTGTCTGAAGAGATGGCTGTGAATGCACAGGAACTCACCAACCAACTTATTTTTAAAAGATATACAGAAGATAGAAGCAAGGGCGGGTAACAGGATGAATTCAAAAGTGTAGCCCAGTACTATAAGAATAACAGTGGGAGTGCTAAAGCTCAGAATGTTCTGAGGCTTGTGAAAAAAGATTAAAAAAAAGGTTTTGGGGTGGGGTTGATTATTGGGGAAAAAAATATCAAAGAAAGAACTTCTGCTTGTGGTAGATGGGACATTGGTAACTATTAAGAGGGAAAAGCCAGAGTTGCTGAGTTATTATTTTGCTTCTCTCTTCTCTGCCAAGGACAATGACCTTTGGATGGGAAAGAACAGAACAAAAATGGCTAATAGAGAATTGATACCCAAGATAAGTAAGGAGATTATAAAACAGCGCTTAGCTGCCCTTGATGAATTCAAGACACTACATCCTCAGGTACTAAAAGTGAGATGCATTAGCTGAACCACTGATATTGGAAAGATCATAGAGAATGGGAAAGTTACTACAGGACTGAAGAAGGGCAAAATGTTATTCTGATTTTCTAAAAAGGGCATAGGATTAGTTTTTATACTATAGGCCAATGAACTTGACTTCCCCTTCTGAACAAAGTTCTAGAAGCACTTGTTAAAGAATAGCATACATCTAGGAAAGGAACCAGTGATCACAAAGAGCCATTAGCATGGCTTTATCAAGAATAAGTCATGCCATACTACCATTATTTCTTTTGTTGAAAAACTGGTAGATGAGAGAAATGCTGTAGCTATAGTTTTAGCAAAGTGTTGGATACACTACCTCATATTACTACTGTGAAAAATGGTGAGATGGAAGTTAGATGGGTTTGGAACTGGTTGATTAGTCTGTCAAAAAAGTAGTCATTAATAGTTCCTTGTTTAGTTGGAATGGTCCTGTGCTGTTTAACTTTTTTATCAGTGTCTTGGATAAAGGCATCTGTGGCATGCTTAGCAAATTTGTAGATGAAACTATTAGAGCTGAAAACATAGCTAAAACTGGTTGACAACATCAAGATCCAAAAAGATCTTGACAGGCTACGGCATTGAGCTAAATTTAATAAGGTATTTAATAGAGTTAAATGTAAAGTGTTACATAGGTTCAGAAAGTCAGTTTTGCAAGATTAAAAAAGGGGAGCAGTTTGTCTGAAACAGTTCTGGGGGTTTTAACAGCTAAAAGCTCAGTACAAGTGTAATGTAGAAGCCAAATAAAGCAAATGCTATCCTGAGCTGCATTGAGAGAGGCATAGCTTTCTAGAATAAGCAGGTGATAGTCCCTTTGTATCTACTCTTGTTAAACTACATTTCAGGGTTTGTTTTATTTCTTGGTGCCAGAGTTTAGGAAGGATATTGATAAGCTATAGAATATTCAGAGAAGGGCAGCCAAGATGATGAAGAGCCTTGAGTCCATGCCATGTGAGGATAAGTTGATTATCTATGTGACCTCATGTGTGAGGGTTGGGCTAGATAGCTGCTGTGGTTCTGTCCAGTTTTAAATCTATGATCCTCTGTTTAGCTTGGAGAAGAGAAGACTTGGGGGAGATAGTAGCTCTGTTCAAGTATTGGAAGATCCACCATGTGGGAAAAGAGACCAGACTTGTTCTGTTTGGCTCCACAGGGTACAACTAGGAGCAATAATTGCAAGTTGCGGAGAGACAAATTTAGGCTTGATGTTAGGAAGAGCTTGTTAACAATTAGAACCATCTGTAAGTGGAATGGGGTGCCTTGGAGTGGGTTCCTCTTGCCTGGCAATCTTCAGAGGCCAAATTGACCACTTGCCAGTTGTGTTGTAATGCGTATTCTTTTTAGATTTTGCGTTGGATTAGATGGCTGCTGTGGTCCCTTTGAACTCTTAAAAATCTGTGATTTTTGTTGTTGTTGTTGTCTTTGTATCCCCAGTGCCTAATACACAGTAGGTACTCAGTAAAATACTAATTGAATTTGTTGAATTGAATGTCAGGCATAGAGCTGGAAATGACAAATAAAGCTTTCCTGTTGCAAGATAGTCATGTGAATCTAAGTTAAATATGTTGGACCTGAAACAAATGAAAATTTAAAAGTTGTCTGTGCTTTTTTAGGGTTTGGAAGGGTGGTAGTAGTCAATGACAGCTGCTGGATGATTCAGAGTATTTTGTTGATTGATAAGATTATAGTAGTACTTAAGCCAGTTATTTTTGAAAAGAGAAAAAAATCCACTGTTTACATATATATAAGCAGTATTTATTTACAGCTTTAATCCTCCCCTTGATTTGATGGGAGGGCAGAAATGGAGGGATCTGATTCCTGTGCTACAAAGTGTTCTTAGAAATGCCCAGTTTTGTCTATAATCATTGAAAGGAATAGAAAGGTGGAGGGGATGTAATTCTGCTTATATGGTGCTAATTTTAATTTTTTTTCCTCTTCCCCTATTCTTTCTAATATAATTACAGCAGCTAAATCTAGAAGATTCTTCAGATTTTTCCACACTGTCCAAATCATTGGAAGAGTTCTACATCTCTCTGATCCATTCTCAGCAGTCAGCAGAATTAAACCATTCTGAGCCTGGTTGTGTTCAAATTCTGCCAAAGCAAATCCAGCTTTCTACAGCAGCAGTTACCTGTAATTTACTTCCCACAGTGGTTGATTCCCAGGAGAAGCACACTGGTTTAAGTAGGTTTCAGTATTCCCTTATCTGCAAATGAGTGATAAATGTAATGTTGTATTCTTGATCCTATATTCGACAGGGATCCTGGTTCTTTTTCATAGATACATAGAATCTCAGTGTTAAAAGGAATATTAATAATAATTTAGCCCAGCCACCCACCCACCCAGTGCAGAAATCTCTTAGAGATTGTTGTCTGATTTCTGCTTGTACTATTCCATTGATAGGGGATTCATTACTTTGCAAAGTCAGTGAGTCATATTTTGATCTGCTCTAGTAGTTAGGTTTTTCATAATTAAGGAACTTTGTGTCTTATTTTTACCTACTGGTTTGGTATCTGGGGAGACTGCAGCTTCTTCCACGTAATTGTCTTAAAACTTTTGAAGGATTGCTATTTAATGTCCCTTGTTCTTATCTCCACTCTTCCAGAAAAAAGTCTTCAGGCTAAGTACACTTGGTTTCTCCTGCCATTGCTTATGTAAAATGCTTTCCAAATAACCATCGTTCTGGTTGCCGTCCTTTCAATGAGTCTTTAATTTGTCAGTGTATCTCTGTGTACCTCAAACTGGAAACAATATAGTCATAGATAGTCTGATTATAATTAGTGAAAACACATGGTAGTACTTTGCAGGGTCCAAATAAATCTACATACTTACATTTCTATTAATGTAGACTAAAATTGCATGAAATTTTTCAGTAGGAAAGTCACCTCGTTGCCTCACCTTAATATTGTATAATTCTCATTTACCTGTTGTTTTCAGGTCTTCCTTAACTAATTACACAATTAATTGTTTTAACCTAAAGGCAGGATTTTATCTATATCCTTATCATATTTCATCATCTTTGTTTCAACACATTCCAGCCTGTTGTTATTCTTAATTTTGATCCTGTTATCTAACATTTCTCTCAGTTTGTGTAATTTGCATATGTGAGTATCGTATCTTTTTTATTTATCTGAGTTGTTAAAAATATCAAATAGGACAAGGCTTAAAATAAGGCCCTGGAGCATATAAGTGTATATCTCTCTCCAGTTTAACATCAGTCCATTTATCAGCTCTCTCTGGGTATAGTTTAATTAGCTACAGAACCACCTAATTCTATCATTTACATCTTATATCATGAGATACTTTTGTAAAATTCTTTGAGAAGATCAAGATAACCCTTTACCTATGGCATTCCTTTGATGTCATCAAGCTTAGCAATTATCTTAGCATTTTAAAAGATTCATAATTTTCTTGGTGTGGGTGCTGACTCAGCTAATACTTCCAGTACTCAGATATTCTTCATGAGTTTTTGTGGGCAAAAGAAACTCATAGCTAGTAGCTTTTCTGAATTTAGCTAGATTGATTCTCAGAAAGTAGGTACATAATATGTCTTCAGGCCCATACTCAAATTCTTTATAGATTATTGGCACTTGCCACAGATCTTCCATTTTTATGGTATGGTATCTGAGAATGGATGATCTCTCTGTTACAGTAATGCGTCAGAATAGGACTTTATTGGAGAGACTGCCTAGTAGGCAGAAACAGAAATATAGTAAACTTGGCATGACTTGTTATTTATTTGTTTGTTTGTTTGTTTGTTTGTTTATTTATTTATTTTTGACAAGAGCTGTGATTCATTGGTATATGAACACCTGATGAGGGAAATCCCTTTACCAATGCAGATCAGCATCTACTCTGTAATTTATAGTCTCACGGAACTACCTGAGGCATTGAGAAGTTAAGGGGCTGGCTTAGTATATATTAGAAGTAGTACTTGAATCCGGGCTTTATTGACTTTAAGGGCAGTTCTTGATCCACTCTGCCATGTTTGATTTACAAACTTTCTCTCCTTGTTAACCATTGCCTTTTTTTACTAAGTGTTCACAAAGCATAATCCACTATAGAGTTTTTGCCAGATTATCAGCATCAAGTTTACTAATCTGTAGTTTTGAGAATTCATTATTTTCTTCCCTTTGAATATCAGGGCATTTGCCCCATTCCTAGTCTTCTGGTCCCTCTCCCTATTTTCCATCATTTCTCAGCAGTCATTAACAGTGGTTCGTTAGTGACATTTGCAAGTTATTTCAGTATTCCGGAATGTAATTTGTCCTGGGGCTAGTAGGTCTAAAGTACTCTCATACTATCTTTTTAGGCTGTATCTGAATTTTTATCTGAATTTAAGATTTTTGCTTACTCTTCCATCCTGAAACACAGAGTAATTGAGTAATTCCTGTGCTTTCTTGGTGTTGTTTGTTAACATATTTTGTTGCCCTCAGAATTATTTGATCCTAGATTTTAGATACATTTGTGCTACTCTCCTGTATTCATCTTGGTCTCTATTCCTATCTTTCCATCTTGAAAATTTTAGTTTTAAATCTGAATGCATCAAAGAGTTCCTGTGCAATCACATTGGGTTCTTATTTACTAGTTACTGTTCTCTTCCTTGTTGGGATTATTCCCAATTATGTTGTCAAAAGAATTTCTTTTTTTTTTCTCTGACAATAGCCAGCATTTATTAAGCATCTTCTGAAAATGATAGTTCCTGCCCTATAGGAACTTAGATTCTGTTGAGGGGAGGGAATGCACCACATATACAAAAAAGCAAAAGAGATACCCGGACAAAGAGCCTTAGGAGCAGTTGAGCAAGAGAATACTTTCAGCTATGGGAAGATTTCATTGGTACCTTGAAGGAAGGGAAGGATTCTGAAAAGCAGATGAGAGCATCCATTCCAAGTCCAGGAAGTTACACAAATGCTTAGAAGTAAGGAATGGCATGTTGCATTTATGGAATGACCAGTGGTCTAATTTGGCTCAGACAGAGAGTTCATGAAAGGAAGCAATGCAAAATAGGGCTGGAAAGTAGGTTGGAACTATTATAGGTGGATGTAATTAGCAGATTAAGGAATTTGTGTTTTATCTTAAAGGCATTAGGGAACCACTAAAAGTTTTCAAGCAGGAAAGTAACTTGGTCATACCTGTACATGAAAAAAATTTTGGTAGCTGCATGAAGTATGAACTGGGAGTAGAAGCTAATGGAAGCATGGAGTTAAGTTAGGAGAGTATTTTAAAGATTCAGGCAAGAGGTCCTGAGCTGTTAGTAGAATTTCTAGGGAACACAGTCCTCACAGTTTCATGAGTTCCTGAAGGATTGTGAGTGGAGAGAAGGATTAATGCACGATATATCATAGAGGTAGAATTGATGACTGCGTCATTATGTTGGACAAGGAAGTTGAGGAAAAAGCAAGAGTCATAGATGACTTGGAGGTTTTAATTAAGCCTACATGACTGGGAGGGTAGTGATGCCATTAACAGAAATTGAGGAAAACTACAAGGAGAGAGCAGGTTTGAGGAAGAAGAAGATGATGGATTGAGTTTTATATGTGCTGAGTTTCTGACAAGACATCCAGGCAGAAATGTCTAGTAGGCAGTTGGAGATGTAGGTCTGGAGTTACAGGAATGATTAGGGTTGAGAATTTGGGAATTATCTGCATAAAAGTAATAATTGAATACATAGGAGCGAGTAAGATTACTAGGAGAGAGAATTAGAGAAGAGGGATGAAGTCAGGGCCTTGAGAGATATCCACATTTAGGAGATAAAGGAAGATGATCCAGCAGTGAAGTAGTCAGTAGTAGTCTTCAAGCAGAGGTTATATGATCACTTGTTAGAGATATTGTAGATAGAATTCTTGTAGTCCAATATACTGGTTAGACTACATGGCCTTTGAAAGGGTATCTTCCACTTCTAATACTATAAAGGCAATAGACAAGGAGAACAGATTGGGGTTGAGGGACCAGAGCTTGTCTAGTGAGAATAAAGAGCAAGTTTAAGAGGACAGGAGCAGGGAAGGAAAGAGAAATAAGGACAAGGCATTGTAACCAGAGATGGGAATTTCAGAGTTTGGGGTGACTGAGGTTGTGGAAGTTGAGATGAATGATCTAGGAAGTCAATTTTTTGTACAGTGTGAATATTGGAAGTTTACTAAAACATAAGGAGAAGAATTGAGTTTGAGAGCAAAGACATTTTTGTCAAACCCAGCTAGGTGCAGAACTCATTGAGGAAGAAAGGAAATGTGATCAGGAGGTTGGTAAATGATAGCAGCAAGGATTTAGATGGAGTGTTATTATCAGATAGTCTGAACTTCAAAGGTAGTAGAGAGGTTGCTGAATGATGGTGACAGTGAGGAACCATATTTTGCCTTAGTCTGTAGTCAAAACATCATCCTTATCTTTCATCTTAATTTTAACAAATCTTTCTCTTAAGTCTAGAGTAGTTGAGTATTTTCTTCCTTCACCATTACTAACTACAAAATGGTATGGTCACTTTTTTCCACAAAGATTTCTGTCACTCCCATATCACTAAGCAAGTCTTCCTAATTGGCTAGAATTTTATGCAGGGTATCGTTTACCCTTGTTGAAAACCAGTTTATTGATCCCTTGGCAACCAGAATCTAGCATGGTGACATGTACATAATAGACACTTGGTAAATGCTGAATTGAACCAAAGATTTGGACATCTTAATTTTACCTTTGACATTAGCCTGGAATTAGAATAAGAATATCTTTTTTGAAGGGATCCATTTGAATGCTTATTTTGTTGATGGTAGTAAAAAGAAAAACTGAAGGACTTTTTTCTGAAATCTTACTTCGACAGTCCAACAAGTCTGTAATTTCACTGATGTGGGTAAAAACCCCTCCCCCTCTTTTCATCCATTGTCCTTCCATAAATCCTCCTGGGGAGTCTACCCAGTGTTGGACAGAAACTCATTTTATTTTCATGCTCTTTTCAGGTTTATTTTTCCTGCTTTTTTGACAATTTCATCTACTAAGATTGTCTTTTTTTCTTCTTCCCTTTATTCTGCTTACCATCCTGACATAAATTACCTTTGTCTTAATGCAACCTTTCCTGAACCATCTTCTCCCTCCTAACTCAAAATTATTTTGATGTATTTCTACCTCACACATTATGTGCCTTACCATTGGAAATTATTGACTAAAAGAGGAGGAATCAATGCAGTACAACCTAATAGAAAGTGATATAGTACAGATAGAAAAGGGAGGTAGTAAGTGCATATAGCTGTGTGCTTATTTTCCTTCTGAAAAATGTCCTTATGTTTTATTTTCTTCTCAGAGGAAGCTACTCCAGGAAATATGAAGAATGAAGATTCCTCCAGCCACCATGCCCTTGCGATGTTCAAAGACACAACCTGTGCCCAACAAGGATCCATGGAACAGATCTCTTTTATACTCTCTCCTGAGCACAGTGTGTCCCAGAAACTCTTCATTCCTCGAAGCACAGCAACAGCAGCATTAGGAGCTGCAGCCCGTCTCGCCATGTCTAGTAGCCTTCTACATTGGTATCCCAGGTTAAGAAGAATGGAAGCATGAGGGGAGGAGAAAGGAGGATAAATAAACTAGATGCGGTTAGATGGGTTAAGCATTAGTATTCTCCATATCCAAAATGAAGAAGTACCAAGGCAAAATGACTTACCGTAGTTGATGTATCCTGCCTTTTCCTTATTGTGTGACTGTACATTGGCTCTCTCATGCAAACAGTCCACTTTGATTTAGAAAATAGGCAGCTGATGTTATTTTTTTAGTAGAGATAGTTGTTATGCTATATGGTTATGTTGATCTTTCTTTTTAACAGTGATTCAAATTGATGGTTGTTCAGTGGAAACCCTATAATTTTTCTTTTTGCATATCTAATAAGAAATGGGTAAAGTTTTGTGATCCATGTTTAGGAAGAAGAAAATATAATAGGAAGTCTAAATTTTTTTTTCCCTATTGTTGAATTTGAATTTTTTTAAAATGAAAAGAAGTGATAATTCAATTCAGTTACCTTCATTGGCTCTGCCACTATATTACAACATTTTCTGTTCTTAGTAATAAACCTATATTCCTTGGAGGCTTTATTTTTGGCTTAGTTACCTCACTTTGATTCTAAAATTAGGCCATATATATTTGTAGTATAAGGAAATCTCCTAAAGAACAATATAATAAGACCCTAAAACTTTAGCTGTCTTCCATAGCTATAGCTAGAAACATGTGAAGAGAAACCTAGTGAGAGTTCCTAAGTGGTACAGTTTTAGCATTTATAAAATAAGCATATCCCCTAGTACGCCAGCCAGATTCTGTGACTTGCTTTTTTGATGTTCTGTTTAGTTCATAGAAAAATAGTACTTATTTAACAGGGCTCTTGAACTAAGTAAGCAATGCTAGTTGACTATTCATGGTAAAATATAATATTTTCTACCAGATTGACATCTACTTTGCAGTTTTGAAGAGGATTATTTTTTCTCCACATATTCTTCCCCACAGTAGGCAGCAGAAGCTATTCAAGAGATGCATGAGCAGTTGAAGCAGCTTGAATTACCTTATTGTTTGCAAGGAAAAAGCACGATTTACACCTGTTGGATAGCTCTTACTGTGCCTTCAAAGGAGAAATTTAAACCACAGGTCAATTAGGTTCAACTCTGTCCTTTCCATCAGTTTTATCACTAAATATCTATCAGTGGAAGGAATTACTTATATAAATACGTTATTCTGTTTAAACAAGATTATTGTTTACCCAACCTCCTTTCTGAAAGAGTTACATAGTAATGAAAAGAGGCAACCCAGTTGCTTTGGATGCTGATAAGACAGAAGTTGGAAATGTTTAAAAATGTAAAATTTTGAAAAACCATTTTACTGTGATTATCAGAATGATGACATGCCCATTTTTAATGTACTTTTTAATTTCACTGGTGGTTAGCACAGCTGACTGGACTAAAATGGACCAGGATTGTTATCTGAGCAGCCGTGCACTAGGAAACTTCAGTATGAGTCAGCGTTGCTGTGTGACCGTTTGGACAGGATTGGATGTGGGTGGGAGAATTCCCAGCATGTAGTGTAGGTTTCAGTAGTTTTCTGAATGTAATGGTGGGTTTCCAAGAGTTGAACAACTTACAGAATGATGATCCTCAGGATCTTCCATGTAAGAGAAAGAACCAAGTAAGGAAGAGTATTCATTAATGTCCTTTTACCAACTCTGGCATCTAATTTCCTTATCTGTGTTTTAGTGCTTTATACTTTGAGATACTGCTAGTAACTTTTCCTCTGTAGATGGAGTTCATAAAGCAAATGTTCATCTGCTAAAATTACTGTCCTTTAAATAATACAACCAAATTACCAGGAAAAGCTCTGCCAAAATGTGAAGTGGTTTTTCTTAGTAATATAATTAGCTCTAACCCACACAGAACAAACTTCACAACTAGGCAAATTAGATGATGAGGCAAATGCATATGGGTCTTCTGATAACTGGCCAACTTACCATTAGCCATGTGTAGAGAATCATTTAGGACCATTCAAAATTAATCAGTGTCAACATACTTTGAAAAAAGATTGTTAACTTCTGATTTAAACAGAATAAACAAGAAAGTCAATCATGAGAAGGTACCTGTGAGACATGGACTTCTGAGTCCTTTCATTTAACTTGAGAGAGCCAAATGATTACATTTCCAGCAGGAACTATCATTGTGACTTGAGCTAATAAGCAGACTATTTACTCAACATTTGGAACCATTTAAAAGTAGGTGATGGTCCAGGTTTTGCTTATGAGCATATCTAAGAAAGAGGCATGGTTTTTGGTTTTGTTTTTTCTTTTTCTTTTCTCAGGCCGTACTGGTACTCTGTGCTTTAGGAGTTAGTGTGATCAAATTTCTTGTATCAGGAATTAACATAATGGCATCAACTATACCAAAAGCAGGGACCTCTAACTTTTTTTTTTTTCTGGTAAGCAACTGCTGTTTTTGGGAGCATAAGACATAGTGCTTACGAAGTATGATTCTGGACTGGTGGTTAGGGTACTGCCAGGCAAGCCACAGGAAGCAAGGGGAGGAGCAATGCCAAGGGTGGCAGCAGTTGTAAACTCGCCAAGTTCCAGCTACTGCATCCTTGAAATACTCGTTCCCATGTAAACCAGGAAGAGCTTGGGGGCATCTGGAATCACTTATCTCACCTTCTCTTCCCCTTGAGCCATGGTTCCTTCAAGCCAGTATTTCAAATTTCAAAGTCAGAAGGTGCAGCTTCATTATGAGCCTTCAGAGGGTCAACCCCAGTGAAAGAAAAAGAAGGGTACATGCTTAGGCCTTGGGTTCTTGAGCACTGACAACTGTACGTGTGGGTGTTTTATTCAGCTGAAATGTGAACAAGATTATCATGAGTCAGAAACCAATGCAGAATCAAGGAATCACCACAAAAAATTTTACGTAGCAAAATTTTTCCAACATTTTGAGAGCTTTTTCTCTAGAGATTAAATTCTTTTTATCCAGCAAGCAGTAGGACAATTCTACACCATCGTGCCTCATTCTTAAATTGGGATAGCTACCATATATAACTATATATATATATATATATCATATGTAACTATATCATATATAACTATGCCACCTAATGTGCATCGTTCTTCAATCTGTAATTTAAGCTCAGCATCATTCCTAATGACTTACATACCGATTAAATTTCACCAGTTTTTAAGGAACACCCTGTAAGCTTTCACTGGATGTAAATAGATGGATCACTGGGAGAAGCCTTTCTATTCAGCTGACGGAGCCCTGTAGATAGATAAAACTTAACTGTTTAAGTCAGTGATTTTTCTAGTACAGAGACTAAGAACTGAATCATCTACTAGTTTCTTTTCTGTGAAATTGGAGTCTTGGCCATAGACCAAAACAGACTATATAGAATGTGTCTCCAGGATGAAGCTCATAGCTTAATTTTCTTGGTTGTTGGCATAGTAATAAAGCAGTGACAGTTTTCTGCTTGTGGATAGCCTTTGTTTCAGATGATAGTGTTTGAGTGAGAATAGGTTTCTTTCTGAACTTGTGAAAATGGGTTTTCTAGAACCATTTTTACTTGAATTACATTTTATCTTGGCACAACTTGGAAGAAGAAGCTGAAAGTCCCCTGATTCAAGAATGGCTACGTCTTCACTTTTCGTGCTCTAACACAAGGCTTTAAGGTTACATTCTAAGGGAAAGTTATGGGTGTTACAGGAAGTCAGGTAATGTTGGTATTGAAGCTAGAGGGTAGTAAATGAAAAGAGTGCTGTACTTGGTGTCAGGAGACCTGGGTTCAAATTCTTGCTCTGTTACGTGATGTGTTGCTTCACCTCCCTGGGTCAGTTACCTTCTCTGTAAATTGAGGGAAGCTAGAACTAAAGTTCTTTTGATTTCTGGAGCTTGTCAGTGGCATTTTGGTTTTCATTCCAGACCTCTAGGTTTTATAGTTAGAATGTCACATCTGTTTTCTTAGGAGTTTTCAGCTATTTTTTTCATAATTAGCTACTGACCTGTTGATTCAGCAGGCGTTGAAATTTTATTTGTCTGTCACCCAAACAGAATAGCTAAGCAAAATGTAGAAATTCTCTTTGGTTTTATAAAAACAAAGTTAGTGTTCCACTTACCTAAACTACATTTTTTGGGGCAGATACCAGTAGCCCTCATCTGCTTTTCATTTTCAGATTTATCGCCCATTAAAAAACTCTGTTGTTAATGACTATTCCCTCCAATGTCATCTAAAAATATTTGTGGATCCATGTCTTTGGAAAGGTTTGAAAGATTTCACCTGATTTTCTTTCCTCATTGCCTTGAAGAAGTAGACTCCTTTTATAAATAAACTTCATTTAGAGCTGGAAAGAATTCTAGATCCCATCTAGTCTGGCCTTTTCTTTTAAGGTGAGGAATGTGAGGCCCAAGTAAGTGAAGTAAGCTGCCTGAGGTCACAGGGCTAGTAAGTAGCAGAGGCAGGAGGCCCAAGGCCTCTAACTCCAGATTCAACACCTACGTCCTTAACAGGCTTCCAGGCTGATGACATTTTCAGAGTCCTGTCATTGGCATAGTTTGCCTTCTATATTCAGTGAATGTGACTGTGAAAAGCTTGATTCAAACACCTCAGCCTGTCTTTCACCTGATTCCTAAATGGGGTCTCCATATATCAAGGCAGAAGAATCACTGATAGATAATTCCCATAGTAAAAATGTACTTTATTGTTTAAAATCTCCCCTAATTGCATATATGTATATAATATCTTTTGGTTGAGATACAATACTCCCTTTGTTCTAATTTTTGCTGCTTAGCCTGTGAAGACTGTTATAGAGTCTTCCAATGATATACCTTCAAGTGGTCAGGGATTTGCTATAAATCATTTTCTTACTTCATTACATATTTACTTCTGTTACAAAGATGTGCAGCCTTAGTCATTCATGTGAGCATATAGTCAGGTACCAAAAGTAACACATTTTTCTGAAGGTTGAAAATAATACTGTTCTTGTCTTTATCTGGGAGTGGAAGACTACTTACAAGAAGAAGCAGGAGAGAGAAGTGGACAGACATTGTAGTTAAGTAGTTATATTCATTGTTGGTGGTGGGGAGGATTTATTGAAAAATATAGATATAGTAAAATATTTCATATCATTTATACAATTCTGCCATATCTAAATTTGAGTAAAATTTTGAGTATCAGAAAGATAATTTCCCCCAAACTGTTAGGAGTTTGTGGAGTTTCTAGCGTTTTACCCATGTTCTTGGGATTAGCTGCAATTTAGTAAACTCTACAAAAAATTTGGGCCAAGAGGAAGTGAGTTTTGAAATTTAAAAAAAAAAGCATACATTAAGATAAACTTTTATTGAATCAGTAAAACTAAATTCTGTTCCTAGTTGTGCTTGTGAATTAGCCAAGCTTATCTCAGTCACACTGTTCATTCTGGAGACAGAAGCATATAAACAGGTGACACATAACTTTCTGATCTAAGATGAGAGAAACTACCATATCTTTTTGGTAATATTCTGTTTGTCCAAGACCATGATAGTGGGATGGTCTTAAGAAATGAGCCAACATGTATAACCTATATCAATTGCATACTTTCTCAATGCTGGGGGAAGGGGAAAAGAGGGGAGTTATTGGGGGATTTGAAACTCAAAAAATTATAAAAACGAATGTTAAAAATGGTTTTTACGTGTAATTGGGGGAAAATAAAATATTAATAAAAGGAAATGAGCCAGATTCAAGTAGCTTTTATGGTTAAAGATCAAGTTTTCCCACATTTGGAAAATCATCTTTAATGAAGTGAGTGCACTGTATATTATTTCAGTGTTTCAAACTAATTGGACTAATTTTACATTCCTTTTGTTTCCTCCTATTTGAAATAATTTCATTTATTAATATGGTCCAACTAACCATCCCTCTTTCATTTCCACTGTTGTATTCTGAATAGCCTTTAAAAAGTATCGAAATAAAAACTCTGCCTCACACAGTAATTACCATGACCAGTTTGACCCCAAAGAAGAGATAAGGAAGTGTAATGCCTTCCTTTCCTTGAAGAAGTGGAAAAATCTCAGTGTAGAATGTTGCATATGCTGTCAAATTGGGTGGATGTGTCTGTTTTGCTTTCTTGGAAAGGAGAGTTCATCGGATGTGTTAGAAGATTGGGGAGGAGAGAGAGGAGGTATGTATCCAGATATGACTTGAGGTGACTACCAAAGGCATCAATAAAACTTTTTTTAAAAATGAAACCTTTTTCTTTTTTTAAGGAAAGGATGTGCTGGAAGGGTTCTACTGTGATCATGAGGTAAATGTAGTCCCCTTTAACTTTGGATTTAGAATTGAATGAAGCACCATTGAAGGCAATATAGAGAAAAGAGCATGTCTTACCTACTTGGATTACTCTCTGTAGCACACATTCATTTGGTTCAGGTTCTCGTGAGGACTTGGAATTTATGAAAGACAAAGTTACAAAGCAACTTAAGTGCTATTTCTTACCATTCATTAGAAGCTTCTGCATCATACTGCAGGTCAGGGATTTGAACCCATGTTTCTAGTCCTCTGGCTTCACTTCCAGTGTTCTTTCCACTGCCCTTTCACTAGGATAAACATTGAGGGGGGTTGTAAGAGTTATGTAAATTCTGTTTCTGTAAAATTATCTTGCTGTCCTTCATTTCATAATGTTTTTTGGATTCCCAGGGATTGTTTTGGTAATTGACCCTTGAAACTTACTGCTGCCCCAGTCTCCTACTGAAATTCCACCTGCCTCCCCATTGTCTTAGTGTGTGTCTGAGCTACTTACCCTTTATCCAAACATTAAGGGACTAAAGCACCCTTCTCCTTCTTAGCCATTTTGGCTCTATTCCAGAGTTTAAACATTAAATTAGATTGGCCATAAGAGTAATCAACTTAAGGATCAGTGAGCCTACAAGAATGGAAAAATTCTAACAGAAAAGAGAATCTTTGGTTGTATTAAGATTATAAAGCTCACTGCTCTGTGTTTGGCATAAAGTCAAGTATGGACTTCTCCTTCCTTGTCCCATAAAGAGAAAGGGGAGAATGAATCCCGACCAAAAATATCCGAGGAGTTCCCTTATTTTCATGACCTAAATCTCCTTCAGCTAAAATGCCAGAAATAACTTCCACCATTTGGTGTATCTCTGCGAGAGGTCCCATCTGCCATTTGGGGGAATAAGATGGCCAAAAATCAAAAATCATCTTGTATCTGTCTTATGATTCATATAAAGATCCTCTCTCCTTTCCTTTCTGCCCCCCCCCCCCCAAGGTTATCAGCTGCTTAATTAGATATTGGAGAAAAGTTTATAACAAAAGCCAGGAAACAGGGTTAATTTTAGTAAAACCTGAACCAGCTTCCAGATTCCAAGAACGGTGAACATCATGGAGATTTCATTTCTTCAACAAACATTAAGCACCTCTGTATGCAGAGCACTAAAGACAGGGTGATATGTTTCAACGGAACATGTACAAAAGACGTAAATGGAATAGAGTGGTGCAAAGTGTAAAACGAGGCTTATATGGGAAAATTATTGGATCAAGGAAGGGTTCAAGTAGAAGATGGCATATGATTTGAGATTCAAAGGAGGGGCAGAGATTTATAGACAGGGAAAGATAAGAATTTACAGGCATAAAACAGGAAAATAGTAGCGTGTGTTTGGGGGACAAAATGGTCTCGCTGGGCTCTTGCATAGAGAATGAAATAAGTACTCAGAGATAAGCCTGGCAAAGCGGAGTGGTCTTGAATGCCAGAAAAGGACTTTGAACTTTACTTAGTAGACGTAGGGAGCCATTGACGATTTGGGAACAGAACGCACCACAGCTTACTGCTCACAATAAAGATTAGTCCGGTAGTGAGACAGCTTCAGTACTGGGTCTCCGGCTCGAAGCAGCTGGCACTTCCCAACATCCACCTCCCGAGATCGGCTCGGCTCGGCTCGGCTCGGCCTAGTCCCCGGATGAAATCAGCTTCTCCTCTCCCTGCCGCCGCCGCCAGCCCCCTCCACTCTGCCTTCCCCGCTACGGACCGGACCGCAAGGACTACACTTCCCGGCACGCCTCGCGGCACCTTCCTTCGCCGTCGCTGCTGCCAGCCTCTCCCAGAATGCTTCGCGCCTCGCCTTTCCCCCTTCTGGCAGAAGTACTTGGACGACGACGACGACGATCCCTCGCACGGTAGTGGATTCTTCTCGAGCTTGGGGCACGGCAACCAAAACCCGGAGTAGGACTCCTGAAGACACCGCCTCCCCCGTGGGGAAGAAGCCTCCTATCTGTTAGGGCCGTTTGGAAGAGAAGGAGCGTCTCGGGGAGTCGGGGATGTTGGGGAAAGGAGGGATTAAAGGTGGACTTAAGGCAGGAAATACTCAACCCCTGCCGGGGAGGCCTTTGAGCCTGAAGAGTTTGAGGGGAGGAAGCGGGCCTGGCCGAGCAAAGTCAGGGCTTGCCTGGGCGTCCTGGGTGGACCATCGACCCTCCCTTTGGGGAGGGGAGGGCTCTGATGCAAGGAGAGAGGGATTGTGTAGTGTTCTCCCTGTGGTGGGCACAGATGCCTTTAAAAAGACCGACACGGATGACGAAAAACCCATAAAGACCAAAGAAGTGTACCAACAAGCCTGGCACCGTGAAGAACCCACAATCCGAAGACTTGTAGGCTGTGGGTTGCTAATTACTCACCATCCGGGGCACTGAAGTGCTAGCCGGACCCCGCAGATTCCAGACACATCTAGGACATCCCCAAAGCGGGACTGCACAGATCTATTGGGCCTTTGAATAGCTTCTGCAGCTGGATTGGAGATGATTGGCCCCACTCATATTGTGATTTCAGTCCCGATTCCAAACTACTGGCCTCAGCTTGTGAGAGTGGCCTGGGCGGTCTGGTCTGTCCCTAGTGGTAGCCTCCTGCACCCCTTATAGTACTGATGTACTAGCACTTCCCACCCCAATTCCACTGTTTCCTTGGACAAGAAAGATGGCAACTTAGCCTCTTGTGCTGCTGATGGATCTGTGAAACTGTGGAGTCTAGCGAGTGCTAAGCCTGTGGCAGATATTGAAGGCAGTGCAGTACATAGTGGTGGGTGATGGGGCATCCCTCAGGACATTTTCAGGGCACCATCTACTATGACCGTTCATGGCACCTATGGGACTTGGAGGCCTAGGAAGAGATTCTACACCTGGAGAGCCACAGTATGAGCATGTGTAACATTGCCTTCCACCAGGATGGTCCTTTGGCTGGTGCTGGGAGACTTTATCCATTTAGTTGTGTCTGGGACTTGTGCACAGGATGATGAATCCTAGAGGGTTACCTGAAGGAGATTTATAGGATCAGCTTCCCCCCAAATGGATACCATATTGCAACTGGCAGTGGTGACATCACACACAAAGTGTGGGACCTGTAGCAATGCTTTGCATTTGAAAATACTCCTAAATCTTACATGTCTGTTTTCCATGAGTTACCTTCCTATACAGATGTAGTAGAAAGAGTACGTAATTGGCCAGTTTGCCAAAAGGAGCCAATCAGGAGCCTGCAGTGAGCTAAAACTCTTGCTCACTCCCAGATGCCTTTGCTAGTGTTTGCTGGCTGACCTTGCTGAACTGTGCACCTCAAACCAGCTTAAACCAGCCTTGTAGTCGACTGTTGCTGCAAAACATCCTGCTTCTGTGTCCCACCTGTTCCTGGAAAAGACTATCCGCTCTCCACACTAACCCTTCCCAAACGGTCCATTTGTGATTTTCAAGCATAAATTGCCCCTGTCTCTCCTAGGCTGTGAGCTCCATGTGCTTTTGTACCTGGTTGCCCCAGCATGTATATCTAACCTCTTTCCCTTTTAATAAATAATTTTGTTTTGTTTCCTCCAACTCAACAAGAACTCTATATTTGAGGGATGGGTTTTCACGGTTGACACATCTACACCATTTTTATCCACCAGAATTTGGTGACTGAAGTCAAATTTGAGCCTATCCATGAGACCTTCTTGCTCTCATGGCTTGACAACACGGCCAAGATCTGGATGTACCCTGGATGGTCCCCATTGAAGACCCTGGCTGGCCATGGGGGAAAAGTGATGGGCCTAGACATTTTCTCTAATCCTCAGTTCATAGCCACCTATTCTTATAAGAGGACCTTCAAACTCTGGGATGGCTGAATAGACCAGACCAATTCATGGACCTGAGTCTATAACTCAGATGTCTGCTCCTGAGTCTTCCATTTCCTGCGAAGTTGGTCAGAAGAAGGGAATCAGTGTGGAGTGTAGTAAGTTAAACGTTGCCACTCACTGTGTGTAGTAGGGGTATGTTTGCCCCAAGGCAGCCAGTCCAGTTCCCCAACTGGTCCTGGGCTATTCCACCCTAACTTTCAGGGGCCTTGCAATGGACTTTGTTGATGTTACAATTTATTTTATTTCTGCTATAGTGGATTCTTCCTTGTCATCTTCTGTTTGTGTGCCCTATCTCATTCTCTATGCCCCCTGGATTATGGTTCCTTTTTTCCCTTAACAGAACCTCCATCATGGACCCCGAAGCCTGGCCCTCCAGGTCATGGTCCTGTACTATAGTTGGAAGTGACCTCCAAGATCAAGTGGCTGGACTGATCTGTCCTTTCCCTGAGAATTAAAGGATGAACCAGAAAAAACACAGAAAACTTACCAGGGACTTACCAGTCAAGGAAAGTCATCCTTTTCCTTTTGAAGTCACATGGAATGCTGAAAAAAGTTACGACTAAAAATTTGCCTGGGAATTCTGTCTTCCATGCTTGTTCCCATTTGGCTGTAGATCTGGGTATTCTTTTTGTATCCCCCCCCCCCAAGCAGGGGGTTGTGTCAGGAATGAATAGTAATAAAAAGATAACCAATGAAACTCCCCCCCCCAAAAAAGATAGCTATTTTAATAGTCCATTAGGGTTTTGATGAGGACCTGTAGTAGGCTGGTAAAATGGGAGAGGATAGATTGGAAAAACATTCTAGAGGAATCAGTATTAAGTAAATTTGGATTTGAGAGGTGAAGGAGAAGAATCATTCAAATATACCACCAATTACATAGGAGACTAGATGAATGGGAGTGTCACTCCAGATAGAAGTGAAGTCAGAACAAGAAGCACATTAAGGAGAAAAGGCACTGGACTTGAAGTTAGAGGACCTATCTCCAAATTTCACCATTACTTACTACCTCTATGACAAATTACTTCACCTCTCCAGGTCTTAGCGCTCTCATAGAAAATGAGGAAGTTGGATTACATGCTGTCTAAGGGGACTTCCAGTTTTAAATCCTCTGATGCTAAGATTATTTTGGGCATGCTTGCATTGCTAGTGGGACTTTCCAGACCATGCCCACAGCATCCCACAGATGATCATCCTGGATTCTGCCCTGGGGGCCCCAAAGCTTTCATCTTATTGTGTGAGAAAAACTAGACCTCTACCATTACTTCCTGACCATTTCCAAACCACCTTGTCACATATCTCTCAACCCCCTCTTGTGTCAAGCTCTCCTTTACATGTTGTCATCTCCAATTAAAATACAAGCTCCTTGAAGGAATTCTTGCTTGTTTGTATCGGGTGTTGCAAAACAGCCAGTGAAAGTTTAATCTACTAAAGCTCAAAACTGCACTAAGACTTTGGGGATAACATTTATGTAGTCTCCTGATGCCAGGCACTGTGTAAAATGCTTTACAAATATTGTCTCATTTGATCCTCACAACAACCATGGAAGGTAGGTACTATTATTATCCCCGTTTCACAGGTAAGGAAAGTAAGGCAAACTGAGGTTAAGTAACTTGCCTAAGGTCACACAGTAAGTGCCAGATGCTGGATTTGAACTCGTCTTTCTGACTCCAAACCCGTTGCATCACCAGCTGCCTCCTAATGAAGTGAGCAGTTCACACGGATCCGTGTTATTTGCTTTGTATTTATATCCTCAGTATTTAGCAAGGTGCCTGGAAGATAGTATATACTCAGTAAATGCTTTATTCATTCATGTCCTGTAAGCAGTTGGAAACATAGGTCTAGAGCTCAAAAGAAAAGTCAGTGTTGAAGACAGATTTCACAGTCATCTGTGTTAAAGTAGTTGAAACTATGGGAGTAAATGAGGTTACCAAGGGAGAGAAGATAAAGAGAGGAGACTAGATCAAAGATAGAACTTTGGGGAACTCCAACCTTAAAGTGTTGAAAAGAGGTTACTAGCAAAGGAAAAGCAGTTAGAGAACCATAAAAGACAACCAGGAGAGTGTAGAGTCTCTGAAATCAAGGGAGTAGGAGTGGTCAGTAAAGTTTAATGCTCCAAAAAGAGCAAGGATGAAGAGTGAAAGAGACCGCTTGCTGGATTTAGAAATTGAGTCATTGAAGGAACGTTGTCTGGCAATGCTTAATAAATGCTTGTTGACTTTGTGGTCTTTGAGAGAACAGTTTTAGTAGAGTGGTGGGAGGTGGAGAATCGAGTATCAGGGTTTTGATGAGAGGTGTGGTTAGAAAGGGGAGGAATCATATTGTGTAGATATCTTTATTCAGAAGTTTAGCTGTGTACAAGAGGAGAGAGATGAGACGAGTTGATGGAGATATAAAGGTCAAGGTATTAGGATTTTTTTTAGGATTTGGGAGATGACCGTATTTATAGGCAATTTGGAAGGAACTAGTGACCAGAGATTGAAAATGCATGAAGAAGGGGGAGTGAGAGATTGAGCAAAGTCCTGGAAAAAAGGCGGGTCAAAAGTTGAGCAAAGGGTTACAAAAGTGCAGGTTAAAGGATTTAGTGAGAAGTAGGGATACTTCTTTGATCACTGGGCTCACAGCATGACTTTGTAGGGTCGTAGAGTCCTAGATCTACAGCTGGAAAGACTTCAGACCCCTCATTTTATATGAGAAAACTAAAACCAGTGGAGGTTAATTGACTTAGCCAAGGTCCCACAAGCAGAACTAGATGTGGAGCTCGCACGCATTCATGGCATCATGCTGCTTCCAAGGAAAGGAGTGAGGTAAAGAGCTGGTGCGTTCTTGAGTCATTTTTAAGGTGCCTGGAATGACCATCCCCAGCAAAGACAACGTCAAGGGACGAGCTCGGTGGTGAGAGTAGAGGCAGGAAAAGAACACCTGGCTTTGCGTGGGGCGAGGAGAAAGAAGACTAGAAAGCCCATAGGCAACCCTGAGAAAGGCACTCCTTACTTCAGCTCCACTTCCTGTAAGGCATCGCTGGCGTGCTCCACGAGTGTGATGCTGGGTAAGGTAGGGGGAAAGAACAGGTGCCTTCAGATTCCTTAAAGTGGAAAGAAAGCTGAATTTGAAGACAAACGATCTAGGTTCAAATCCTTGCTCTGCTTCTTACTCCCTATATGACCTTGGGTTTGTCAACTTCTCTGGGCCTCAGTTTCCTCAATATAAAATTAGAGGTTTGGACCAGATGTCCTCAAAGGTCCCCTCCATCCTTAAATCTGTGGTCCTATAATCATCTTTATCTTCCCAGAACGGTAGGACTCAAGTTTTTACCAGAGGGATTATTTTTGAATGAATGAGAATACAAAGGAAAAGTATGCTCTCTCATTCTGATGCATCAATAAAACTTAATAGATGCAGATCCCTTTTTTCTTTGCCAGCTAAGGATGTTTCCTAACCTTTTCTCAGCCTATTTAATAAACAAACAAAAACCCTTTGCTTTTTTTTTTAAGGTTTGGATGGCAGATTCTGTCTTAAGTCTTGTGTAGGATGCTTGAAGACAGAATCTTCCAGAGTTGTTATGAATGATGATTCCTTTGGCTGTTGCAGACAGTATTTATATTGCAGGAATTGTAAATAGAAGTGCTTGGGCTTTAAATGGCCTGTCAGAAAGCATTTGGTGCTGGCACGATGAGATTAGATGATAGCTCTTTCAGCCTAAAAAAGCGCTTTGGAAGAGGCTGCCAAGTGCTAGGTATTGCTCAGAAAGAACTGAAAAGATCACTTTCCATTTGGCAATTTTTCTCTGCATTTCTGCTCCATCCTTTTATGAGATTCAAATCAAATAGAGTGCGGCTGCCAGGCCCCCTTGGAAATTTATTTTTGTTCAGGACAGATTGTGTAGAGGTTCCATTTCTTGCTTTCACAACTGTGGGTTTTTTTTTAACTACAGGTTTTAAAAGACCTTTAAAAAGCCCTGAAAATGATAAATGTTGGAGGGGATATGGGAAAACTGGGACACTAAAGCACTGTTGGTGGAGTTGTGAACTGATCCAACCATTCTGGAGAGCAATTTGGAACTATGCCCAAAAGGCTATAAAATGGTGCATGCCCTTTGATCCAGTAATTGCCACTACTACGTCTGTATCCCAAAGAAATTTTTAAAAAAAAGGGGGGGGGGTGGGAAGGACCTATTTAAACAAAAATATTTATAGCAGCTCTTTTTGTGGTGGCAAAGAATTGGAAATTGAGGGGATGCCTATAAACTGGGGAATTGGGGAACAAATTGTGGTAATACGATTGAAAAGGAATATTATTGTGCTATAAGAAATGACAAGCAGGATGATTTCAGAAAAACCTGGAAAGACTTACATGAACTGATACAGAGTGAATTGAGCAGAACCAAGAGAACATTGTACACAATTACAGCAATATTGTACAACAAACAACTATGAATGACTTAGCTATTCTCAGCATTACAAAGATCCAAAACAATCCCAAAGGACTTAAGATGAAAAATAGTATCCACCTCCAGACAAAGAAGTGATGATGCCTGAATACAGACCAAAGCTTTCTCTCTCTCTTATTTTCTTTCTTTCCTTTTTTTCTTCCTTCCTTCCTTTTCAAGTTTTCGTCCACATAACTAATATGGAAATATGCTTTACATGTATAACTTATATCAGGTTGCTTACTGTCTTAGGGAGGGAAAAATAGAATTTGGAACTCAAAACTTGAAAAAAATGTTAAAATTGTTTTTACATGTATTTGGGGGGAAAACAAACACAGTGCCTTGCACATAGTAGGCACTTAATAAATGCTAGTTGTCTGACTGACTCTACCAAACTTTACAAATAAGTTAAAAGGCACAAATTTTTCCTGACTACATCCTGGTAGATATACTTAAAAGCAGTTAATAGACCAAAATGAAATCACTCTGAGGAAGAGTGGAAGAGAAGGAAGAGATCTGGATAATCCCCAGATAAAATAATCAGTTTCTGGGTAACTGAGAGTTAGCCATGGTGTTTTTTCTTTTCTAAGTTACTAGATTTCCCTTACCCCAACAGCACATTTCCCAGATCAATAAAACATATAAATAAATAGTTAATAGACAATGTTAAAACAAGCTAATTTTTTCACTTTCTTTTTAAATATTTATTTATTTTTAGTTTTCAACATTCACTTTTACAAGATTTTGAATTTTAAATTTTCTCCCCTCCTTCCTCTCCCCCCTCCCCAAGACAGCATGCAATCTGATATAGACCATACATGTACAATCATATTAAACTTATTTCCATATTAGTCATGTTGTAAAAAAGAATTCGAATCAAAGGGAAAAACCATGAGAAATGAAAAAAAAAGGAAAAATAGTGTATTCCAATCTGCATTCAGACTCCATAGTTCTTTCTCTGGATGTGTATAGCATTTTGCATCATGGAATTGTCTTAGATCATTGCATTGCTGTGAAGAGCTAAGTCTATCAAAGTTGGTTATTGCACAGTGATAAAACAAGATAATTAATGAGATAATAAGAGCACTTAGCTGACCTTTATGAGTTCAAATCACCAGTCCCAGATAAACAACAACCTAGGGTATGAAAAAGAACTGGGAATTGTGATTCCTGAGCCACTGCCAGTATTCTTTGAAAGATCATGAAAGATGGGAAAGATGTCCTGCAAAACGGAGAAAGGTAAATGTTCTGATTTTCAAAAAAGGGAAGGGAGTGGTATCTGCAAACTATAGTCTAGGAACTTTGACTTTTTAGAAAAGTTCTAGAATATATTGTAATAAAGGTTTGTAAACATCTGGAAAATGAAGTGATGATAGCATTAAATAGCAAAAAATAGCATCAAAGGGAAGGGTGTAGATATAGTTTACCTAATTATTAACAAAGTCTTTGCTATTTTCATGCTAGATGAGGGCTTGACTTGACACCTCCAGCCCTGAGAAAGGAGACCTTTGCCCCACTCATCCTCCCCACATGGCTGTCCCCACACACTGTCTCCACTGGTCTCCTGTCTGTGTCTATGTCATATCCCCAGGTATCTGCTTCCCCATTCCCCTCAACCCCAACATCATGCTCTTGCTTCTCGGTCACCACCCTGGCCCTCGTGTGTCCTTGAATAGTGTGCTGACCCCTCCTTCCACAGGCCCTTGCCCCATTCCTGCTTCCCTCTCTCCCTCCCTTCCTCATGTCAGGCAAATTCAAATGACTAAAATTACATAGAGGTTTGTGGAAGGGTCCATTTAGGTAAAGCAAGACCTGTCTATAATAATTGAGGTGAATTTGAGAAAGATTGAATGACCAGACCCAAAGAGGAGTCATTAATGGCTTGATTTTAGTCTGAAAAAACATCTTCCCTGGTGTGCCCCAGGAATCTGTGCCTGGTCTTATCCTAGACCTGGATGAAGGTGTAAATGGTATGCATGCTAAATATGCTAATGACAATGAGGCAGCTAGGTGGCACAGTGGATAGAGCACCGGCCCTGAAGTCAGGAGGACCTGAGTTCAAATGTGGCCTCAGACCAAACACTTGACATGTACTAGCTGTGTGACCCTGGGCAAGTCACTTAACCCCAATTGCCTAATAAATAAATAAATAAATAAATACGCTAATGACAAAAGTTCAGGAAACATAGCTAATACAATGGATGTCAGGACAAAAGAAAAAATGTCTAACAGGCTAGAACAATGAGAAAGATCTAATAAGATTTAGGAGGGATAATGTAATATTCCAATTTTACTCAATAACATTCTAAGTAAAATAGTAGGAATTAAATTTAATGATTGAATAGGGATAAATAAGTCTTACATTTGGGTTAAAAAAAACTTTACTAGTACAAGATAGGCAAGATATAGCTATACCACAGTTCATCTGTAAAAGATCTAAGTAATTTAGTGCATTAAATGCTCAGTATGGATTAGCAGTGTGATATGGTAACCAAAAATCCAATATTAACTTAGACTATAACAGAAAAGACAGAGCTTCTGGGAATTGAAGGATGATAGTACTGCTGTATTCTGCCTTAGTCAAACAACACCTGGAGTGGTTCATTTCTTGGCACCATATTTTAGGAAGGAGTTTGGCCATCTGGAGTGTGTCCAGAGGAGAATGATCAAGGTGGCTAAGGGCTTTGACAAAGATCGTACCATATGATAATTGTTTGAAAGAACTAGGAATGATAGCCTAGAGATGAGAAGTTTGAGGGGAAACATTCTCAATTTCAGGTATGTGAAGACCTGTCATGTCAGAGAAGGATTACACTTTTTGTGTCCAGTCACAGTGGATAATAGAAAAGTTATTGTTTGTCCTTTGTTCTTAATCTTGACAAGGACCAATGGCATCACAAGGGTGATGTCTTGACTTTCAAGTGGATTGGATATGAGTAGGACAGAGGTACACAGAGTCATCAGCCTCCCTCTTTCCTCCAGTCCTCAGAATCCAGTAGCAAGTAGATTTCAGCTCAAAGTAAGGAAAAACTTCCATACAATTAGGCCTATCCAAAGATGGAATGAGCTGTCTCACCAAATACAGACAGTTCTCGCTTTCCATAGGGTGAATTTGCCTGCAAATGTGGGGAAGGCAGGAAAGAGGCTGTGGGCCCATGGAAGGAGGGCCCACACATGCTTCAAGGACACATGGGGGCCGAGGACAGAGAAGCAAGAGCAGGAGGAGAAACATGCCTGCCCAGAACCAAGAGGAAGGATACATGGGAGGCAGACATGGACACAGACAGGAGATGATAGGTGACACATGGGGCCGGGTACAGCACATGGGAGGACGGATGGAAGATAGAGATGCTAGGGCAGGATACACCAGAGTGTAGGCTGAGCAGGGCAAAGATCTTCTCTCTCCAGGCCCAGAGTTCTGAAGCCAGTCTCCAGTCCTACGTAGGTAGCGACGGTCTCTGCACGTGTCTGTTTTTCTGCTTTCACTTGGAAGTTTGTTTTTTTTTTTTTAGGGTTTTAAAAAAGTTTTGTTTGGGGAGAAGTGGGAGGCTACCTAGTGCTGAGTGGAGGGGTAGGAACAGGGACAGAGAGCGCACAGTTCTGTACAGTAAAAGTTAACATGGGTGGGTTTTTGTTTTAGACTGCAGATTTCTTTTAAAATTCTTTCTGTAAAGCGATTTTATAATGTGAAGTTACATAAAGCAAAAACTCTTTGTATTGTGTTATCTCACAGTCAAAGGGTTCAAGAAAATGCTGAATGATCACTTACCAAGAATGTCGTAGAAAAGATACTTAGTCAGGTACAGGTTAAACTGGATTGCCTCTGAAGTCCCTTCTAATACTGAGATTATGTGAACATGTGAGATCTCCTCCATTTAAAGACATGAAACCCAATTTTCCAACATAACACACATTTCTCAGACCAAACACATGTCACCAGCTATTTCCTGTTATTCAAGAATAGAGCAATTATTCTATTCATTTTTGAGGAGAAAGAATCAGATTGGGCTGTTGGCCCTTTGACCGTTAGCTAAAATGCAATGGTTCACTGTCTTTCCTTCTGTGTAGCCTCTCAGAGGTACCTCTTACCTCTCTTATTCTTCTAATAAGGTTATTTCTCTTACATTAGAATTATTTTCTGAAAGAAATTAGATTTCAAACACTACTTAGCATATTCTACTTTGTAATTATTTGTTATCTTAAAATATTTGGCTCTTTCCCCCAAATAGACTGAAACCTACTTGAGGTCACAGTCCATATCTTAAACTTTTCTATGACCCTCATATCACCTAGGACAGTGCTGGACACATAGTTAGACACAGGAAATATTAGATTTATTGTGATCGATAATATGTGATCAGACAATCACATTTGTTGAAATTTAAGATAAGTACCAATAATAACAATAAGAACTGTTAATGGGCACCTAGGTGGCGCAGTGGATAGAGCACCAGCCCTGGAGTCAAGAGGACCTGAGTTCAAATCTGACCTCAGACCAAACACCTGATTACTAGCTGTGTGACCCTGGGCAAGTCACTTAACCCCAGTTGCCTTAAAAAAAATTGAAAATGAATGTTGAAAACTATCTTTTGGGGCAGCTAGGTGGCTCAGTGAATAGAGCTCTGGCCTTATAGTCAAGAGGACCTGAGTTCAAATCCAGCCTCAGACACTGAACCCTTACTAGCTGTCTGACCTTGGGCAAATTACTTAACCCCAATTGCCTCACCAAAAAAAGCAAAAAACAAAAAACAAAAAAACCCCTAAAACTGTTAATACAACAGCTCCCACCTTGGGGGACCTTCAACAAATCTCTATGGGAAGAGAAGACATACATACTCATTCAATTAAACTCAGCATTTATAAATTTCCTAATAGGGGTAAGGCATTTTGCTAGATTTTGGTGTAACAAAGTGAGGGAAAATATCATCCCTGACCACAAAGAGCTTACATTTTACTCGAATGAGTTAAGTGGTCTAGACTAGCCTCTTCCTGTCTGTAGGGCACAAAGAAACATTCCGTCACCCACACATCTCCTCACCTGGCCACCTCCTGCCTGCAGGGGACCTAGAAAGACACCTTTTCACAGTGCTATCAATGCCTTATCTCCTGGTCTGGCCTGTTCCTGCCTGTCTAGACCTGAAAAAAAGGCATTCTACTGTGCTACCTCTACTGATCCCCTCCCCGAGTGGCCTAACACCTTTGACCCTCAGACCAAGCTTCTGAGGATGTTGAAAAACCATCTCAGGTCATTCTTCAATGATTAACAAATTCCCACCCAGTCATACGCTCCCCTTCCTAGGGCCCTCCCTTGGCCCTTGTCATTATTCAAACCTGTTCTCTGCTGCCATTTCCCTTATTCTCATCCTCCTCAAGCTAATCCTGCCTATGTCCTCTTCTAATACTACCCATTCACCCCTTCTACTGTGCTCACTGGAGCGCTTGCTCCGTGAGTGGTGGGACTGGCTTCCATTTTACATCTTTTCCTTTCCCACTCCTTCCCATCTTCTGTGTCTCACTGAGACCTGGCTTCTACCTGATGACACCTTCCTTGATACCAGCACCATGGCCACTTCCAGGCACTCCCTCTACCACCATCTACCACCAGTAACTTCTCCTTTGATGTTCACTCAATCCATATCTACCACCCAATCAAAATTCTGTTAGTTATCGTATATTGACCTCCAGGGTACTGACCTTCTTTCCTCAATGAATTCTGTGCCTGGCTCACAATCTTCTTATCTCCAACTCCTGCTCTCGTGCTAGGTGACAACAACTTACATATTGATACTCCATCAAACACCCTAAACTCCCATTTCGTCAACTTACTCATTTCTCATGACCTCCTCCACCCCACCTCAGCTACACACAGAGATGGTCATTCCTTGATCTTGCATCACCCACTAATATACCACTTTCACATTCATGAACTCTGAGGTTCCCTTACTGTTGTCATTCACCTTCTCCTATGCCTCATAACCCCAAGTTCTATTCTTTTTCCTCACCATGACCTTTAATTGCTCAAGCCCTCAGGTCTTTCCTAGGCCATCACCACTACAGTTGGTTACACTCTCCTTTCCCCATCTTGATTCCCTTGGTGAACCAGTTCAACTCTGTACTGTCCTCTTGAGTCTCTTGTCCCCTTATCTTATAGCTGATCTTGCCCTGCCAGCCCAAGGCCTTGGATCACTTCCACTACCTGTGCTTTCACTCCTCATATGCTGTTGAATAAAGCTGGAGAAAATCACAAAACTGTTCTGACTAGGTCCACTACAAATTTATGTTACATAATCTCAACTGGGCCTTTCCTGCTGCAACGCAATCCTTTTACACTTCACTAAGCAATTCACTATCCCACTTACTAGAGTGGCTTTTCCAAACCTTTCATACCTCCTCAAACCTCTCATAACTCCCCTTGACCCCTACGCTCTCAGCTGAGGACTTTGCCTCAGATTTCACTAAAGTGAGGCCATTCAATGAGAGTTCTTCTTCTCCCCTCCTCATTGCACTTCATTCAAAGGCCCTCTGCCCTTATCTCCTCCTTTACCCTTGTCTCACATGAAGAAATGTCTCTTCTTCTAACCAAGGAAAATCATCCTATATGCACAAATGATCCTATTGCATCCTGTCTTCCCCAGCAGATTGCCCCTTTCTATGATCCCCCATTCTCATTTGTCTTAATCTCTCCCTGTCTACTGGCTGCTTCCCTACTACCTACAAATGTGCCTGTGTCTCCCCATCCTCAAAAAACCCTCGTTTGATCCCTCCATCCCCGTTATTGTCTCATATCTTTCCAGTCCTTGTGGAGACCATCTATAATAGGTCCCTCCACATCCTTTTCTCTCATTCTCTTCTTACCTCTCTACAAACTGGCTTCTGACTTCATTATTCAGTCAAAACTACTTTCTCCAAAGTGACCAGTGATCTCTTAATTGCTGGGTCTAATGGCTTTTTCTCAATCCTCATCCTTCTTGACCTCTCTGCAGCCTTTAACATTGCTGATCGCCCTCTCCTCCTTGATGGTCTCTTCTCTTTAGGCTCCCATGACATTGTTCTCTCCTGGTTCTTCTCTTACCTATAGGACTCTATAGGACTCCTCGCTCTCCTTTCTTGGCTCTTTGAACTGGTGAGATCTACTCACAGTGGGTATCCCCAAGGGATCCGTCCTGTGGCTTCTTTTCTTCTTCTTCTTTACCATTTTACTTGGTGATCTTAGCTCCTATGGATTCAGTTATTATCTCTATGCTTATGATTCTCCAAATCTACCTATCCAGCCCTAACTTCTCCTTATCTCTAGTCTTGCATCTTCAATGTGAACATGTCAAACTGAATGTCTTGTAGACATATTAAATCAACATGCCCAAAATTGAACTCATTGCTTTTCCCCCAAGTCATCATCTCTTTCTAACTTCCAGATTACTGTCTAGGGCATCACCAACCTCTGAGTTATTCAGGCTCACAACCTAGTGCCATCTTTCACTCTTCACTCTCACTGCCCATATCCAATCACTTGACAAATCTTGTTATTTCTACCTTTGCCACATCTCTCGCAAAGGTCCCCTTCTCTCCTCTGACACTGCCCCCATCCTGAGGTAGGCCCTTATCAGTTCACACCTGGAATATTGCAATAGCCTTCTGGTTGTTTTCCCTGCCTCAAGTCTCTCCCCACTACAATTCAGCCTCCACTCAGCTGTCAAATTGATATTCCTAAAGCACAGGTCTCACCATATCACAGCCCTCCCCCTAATTAATAAACTCCAGGGATTTCCTGTCACCTTCAAGATCAAATATGAAATCCTCTGTTAGCATTCAGAGCCCCTTGCAACCTGGCCCCCTCCTACCTTTCCAGTCTTTTTATATCTTATGTGCTCTGGGATCCAATGACACTGAACTCCTTGCTATTCTTCTTACAAGATACTCCATTTCTTGACTCCGTGTATTTTTTATTTTAAAAGGAAAGTGGAATTTATTAAAAAATATTTATTATTTATTTTAAAACTTTTTTTCTTTTTAAATTTTGAGCTCCAGATTCTCTCCCTGTCTCCCACTCTTGCCCCAGTCATGGAGAAGGCAAACAATATATCAGTTATATGTGTGAAATCATGTGAAACATATTTTCATATTAGCCATATTTCAAAAAAAGAAAAAAAACAAAGAAAGCAAGAAAATTCTACTTCAACTTGCACTCAGAGTTCAACAGTTCTCTCTCTATAGGTAATAGCATTTCTTTTTTTTTTCCTTTGGTGAGGCAATTGGGGTTAAGTGACTTGCTCAAGGTCACACAACTAGTAAGTATCAAGTGTCTAAAGCCAGATTTGAACTCAGGTCCTCCTGACTCCAGGGCCAGTGCTACATCCACTGTGCCAACTCACTACCTCCAATAGCATTTCTTCTTAATGAGGCTTTTGGAATTGTCTTGGATCACTGTATTGATCAGAATAGCTAAGTTTTTCACAGTTGAGTATCATTACATTGCTGCTACTGTGCACAATGACCTCCTACTTCTTCTCATTTCACTTTGCGTCAGTTCATATAGGTCTGACCATGTTTCTTCTGATACTACACCCCCTGTCATTTCTTATAGTACAATAGTACTCCACCAGAATCATGAATGCCACAACTTGTTCAGCCATTCCACAATTGATGAGCCTCCCCTCAGTTTCCAATTCTTTGCCACCACAAAAAGAGCTGCTATAAATATTTTTGTAATGTAGGTCCTTTTCCTTTTCCTTTGATCTCTTTGAGGTACAAACCTAGTGGTGGTATTGCTGGATCAAAGGGTATAACCCTCTGGACATAGTTCCAGATTGTTCTCCAGAATGATTGCAGCACTTCACTACTCCACCAACAGTACATTAATGAACCTATTTTCTCTCATCCCCTCCAGCATTTGTCATTTCTGATAGGTGTGAGGTGGTATCTTAGAGCTGTTTTAATTTGCCTTTCTCTCATCAATAGTGATTTAGAGCATTTTTTCATATGACAAGAGATAACTTTGAATTCTCCTTCTGAAAACTGCCTGTTCGTATCTTTTGACCATTTATCAATTGGGGAATGGCTCTTATTTTTATAAATTTGACTCAGTTCCCTATATATCTGAGAAGCGAGGCTTTTATCAGAGAGACTTGCTGTAAATTTTTAAAATATTATTTCATTATGGTACCTTTTAGCAAAATGTAGTTTTCCTGATTATCTCTTTCAGTTAGGTTGGTTTTTGCTTTTGCTTTGTCTGAGATCATGAGTGTCACCCCTGCCCTTTTCTCTTCAGCTGAAGCATAACAGATTCTGCTCCAGCTCTTCATTTTACCTCTGTGTGTGTCTTTCTGTCCCAAGTGTGTCTCTTATACACGACATATTGTTGGATTCTGATTTTTAATCCGTTCTGCTATCTGGTTCCGTTCTATGGGTTAGCTCATCCCACTCATATTCAGTTAGGATCATTAAATATGAATTTCCCTCCATCCTGTTTTCCTCTGTTTATCCTTCTCTCTCTCTTTTGTCCTGTCCCTCCTCAAAAGTCTGTCTTGCTTCTGACCACTGCTTCCCCCAATCTGCCCTCCCTTTTATCACCCCCCAATATCTTTTATCCTCTTTTCCTCTCATCTCCCTATTGGGTAAGATAGATTGCTATACACAACAGTGTGTATGTGCGTATTCTTCCCTTTTTGAACCAATTCCAATGAGAGTGAGGTTCAAACATTGCCCAGTACTGCCCCATTTCTCCCTCCACTATAAAAGCTGTTCTTTGCTTGCCTCTTTTATGTGAGGAAATTTGCCCCATTCTACCTCTCTCTTTCTCCTTCTCCCAGTGCATCCCTCTTTCTCACCTCTACGTTCTTTTTTTGGATATTATCCCAACATAATCGACTCACACCTGTCCCCCTTGTCTATACAGACTCCTGACTATATACATATGTATATATATATATATATATACATATGTATATATATATACACACACACACACATATATACGTACATACATATATACACACATACACAATATATATCTATATATACACGTATATATACATTAGATAAGTACAACTTTGAATCTCCCCCTGCTGGCTTCTATAAAATATTACAGTACATTTACTGCTATCATCTTCCTTTCTGCCCCATCCACAATTCTTCACTATTCCCTTCTGTGCTTGGCTTTTAGTTATTATTTGATTTTTTTTGTGAAAATTTTTATATATTTTTCAAATTATATATAAAAGCAATTTTAACTTCCATTTTTAAAATTGTTTGAATTTTTTACCTTTGCAAAAGTTAAAAAAAAATGATCTTCATAGTCTATCTCCTATAAGGATGAGGCTGATAGCAAAGGGGCTGGGAACAAGGAGGTGGAGGAAAGAGGAGATGTGCTTTTTCTGATGCTTTCTGGGGGCCCTGCTTGTGCTTTTCAATTCTGCTGCTGTCAAGCTCCATTAGGAGATTTAGGCATCATCCTGCTACCTCTGAGGCCTGGCCTCCCACTGGCCCCAGCTGAAATGAGGTCAGCACCAGGGCTCTGTAACCAGGAAAATTGATAGAGATCTTAATACAGCCCTGGTTCACCTCACTGTCCTCTGGAGCTATTCCCCTTTCACCTCATACAGGGTCCTTACCCTCCCCATATCCATCCGTCTCTGTCATGAGGCCATTGGGTTGTAGAGCTTATAGGTATTACAGTGTAGCTTTTGTGACAGGGTTAAAATTTATTACTAGAGGACCAAGGCTCAGCCTCTGACATAGCTTTGTTGGAACACTCAGTGGAAAAGACTAGTAAAAATCAGTATGTTGCAAATGAAATGGAAAAACAATCAAGTGCCTACTATGTGTTAAGTACTGTAGTAATAAGTGAAGATACAAATAGGAAACTAGACAGTCCCCTAGCTCAAGGAGCTTACATTCTAATTGCAAGACAACACAAAGAGATGGCTGGTGGCACAGTGGATAGAGTGCTGGATGTGGAGTGAGGAAGCCTGAGTTCAAATCTGGCCTCAGACATCTACTACCTCTGCGACCCTGGGCAATTCATTTAACCTCTGTTTGTCTCAGTTTCCTCAATTGAAAATGGGGGTTATAACAGCACCTATCTTGAAGGGTTATTGTGAGAATCAAATGAGAAAATAAATGCTATTTCCTCTCCCTCAACCCATGACAGTTCAGATCTTTGCAGATGGCCCAGCAGTACTTAGGGTGTAGCAGAGAAAGCAATGGGGAAGATGATGAAGACTTGAGGAGCAATGTCAGGACAGGTGGGTCTCAGAGTCAGAGTGCACTGGGGTATGGAATACCTCCAGCAGAAGTAGGGATATAAGGGCCATCTAGTGGACAATGGGCATCCAATGCTTGGTTGGAATTAGGCAATGGGGTACTGAGAGTTGGGTGGAGGAACGGATTGGTCTGTTGCTCCACTCAGCCCTGGCAAGTGGTGCTAGTCTGTCTTGTTTGCTACTTGTTCACAGGCTAATGGGGAAAGGATAGCGGAAAGTCCCCAGCGCCCTGCCTTGGTGCCAGTGGTGGTGGCTGATTTTGGCCACTCATTTTCCTATTGTCAAACCAATAAATAAGGATATGTTAACACTAATTTTTTTTTTGTAATGAAGGAAGAACAGTTAGCAAGATCACGAATTGTTTCCTTTTCTCTTTCTATACCCAAAGCTAATGGTTTAAGTAAGAGACTGTGCTGTGCTCAAAGCTATTAGGCATAACATTTTATGAGGTGATCCTAGTTGTCTGATATGTCCAAGCCATGTGAAATTAAAACAAGTTTGTAAATTTTAGTTCAGTAAGCACAAGATATTATGCTAAAGCTAAATGTACTCTTATTTATTACTCTCTGTAATTAGCCTGGAAGAGGTAGTAGATGGAGATCTTGGGGCAGAGTTTGACAAGTACTAGCTGTGTGACCCTAAGCAACTTACTTAACTTCTCAGTGCCCCATCCCCCAAAATTATCTTAAACAGTAAATTGCAGAATAGGTATTGATCTGCATTTGTAAGCTCTCTAGACCAATGATGTCTCAGGTCTGGTCCTAGACAGACAGATAGACAGACAGACAGATAGATGGATGGATGGGATGGATGGATAAATGGATAGCCTTAGCAATACAAGCCAAAACAGAAACTGATTTTGTGAATGTACTAATGGTTTTGTCAAACTTAATATTATTCTCTGACATTTGCTAACGTGATTCTGTGCAATTGCATTTCTTAGAACACTCAATCTCCAAACAAAGTTGCCCATGATTCAAAGATTTAGGTTCTGTCTCTCTTGCTCTAAGTCGCTTCTGGTCTGTGGAGGGCCTGGCAGTATAGGCATTGGTGTAAAGATGGCCAAGTCTAAGATCCATACCACCCACAACCAGTCCCACAAATGGCATCATAATGGCATCAAGAAACCACATTACAGAGATATATCTCTGAAAGGAAATGACCTCAAATTTCTGAGAACCACAAACTTTGCTAAGAAGCATAACAAGAAAGGAATGCTAAAGATCTAGTGCACCATTACTAAAAGCATGCCCAAGCAGAAACCCTTAACACCTAGGTCCATAAATACAAGTTCCTCAGGCCACAAATCATCAAGCTGCCAGGCCCCAAGACCACCAGTAGATGCACTGACCCTAAGATTGCTGCCAAACTCATAGGCCCCAAGGTTAGCATCAGATGTGTACGCCCCAAGATCTCCAAGCTTCATCTAAGGTTTCAAAGACCACTGAACCAAAGGTTACTAAATCTACTGTCCTCAAAGTCATCAAGTCTAAAGTCAAGGTTACCAAGTCTGACTCTACAAAGTCACCAAGCCCAGTGATTCCAAGACTGCTAAGTCCACTGACCTCAAAGCTGCCAAGGCCAACACAACCCTAAGGGAGCCAAATCCAAAGCTTACAGTACTAAGTTAGCTATTAGGGCAATGGCTTCTAATCCTAAGACTTCAAAATAGATGCTTCAGGACAGAAGGACTTGATTATACACTAAACCATAGTTTTCTTAGCCAGGTTAGTGAGTCACAAGAAAACAAAAACAGGCAGGGAATAAACAAGCTACATCATATTTTTAACAGTGACCTTCATACAAGAAGTACAAAGAGATATTGAGGAAATGTGTGATGGGGGAAAAGGAGATGGGTCAGTCAGTCAACAAGAATTTATTAAGTGTGCACTATGTGCCAGGTGCAGTGTTAAACACTAGGACTGCAAAGAAAGGCAAAAACATAGTTCTTGCCCACAAGGAGCTCATATTCTAAAGGAGTAATAAAACATACAAACAATGTACATTTGAGATACATATACTGTCAATGGGAGGAATCTCAAAGGAAGGCATTAACCAAGAGGGGGCGGGAGGAGGAAGGTGACCTAGATAGGCTTCTTATAGAAGTTGGGCTTTGAGGGGAGTCTTGAAAGAGGTCAAGGAAACCAGGAAACACAGTTGAGGAGGGAGAGCATTCCAGGCATTGAGGTATTTCCAGTGAAAAGTCACAGAATCAAGGGATGGAGTGTCATGTTTGAGGAACAGCAAAGAGCATGTGGAGAGCTGTAAGGAGTAAGAAGACTGGAAAGGAAGAAAGGGGTCAGATTGCTATTCATCCCAGACATATTACATGGCACAGGTCTTCATATGGGGCCAGGTGAGATGGGAGTAGAGGAAGCACATGCTTGCTGCTTTTGCCTTGCTTACTGAGCACTCCATTGTAGATTGTCCTTCCTCAGTCCCTATCTTCTTCTTTACAAGTCCACTGTGCCCTCTCGCCTCTCCTCTACTGTGATGCCATGGGGATATTACTGGACTTAGAGTTAGGGGACCCAAGACTGAATTCTGGACCTATCACTCACTTACTGGTTACATGATTTTAGTAAGTGACTTCTCTCTGGGCCTTCATTTGCTCATTTGAAGAGTTCTAGATGAGATGATCTTTAACATCCTTTCCAGCTCCAAATCCATGATACTGTGATCCTAGACTACTTCCTTTCACATTCTTTCCATCTTCTGTTGTTCTCTGAAAGCAGGCTTTCTTCTGGAGATACATCTCTTAGAACCCTTTCCAAGACCAGCTTCTAGAAGGTCATTGTTGAAAATATAATATAACCTCCTCACTTCCCAGTGCTACTTTCAGACTTTCTTTCTGCTGCCATTATTCAGTAACCACTTTTAAAGTTTACCTTGTCCTCTCCACATTCTTGTTGCTATCATCTATAAGCCTTCAAATCACTCTCCATCCTCCCCAATAAAAAAATGGCTCATGGTCGTCATGGCCACCACAGCCTGTTCCCCTTCAAGAACTATTGATTCCCAGTTCTATACCCTCTGTTTGCAGTTTCCTTCAACCACACACAGGAGTAGCCATTCATTTTAAACCTCCACCCACTAAACTGAATATCTCAGGATTCTGAGTTATAGCTCTACCAATCACAACCAACCCATAGTTTAGTAGATAAGTCTTAGATTGTTGCCTGAGGTTCATAGAGGTTGAGTATTTTGTTCATGGTTATATTCCCAAGTAAGAGTTAGGAACAGGTCTTTCTGATTGCAAAGTCAATGCTCTATTCACTACACCACATGCCTTTCATACAAATAGTGAGGAATATAAATTTAGTGCTAAAAAATACAGACTGATGCTGAGAGGCAAACTGCATTTCCATCCTCCAATGCAGCACACTAAGAAGTAATCCTGAACTCAACACTTTAGTATCAACTGTAAAGTCGTTACTGATCATGTTCTTTTTAGGCTCCAGCTTGGGGCTCAAGTGTGTCCTTGCCAGGCAGGTAGAATGATGGCAATCTGAAGGAATGTGTGCTCACACAGTGACTCTCAAGAAGATATTCTGCAATGGGAAAATGGAGGGTTGTATGCCAGTAATGTGAGTGGAAAACAAATGAGGAGTCAGATGTCTGATAGTTCTTTGTAATTATAATTAGTTCTGAATTATAGTCATTTGAAATCCAATGAAAAGAAATAATATTGTACTCTCAAGTAATGAAATATTGGGGGAGGGGGCTGCTGTGCTGCTAAGCTTCTGCCTCTAGGAAGAGAAGAATGACTTATTTCATTCCTATAAGGCAAATTGCAAAAGAGAGGAAACTGCTGTAGAAATTATCTGAAGAATTGAAAGTAATGTTTAAAAATGCAAGTATTCTTTCGTTCTAAAAAAAATTTTAATGTGATATATAAAATTTTGAACCTCCAGAACTGGCAAATAACCTTTACACATGGAGGCACCTAATACTGAAGTATGTTTTTTTCAATCTAGTTCCTATGAAGAAGATGAGGAAATTTGGGTAGTTTAGAAAAGCCAAAGCATAAGAAAGTGTCTTAGCATCAAAGAGGGTGGTGGAATGAATTTAAAGCAGAAGGGAGATCCTTGGATCTGCCAGGTGTTACAAAAGGGAAAAAAGCTACAACCCGTGGCGGGCATAGCCCTGCTGATGTACTGCATTGCCCAGAGTGACATAGGGCTGGCCACTCAGGGCCATTGAGGCCAACCTGTGAATGAACAAGAATCCACTCCTTGCTCACATTAAGCCCCTGATGGAACACTTCCTCATGATTCTAGTTTATTACCACTAACTCTGGTATACGTGTAATGGAGTCCCCCCCTCCATTTTTAACAGTGCTTATTACTATTTTCCTCTTATTCTGAGTTAAAATATGCCTTCCTGTAATTGCACCAAGTCAAAAAGTTGGAAAGGGCCTCAGGGCATTTAGTTCAACCCATACTTGAGTAGGAATCCTCTGTTCAACATCCCAAACAAGTGTAACCATCTAGCTTCTACAAGAAAATACCAATAATGGGGAACTCTTGGCCTTCCAAGGCAGTCCATTCCACTGACTTTATCTCTTCTTCAACAAAATTTTTCTACTCATTAAGAATTTCTTCTTTTGTGGGAATACATTTCCAATTTTATAATGGAAGTCTACAGAAAAATGGGCTTTATATCTAAAGATGCATTTAAAGCCAACTTTACTGCAGTGTACCTATTGCATAAAGTAAGGAGTACTTAGAGAAACCTTTTCCCTTGACTGAATCCTTTTTTAAATGCTTTTTTTTTTCAAAATAAAAGGGTTGATCTAAAAATAAGCATGTCTTCTTGCTTTTAAAAAATGATATAGGCAATTCTTTTACCTCGCTTTTTCCACCTCCTCCCTTGCCTTTAAGAAGAGAGAAAGATGAGGAAGAAATGTGTCCTGGATTGTTTCTGGTTAAAGAAAAACATACCATATCAAAAGTCTTAGCTCACCATTTAAAACTAATAAGGGAAACAGGAACACGTTTACAGGAATAAAGTCTATTGGACTGATTAGATCCATAGATGATCTTATGAAAATGACTTTAGAAAAAGAGGTAATGCATTAAAAATGAAAGGACTGCCTCTTATTCTGAATATAATTGCTATGACAATGACAATGATGACAGTCACTGCAATGACTGACTACTTCTACTATTAATTTATGATTATTCTTAATATCACTTAATGTATTATCTAAAAAGAAATTAAGCTGGTCATATGATGAGAGTGAGAGATAACTAATGGACAGCCTTCATGCTCTATTAGTTTCTTTATGATATCAAGAGAAAACAAGGGAGATCCCTAGAATGTTGGGTGGACCCTGTGTGGTAAACTTATGGGAGAACAGGGATGAGTTGCAGAAGTGTGATGGATCCATCTTATACCAGCTCCCAAGAGCCAGTTGATAAATTTTCAGTGTAAGTATTTATGCTTTGGAAATCACCAAACACTATAAGTCAGTGCTTGATTTGTTATTTTGTTTATTTTCAGGCATAAGAAAATGATGGAGAAAATGTTGAAAATGCAAATTAAACTTAAAAGTGTGTCATGCATTTTTGGAGAGCCAGATGTTAAACATTTACCAGCACACCCCTAGGTAAGGCTCTCACAGAGTGGGCAGACATGGGTGGGTTATCAAGTTAAGAGAAGCCTAGTAGGGTCACAAAACTAATAAATAAAAATACAAGGATTAAAACCGAGGTCTTTTGATTCCTAGACCTATACTCCTTCTGCTGTATAACAGTAACTGGTGTGGATTACTTTTCCATTCACTTTCATCAGAAGATGAAACTTTTTTATCTTTGCATTTTATTTTATTTTATTTTTGGTGAGGCACTTGGGGTTAAGTGACCTGCCCAGAGTCACACAGCTAGTAAGTGTCAAGTCTCTGGTCTGAGACTGGATTTGAACTCAGGTCCTCCTGACTCCAAGGCTGGTGCTCTATCCACTGTGCCACCTAACTGCCCATATTTGAATTTTAATTATAAAGACAGAAGCACCTAATGCCACATGGGCATAGTTTTTCCAAGAGGGAGTATGCCATGGGCTTTCATTATGGATGCCCTAATCACCTTAACCTCAAGTTATCCCTCCTAGAAGCATTAAAAATACAAAAGAAAATAATACAGAACACTGATCCCCAAACAGAGGTGATTGGAACAACACTACCACCATGGAAACCAACTTGGACCACTTTTAACCTTCCTCCACCCCACCTTCACACATTTAGGAGAGTGGAGTCAGGGAGAAGAAGAAGAAAAAAATGTGGGTAAAAGGATCACATTTGATCTCTCCGTGACAGAGGTGATGAAGACACAACATGTGCACAAAAAGTAAATAAAAGTTATGTGACCCATGGCAAGTCACTTAACCCCAATTACCACACCAAAAAGCAAAAAAAAAAAAAAAAGTAAATAAAAGGCAAATTGAGAAGGGAAAGTGATGGGATGGGGTGGGAATGTGGAGATTAGAGAAAATTTCATGGGGGAGGTGACTTCAGAACTGAAAGAAAATAAGGATTTTGAGAGGCAGAGAATAGGAGCAAATGCATTACAAGTGTAAACTACGTATGATACAGAGCAGGGTGTCAAGCTCAAATAGAAAGGAAGGTCCTCAAAACTTTATAAGCATCCGTGGGGGCACATATTGACTTAGAAAACCACTTCTTAACATCAGCTGTGTTTTACTGTGTATTTATTTTGTTAAATATTTCCCAATTACATTTTAATCTGGTTCGGTGGCACTTGGGAGCATGCCTTGTGTGGCCTTCTGCTGGTGTATGTAGAGGATGTACCTGTTGAGGCACAGGCCTGGGAATCCGAGGATGGTGTTTCCATAGGAGCTGCTCGTACTTGGGACACTTTCTAGTTGACTTTGGTGCCAGCGTGGACCAAATTTGTTTGATTATGGTATTCACTTGGCACAGTGCATGAAGTTTAGAAGGCAAAGGGCTAGAGACATTGCAGTGGGGTCTGTAGGGAGATTTAGTTAGAGAGCTTTTACCTCTCCCACCCCACTTTGTGGACACCCTGTATGGAAAGTGCCATGGAGTCCATAAGGAGTCTCTTCTCCATTTCTGATGATTAGCATCTGTAGCTGTAGCAATATAATTCTGATCTTCCAACAATAAGGAAGCAAGACACAATGATTAGTGTCCAGCTATGTATTTACCCACTGCTGAACCGTAATCCTCCCCTATGCATTTGATCAACCACTTCCTTAGCAAGTATCATGAGTGAAGGCTGTCACCCTCCCCTTCATCTCCCCCCACCCCCATGCTTGAGGTGGTGAGAGACAGATGAGTATTCAGAAGACAAGTTTCCTGATTTCTGTCTCTTTTAGCTTAGCAGACTGAAGAGAGTGAAGACTGACTCCAACCTGAAGGAGAGGTAGTAGTAGGAAAGTGACCAGTAATATCAAAATCTAGGGTCCATGTGTCCAATGCTGCTTAATTTTCAAATGCTTTTTTCCTGAACTATTTAAAAGTAATTGCTATGAAATTGACCCTGAAGAGATTTGTGAACAACATGCTAGATTCAGAAGGAGTTGCGGGTTTATCAGAGAGATGGGGACCTAACAAGTCAGTAAGAGTGATAATGCGATGTGACCTCCATTGCATTTGTAGGACCCCAACCTGCTACAAAGCCATGGGGGATGGCTTGTGTAAATGCATAGACTATTTCCCATACTCATCAGAAAGCCTCTGCATCTCATGTCCAGACCTGTATTTGGAAGTAGGTCCTTTTTAGAAGGATCCTTCTTGACTCTTTTGTGGACCCTCATCAACCCTGATTGGATTCTGGAGCACAAGACTGAGAGCAACTCCTCTAAAGTAGAGACTCTTAACATAGAGTTTGTGAACTTATTTTTTAAAAAAAAATGATAACTAAATTTCTTTCTTTATTTATTTTTAACATTCATTTAAAAACTTTTTGAGTTTCAGATTCTCTCCTTCCCTCCAGCCCCTCTTTCATCCATTGAGAAGGCAAGCAATATGATACCCATTATATATGTGAAATCACACAAAACATATTTCTATATTAGCCATGGATAATGATATTTCACCTTAATTTATTTCCTTCATATTCTTATGGTTTTATGCATTTAAAAACATTATTCTGATGGCAAAGGGGTCCATGGCACAAAAAGATGTTAAGGGCCTCTGCTCTCAAGAAGCATTCCAAGCCTTATAAGCATCATTTAGCCATGGAATATGACAGCTGGAAAGGGTAAGGGGGGGGTGGAGCCAAGATGGCAGAGGGAAAGCAGTGACTTGCTTGAGCTCTCCCCCCAAACCCCTCCAAATACCTATAAAAAATGGCTCTAAACAAATTCTAAAGCAGCAGAACCCACAAAAAGACAGAGTGAAACAAATTTCCAGCCAAAGACAGCCTGGATGGTTGATCAGAAAGGTATATCGCACCAGACAGGGAGAGGAGCACAGTTCAGCATGGGCACACAGGCCTCAGCGACCCTGGAGCAGGCCTCAGAGGACTGAATCGCAGGCAGCTGTGAAGGTTTCCAGACTTCTCAACCCAGGAACGCCAAAGACAACTTAGAAAGTCAGTGGGAAAAGTCTGTGACTGCGGTGAGAGAGGAACTAGGTCTCAGCTGAAAGTCTCAAGCACAGCTCGGGGCCGCGGCTGTTTCCTGAGCTTCTGGCCCACAGACTGAGGGGGAATCGAGTGGCTGATCAGAGGGGGATTGCAGGAATGTCTTTGCCAGTTCTGAGGCAGGACTCTCTTGCTTTACCAGTGCTTAGATCTGGGTCACAGTTCTGAGGGGCGGTCCTGGGGCGAGGAGGAGCACTGGCATGGTGGAGCTTCTTGTGGCGGTGGAGAGAAAACACCTCGCCCCTTATCATAGCACCTTGGAAGAACTGAAAATTTTCAGATCCCTAGAAGAACCTCTAAAAACAGCTTTACAAACCCACAAAGCTTGGGACAGTACATTCTCCACATTGGAAGCAGACTTTTACCTTAACAAAGAGTTTAAAACTCAAGTAATTGGCCAGGATCATGAGTAAGCAGCGCAAAAAGAGTTAGACTACATTATCTTACTTTGGTGACAAAGAAGATCAAAACATACAACCAGAAGAAGAAAACAAAGTCAAAGCTCCTACATCCAAAGCCTCCAAGAAAAATATGAATCAGTCCCAGGCCTTGGAAGAGCTCAAAAAGGATTTTGAGAAGCAAGTAAGAGAAGTAGAGGAAAAACTTAGAGTGATGCAAGAAAATCATGAAAAACAAGTCAACATCTTGCTAAAGGAGACCCAAAAAATACTGAAGAAAATAACACCTTAAAAAATAGCCTAACCCAAATGGCAAAAGAGGTCCAAAAAGTCTATGAGGAGAAGAATGCCTTAAAAGGCAAAATTGGCCAAATGGAAAAGGAAGTCCAAAAGCTTACTGAAGAAAATACTTCCTTAAAAATTAGGATGGAGAAATTGGAAGATAGGGACAATTTGAGAAATCAAGGCGCTGTAACACTAATCCAAAGGAATGAAAAATTAGAAAACAATGTGAAATATCTCATTGGAAAAACAACTGACCTGGAAAATAGATCCAGGAGAGAGAATTTAAAAATTATTGGACTATCTGAAAGCCACGATCAAAAAGAGAGCCTAGACATCATTTTTCAAGAAATTATCCAGGAAAACTGTCCTGATATTTTAGAACCAGAGGGCAAAATAGAAATTGAAAGAATCTGCTGATCTCCTCCTGAAAGAGATCCCCAAAGGAAAACTCCTAGGAATATGGTAGCCAAATTCCAGAGTTCCCAGGTCAAGGAAAAAATATTACAAGCAGCCAGAAAGAAACAATTCAAATATTGTGGAAACACAATCAGGAACACAAGATTTAGCAGCTTTTACATTAAGGGACCGCAGGGCATGGAATATAATATTCCAGAGGGCAAAGGAGATAGGATTACAACCAAGAATCACCTACCCAGCAAAACTGAGTATAATCCTTCAGGGGAAAAAACGGTCATTCAGTGAAATAGAGGACTTTCAAGCATTCTTGATGAAAAAGACCAGAGCTGAATAGAAAATTTGATTTTCAAATAAAAGACTCTAATAGAACATGAAGAGGTAAACAGGAAAGAGAAAATCATAAGAGACTTATTAAGGTTGAACTGTTTACATTCCTGCATGGAAAGATGATATCTGTAACTCATGAGACCTTTGTCGGTATCAGGGTAGTTGGAGGGGAAAAAATTATATGTATGTTTATATAGATATAGATACATAGATAGATAGATAGAGGGCACAGGGTGAGTTGAAAATGAAAGGGTCATATCTGGAGAATAAAATTAAGGGGTGAGAGAGAATTATACTAGGAGAAGGAGAAAGGGAGAGGTAGAATGGGATAAATTATCTCACAAAAAAAGAAAAACAGAAAAGAAAAGGCTCTTACAGTGGAGGTGAAACAGGGGAAGGTGAGAGGGAATGAGAGAATCTTATTCTCATTGGATTTGATTTAAGGAGGGAATAACATACACACTCAATTGAGTGTGGAAATCCATCTTACCTTACAGGAAAATAGGGGGAGGGAAGGGGACAAGAGAGTAGGGGGATGATAGAGAGGAGGGCAGACTAGGAAAGAGGGTAATCAGAAGCAAATACTTCTGAAGAGGGACAGGGTCAAAAGAAAGAATAGAATAAATGGGGGACGGGATAAGATTAAGGGAAATAGAGTTAGTTTTTCACAGCATGTCTACTATGGAAGTGTTTTGCATAACTGCACATATATAACCTATATTTAGTTGCTTGCCTTATCAATGAGGGTGGGTGGGGAGGGAAGAAGGGAGAAAATTTGGAACCCAAAGTTTTAAAAACACATGTTTAAAAAAATGTTTTCACATGCAATTGGGAAATAAGAAATACAGGAAATGGGGTATAGAAATCCATCCTGCCCTACAGGAAAATTGAAGAGAAGTGGGGGGAGAAATAGAAGGGAAGGCAGTCTAGGGGAAGGGGTATTCAGAATGCATGCCATCTTGGGGTGGGAGGAGGGGTGAGATGGGGTGAAAATTTGGAACTCAAAATGTTGAAAACAAAAAAAAATTAAAATTACCATAAAAAAGGTAAGGAAACCAAGCCACAGAGAGGGGAATTCTCTTGTCCAAGACACTATGGGAAGGAATTGATCAAGCATTTGAACCCAGTCCTTTTAATTCTAATCACAGGGCTCTTGTCACTACACTGTCTTGTGTCTGCCTCTGGGGAAGATTTTTAACACCTTGGCAAAACTTTTATTGCAAAGTCCCATATGCCTCAAAATTTATAAACTTTAAAAATGAAAGAGAAACCCTTGTTTCTTTTCCTTCTTTTTAGTATCTTATTTTTTCTTCCCTGGCACCTTTCTTTCCCCCAGTTTTGTCTCTGACAGTGACAGCTACTACCTCACTGATCCACAGAGACTGCAAAGAGCCAAACTGTCCACTGTAGACAGTGTAGATATTTAAACATTTTACACAATATAGTCTGGAGTGGCAAACGCTGCTTTAGAGCACTTTCCCACTTCTTTCCTTTTCAGGTCACTATAGAGGCAGCTGGGTGGTATAGTAGATTGTAGATTGAGGGCTGGGCCCAGAGTCAGGAAGACCTGAATTCAAATTTGGCCTCAAACACTTAGCAATATGACCCTGGGGTAAGTCATTTAACCTTAATCTCCTTCTCATTAGTTTTTCCAACTGCAAAATGGGGATAGTAATAGTACCTCCCTCCCAGGGTTATTATGAGGATCAAATGATGTTTATGAAGCTCCTGGCACATAGTAGTGCTTAATAAATGCATGTTTCCTTCCCCAAACCCACCATCTACATGAAGCCTCTCTTTATTCACCTAGCTGCTAGTGCACTCTCTCAATCTACATTGTATTTATTTGGTATCATGAGTTTTTATAAACATTACATATACAATATTATAAAAATATATATTATTTACACATTGGCTTCCTTGAGAGTCTTTAAGCCCCTAGAGGGCAGAAATTGTTTCATTTTCATCTTTCTGTCTCCAGTGCCTAGCACCATGCCTGGTGTTTAATAAATGCTTGTCGACTGATTAATCTAACATGATAGCTAGCTTCAACTATGTGTAGAGCTGTCATGAAGAAGAAGGTTTAACAATATTCTATATTGCTACAGAAAATTGAACTAAAATCATTGTGTGGGAATTACATAAAGGCAGGTTTGGAGCTCAATATGGGGGAAATTTTCCTAATAATTAGAATTGTCTGAGGAAAGAATGAGCTGTTTTGTAACATAACACAGGTCCCTGAGGTTGGGAGTATTAAATCATATGCTGAATTATCACCTGTTGAAGATATTATAGTGGGGAATCAAGCATTAGACAACTTCCAAACATTCCTGATGAAAAGACCAGAGCTTGTCAGAAACTTTGAAATTCAAATTCAAGAGTCAAGAGAAAGATAAAAAAGTAAATACATTTGATCAATTGGAAGGGACAGTATGATGAGGATTTGTTTACATTCTAATGGGAAAGAAGAAAAAGTATCTTTTCAGAATCCTAATGTCTTCAAGGGTCATAGAGAAAGTTATATAAAACAGGGGACCTGAAGATGGTTTTGGACTGTTTTGATGGTCTTCAAATAATGATGAAATGAGAGGGAAAGAGAAATATTGTGAGTAAGAAAGGAATCTTAATATCACATAATAAGGTGTATGAGATTAAAAATATACAAACATGAAGTAAGGGGCTGTGGGGAAATGCAAATTTCACTTTCATCTGAACCACGCAAAGGGAAGATGAAATCTCTCTCTCTCTCTCTCTCTCTCTCTCTCTCTCTCTCTCACACACACACACACACACACACAGAAGCACACACCCTCATGACTGTACATACACAAAGCTTTATGTAGATATACACTGAACATAACAGCGAAATAGGTGGGGACAGGGTTTAAGAGGAAGGTCAGGACAGGTGGGAGATTGCTCATAAGCAAAACAAAGTCCAACAATGGAGAGTAAAGCATGAAGTGGGGATGAAAAAGAAAGGAAGAAAAGTAAAAAGCTATACTTTAGTGTAACAGGAAGAGAAGTAGGTCAATGGAGTAGAAACAGATCACTTGGTGTTAAGCAAATTCTTCTTTCACCACATTCTTTTTTCTAAACAAGGGGACAGAGATCAAAGACAAGAAAAAGTACAAGAGAACAAGATGAAGGAAAATACCCAATAAATACTCATAACCATGAACACGAATGAGATTAACTCACTAGTAAAACAGAAGTGCATAGCAGATTAGAAAGAAGAATCCAACAATAAATTGTTTACAAGCAACACACTTAAAACATAGATTCAAATAGTGTTAAAACAATGGGCTGGAGCAAAAGCTATTACGATTCATATAAATTCAGAAAGTCAGGGGTAGTAATCATGATTTCAGACATGGCAGCAGCAAAAATAGACACAATAAAAAGAGATAATCAGGGAAATTGCATTATATTCAAATGCACCATAGATAAAAATTATTACCAGTCCTTAATACATATGCACCAAATGGCATGGCACCTGCATACTTAGAAGAAAAGGTCATTGAATTATAAAGAAAAGTAGACAGTAAAACTATAACAGAGGAAGACCTCAATATATCTCTTTCATACCTAGACAAATTTAACCAAAGATAAACAGTAAAGAAGTTAAGAACTGGAATAGAACTTTGGAAAAAGTAGACAGGATAGATCTCTGGTAATTACTTAATGAAAACTGAAAAAAAAAGTTTACGTATTTTCCAGCTGTACATGGCACCTTTGCAAAAATTGACCTTGTTTTGGGGGTATAAAAGCCTCATGAATTAATAAATAAAAGCAGAAAAATTAAACATGTCCTTTGTTGGCAACAATGAAATTAAAATTTTAGTCAATAAAGGGCCTTTGGAGAAAGTATTAAAATTAATTACAGATTAATGTAATCCTAAAGAATTGATGGCTCAGAGAACAAATCACAGAAACAATAGAAAATTTCATCAAAGGAAATGACAACAATAGGACAACATACCAAAACTTGGGGAATACAGGTAAAGTAGTACTTTAAAATTTTATTTTTTTAAACACCTTCAACAACAAAAGAGAAATAGATCAATGAATTGGACATGACCATTTAAAAATTAAAAAAGCAATACATCCAAAAATGCCAAAGTATTTTTAAAAATCAAAGGAAAAATTAATAAAATGAAAAACAACCCCCCAACTAAATTAATAAATAAAAACTAGGAGCTGTACTTTTTTGGGGGGGGAGGTGGGGAAGCACTTCTCTGGCATAGCCTTCTAGAACTCATGGTCACTTCTACTCCACAATAAGGAATCAGAATAAGACATATATACATATGGTTCACATATATTTTAAAGAAACTTCACAGTCCTTGGATAGTTTTAAAACTTGAATTTAGGTTGTAAACATGACCAAAATTTATAGATAGATAAATGTATTTGTATATTACATGTATGTGTCTATATGTGTGTATGTATGTATGTATATGTGTATGTATAAACTGAGCAGTGCAGTTTCTTTTGGGTGAATAAAGATTTCAGTTCTGCTAGTCCTAGGACAGTATTTCAAAAAAGAATACATATTGTACAATTATGCAATAAAATGTTACTAGATTTGTTTTTAAATGCCACTTAAAGATGGTCTTTGTCATACCTACATCCTGTTATTTTTTAAATTGCACAAAGACTTTACGAGAACTCTGCATCTATTATTTTAGAGATATAGATGCATTATCTATTTATCTGTCTATGTATCTATCTATCTATAGGTTCTATATCTATGAGTTCATTGGCATAAGGAACTCTCAGGCCAGGGAACTCCCTACTCCCAATACAGTTTGGCACTTATGTCACACGTAGTCTTAGAGAGTTGTCTATGGCTCTGAGAGTTTAAGTGATTTGTTCACGAAGTTATTATATATTAGAGGAAGAACCTGATCCCAGATCTTTCTGGCTTTAAAGCCAGCTAGCTTTCCATTAATTATGCCATGCTGCCTCTATAAACACATATAAATATGACATATCTAAACGTGAATTTCTTTCTTTTTTTTTTTTTGCTTTTTGGTGAGGAAATTGGGGTTAAGTGACTTGCCCAGGGTCACACAGCTAGTAAGTGTCACGTGTCTGAGGCCAAATTTGAACTCAGGTCCTCCTGACTCAAGGGCTGGTGCTCTATCCACTGCACCACCTACCTGCCCCCATGAATTTATTTCTAAATATTGCTAAAAATTGGAAAAAGAGATACAGCTTAAAAACAAGGAGGAATCTGTTCACATGAAAGGTGGACATTGAAAGTGACTATGCCAAGAGACAAGAGGCTTATGCCATACCTCACGAATTGAATTTAGAGAAGAATTTCCTAACTCTATGGATTGTAGAATTCTTTGTTCCATTACCAAGGGGTACTGTGCGGCCATCCTTCTTTGGAAATATTAAAGGACAGGATAAATAATGATCTTCCTAAGGTGATCTGAGTGCATTTCTCCTTGAATACAAAGAATGTGACTCCTTAAATCTCTCCCAGTTTTAAAATTTAATAATTCTTGAGGCCATGTTTAGTGTTGGTCAATAAGGTAGAGAAATCATTTGGAAGGGAAAATCCACATATTGCTTTTGCTGTCCAGATCAAATATCACATTAGAACTGTGACTTTTCTTATTATGGGGGACAGGAGCAGAAACCACCTTAGAGCTTTTAAAACATTAAATATATGTGGGAGACTGACAATTTCAGGAGAAAAGAAGGGGCTTTAGAAGTATGTTTGTAGGAGACTTTAAAGTGCGTCATTGTTTGATTAGAGATGTTATATATTTCAAAATTGCAGCACGACTGAATATTTATTACAAAGGTTTTTTCCTCTTGGGGGGTGGTGGGAGGGAAAGAAATTACATACTTGTTAATTTTAAAAATAAAAAATAAAGCACATCAGAGGGGAAAGTACTTAGATATTGCTTTGTCTGCCTTCTTTTTCCCTTATTCTTGTCACCAAAATTCATACAAATGGCCACTCCTTTCCAACCCCTGGTTTCCATCAGTCAAGCAAATATACTGAACTTGTGAACCTCCCATCCTTTCATCCCTTTCATGACAATGAACTGAGTAGAAGGCTGTATATAACTTCCCTGAGAGGCCAGACAGCAGCTGAAATGGAATATCCAAGGTGCAGATGACAACATGTCATCAGGTACTCTGATGCTTTCCAAGGAGGCTGAAACCTGTTAGAGGGAACAAAAAAGGAGGAAGAGAAGGGGCAGGAAAAAAATCTGACTGCAAAATGTGGTTCCTTCAGTCATGTTCTACAAGTAAAGCCCATTTTCTTTTTTTAAAATAAATTTTATTGATATTGTTTGTTTTTTTGCATCACCAAGATTTCCCACTGTATCCCTACCCTTTCCCCTCTTTGAAAGTCATTCCATATAACAAAGAATTAAAAAGAAAAAATAAAAATAGGAAGAAGAGAAAAAAATTAGCAAAAGTGGTCAATACATAGGAAAAAAGTCTGTGATTGTATTCAGTGTTGCACATCTTTGGATTCCCTGCCTTTGCAAAGGAGTGGGAAGAAATGTCTTCCCATAGCTCTTCTTTGGGATCAAGTTTGCTATGTGTTATTTTGCGACATTTTTTGTTTGTTTATTTTGTGATTGTTGTTCTTTCCATTTATGTTGTTGTAATCATTGTGTATATTTAGGGGGCATGCTTACTTAACTTTGCAATAGTTCATGTAAGTCTTTCCATGTTTCTTCATATTTATGTATTTGTCATTTGTTATAGCACAATGATATCCCATTACATTCGTGTTCCGCAATTTGTTTAGCCATTCTCTTATGGATAGGTGTCTATTTTGTTTCAGGTTCTTTGCTAGTGCACATGCACACACACACAGAGAGCTATAAATATTTTGGCATAAATGGAGCCTTCCTTTTTGCTAATGACTTCCTTCATTATGGACATTTTAACCACTTTATTTGTATATTCCAAATTGTTTTCCAGAACATTTGTATTAATTCATAGCTCCACCAACAATTCATTAGTATCTGTCTTTCCACAATGCCTCCAACATTGTCTATTAGCATACTTTGTCATGTTTACCAATTTCCTAGGTGTGAGGTGAAACCTCATTTCTATTATTAGTGATTCAGAACATTCTTTCATCATTCTTTCATATAGTTGTTAATAGTTTACGATTCTTTTGAGAGCTGTATGTTCATATCCTTTGAACATTTATCTGTAGAGGTGGGGTAGGGAGAGGGGGAATGAGCATTTATGTAGCATTTACTATGTGCCAGGCACTGTGCTAAGTACTTTTGACAAATATTATCTCATTTCATCTTCACAGCAACCCTGGGAAGCAGATGCTATTATCCCTATTTTACAGTTGAGAAAACTGAGGCAAATTGACTGTGAAGTGTTCTCACAACCAAATTCATAGCCACTAGCAGCTTGAATCTATTCTACAAAAGGGCAATAATAGAGCTAGAGTTGTCTTCTATGGATGACACTAGTATAACTTTCTTCTTCCTTCCATTTGCCCTTCTCCTCCCATTTGCCCTGGAATTCATCCAGGGGCCCCACCAGCACCAATCACGCTGTACAATACCTGTCCTCATTCCAAGTCACCTGGAAGTATTACTGAATTGTCACCTTAGCATGCAAAATCAAGTACTTGGGAATAGAAGAAAACTTCCCTGTACTGGCAAAGGGAAGGGAAGAGAACACTTTGAACCTCGCTGAGTCCCCACGGAATTTGTCTTCGAAAACTCCCAGAAAGAGGCTCCCAAGCTTGCTAAGGTAAGGGATCTTCAAAAGATCACCTGAATTTCCTCCCTTTTCCCCCATCCCTTATGGCCCACAGGGAGTTCTCTTCGAGGGAGAAGAAGCTGGACATCTAAGGACAGGGAGTCAGAGTAGAGACAAGAGGGAAATGGGCAAAATGAGCGTGGTAAACTGATCTGGAGATTGGGTTGTGGGGTGAAGAGATGGAGCATTCGAGGACGGCTCGATACCATGGACAGTTCCAACCGGCTGAGCTCTTCCTCTCACTTTGCCGTGTGTGTGTGTGTGTGTGTGTGTGTGTGTGTGTGTGAGCTCTGTGTGTGTGTGTGTGTGTGTGTGTGTGTGTGTGATCGTGCCTGGAGCTCTTAGCTGATCCTTTGATTTCCATTAGTGCCCCGAAGGCGTCTCTGTCTTTCCTCGGGTTCGGCCCTGCCAGTCGGCTGCAGGTCTCCCTCGTCCCCCAGAGGACACAGGCTGGACTTGCCTCTCCTTTCCCCGCCCCCAGGCCGCGACGCTGCTTCTCCTCCTTCACTCGGCCGCCGGCCGAGCCTGGGTAGGTGGGTGTGTGCCGGGGAAGAGAAAGAAGCCCCTCCGTTTCCTGGCTGCCTGTGCCCTGCCTCTAACTCCTGCCCCTGTCTTTGAGCTCTGCGGCTCTGCTTCTGGTCCCCGACTGTCCGTGCGTCTGTCCGCGGGAGGAGATGCGGCAACACAGACGGCTGAGCGCTCAAGTTTTACGAAATAGCCAGGTGTGTGTGTGTGAGGGTACTCTCGATGTTCATAGATAGTAGGGGAGGGGAATAACCGTGTCTGTCAGTCCTTAGTTTCTCCCTTCCTCCTCTCTGTCTGTTCGTCTTTCTGTTTGCCAGTCTGCCTATCCTGTCTCTCCCTCCTTCTATCATCTCTGTCCGTCTGTCTGTGCTCACTGAGCGTTTACGTTCCCCAGCCCTGGGGAATCCAGCTGTAGTCAGATCTTCGTTTCCCTTGAAGTTTTGTGGCTTAGCCCGACGTCGCGACCGAAGGCTGTTTGTGTTGCTGATTGGTGTATCTACCTTTCAGCGTGCTTGTGTCCCTCTCTGTCCCTATCCTGTCTCCGAGAGGCTCTCTCTTATTCAGGGCGTCTTCCTGGGCGTGTTGACCCAGACAGTGCCTGTTGGCCGGCGGGCCTGCCTGTCAGTCTGCGCCCTGGGCGCAGAGCACAGCGGAAGGTGGGGCGCGTAGGACCAACTCCGTTAGAAAGTGTTTTCATACAGATCACCCCCTTTTGCCTTGGGAATCGCTTATCTCCATCACCCTACTGTGCTTTGCATCTGCTCTGCACCCACCCCTGCCAGCCAATGCCCATTGTGAGCTCCCGGGTGTAAAACTGAATTCAGCCTGCTTGGGGCGGGAGGGGGGTGGGAGGGGGATATGGCCGCTGGGTTGCAAGACTTAGCGGGGCGGGAGCTGGAGGAAGGCACTGGCCATAGCCAGAAACCCCGCGTTCCCCCTCCCTCTTTCCCCTCCCTTCTAGTTATCCAATTCGTCCGCCGCCTCTCAAGCGCTGCTGCCTGGACTGAGTTTGGCTGGGCTGGGCTGGGGAAGGGGAAAGAGGAGGGAAAGGGAGGAGGTAGGGACAGCTGCTCTCAG